>NC_071318.1:6057500-6657500 GCF_027563975.2 Plodia interpunctella
AAGAAGGAATAAATAAGAAAGGTCTGTGTTGTTTAAATGGCTGAAGACATTGAATACTGAGCTGTTCTTAATCTTGACGTTGGTATAATCTTTCTGGCGTACGATGGAGCCATAACACAAGAAGAAGAATGCGCCATTGGACGAATTACTTATTACTTGCACGATCTTAAAGGCACGGTCATGAAGCATAAACGGAACTGAGCAGGACAGTGGTAGGTGGAACAAAGCACTGACTGTGGTGGTGAACTAAGACATGAAAGAAGTGTCGGACAACCTGCAATGAGATGGGCGGACGATGTAATGGAAGTCGCTGGTCGTATTCGGATGAGAGAGGCACGAAACATAGGATGGTATACGCGAAGAGATGTCTATACTCAGCAGTGAATGTAAAAGGATAAATTAGGATAGGATCGGTTCTCTATTGGTTCTCAACTTTTTGGTCATAAACAAACTGAGGATTGTAAATTTCGTTGTCTGTATGTCAAGATTTTTTTTCATTAAATAAATGTTTCTAAAACACACATAAGAAAGAACAGTTTCAGAGTCGACTTATCGATACTTATTATCGATGAAGCGACGTCACTAATCTGAAAGGCTGGGCTAGGAAATTGTCAGGGCTTACCTAACTTGTTTCTGGATTTAAAAAGTTATTTAGTTTTGCTTTGAGTGAGTTTTGCGTAGTGGTCACCACGCTTTCAATTTGGGAGTCCTGTGTTTGATTCCCAGCGGGGACAAAATATAGGCCCGGTTTTCAATGATATTTATCTGCGGTTAAGGGTGTTTACAAGCTTAGTAGGTAGTATGAGCCGTTGTGTATTGGAATGATTGGAACCAAAATGTAGCCTTGTGTCCTTCCTCACTCCTGACTGTATACATTAAATTTTACAATTAATAAATTAAAATAAATAAATTTAAATCATTACAGTTCATTTTGAACGCTATTACTCGGTAAATGAGTGTATAAATGACAAAACTGCCTATAATTATGAATGTTCTCAATAGACTCATAGTAAAAAAAGTAAAAATAGTAAAAACTAGATGTTGCCCGGGGCTTTTCTCCCGTGGGAATTTTGAGATAAAATATAGCCTATAGCAATCTAGGATAATGTACCTTTGTAATGGTGAAAGAATTTTTAAAATCGGTTCCGTAGTTTCGGAGATTACCCGCCTCAAACATACAAACTCAAAATTCACAAACGCTTACCTCTTTATAATAATTGCATATAGATTGACCGTGTAATTTGAATTTGACTAAAATATTTGACAAGATCTGAAACGCTCAATCTGTATTCTATCTACCTAGATAGAATACAGATCAACCGCAGATCAGATGAACCGCATGAAAATATATTCTTTCTAACATTATTTGTATTACGTATGACAGCTATAGCGCAATAATTTTGTAAAATTTTAATTTTAAATTGCTGCACAATATTTTGTAATCCTTATGTTGTACATGTTTGCAAATAAATAAATTATGAATTATAAAAAAAAATATTGCAATTAGGATGGTTGATTCGACGAAGAATAAAAATCAAATTGTGCACATTATCATAATAATGCACACTATTCCAAATTAAACGTGTACTTAAAACAAAAAATAGGTACATACATTGCAAGTTAAGCATACTTTACAGTACTGCAAGTAATATATAATACTCGTAAAGTATTACTTAAATCCCTCGTGTTTTAAAAATCTGAACAACATCGCATGTCCGTTAAATAAATATCAATTAAAATTTTTCAATCCCGGATAATCGTCTCTGATTGGTTTTAATCGGTAAAAATCGATACATCGATCAGCTTTTTAGGATCACATAGCGAGTCGGACAAAAGTCGCTTGTCGTAAAAACCGGAATATCCGAAAAGGAAATAAATGCCAGCTTGTCCAACCTTTTTGTGTGTCGGATTTATGTGTACTGCAATTCGGTGTGGTTTTTTAAACGTTTTAATTGAAAAGATTTATCTTATATTATTACATTTTGGTAGGTAATTGAGTATTAAATATAAATAAATATATATATTAGGACAAACCACACAGATTGAGCTAGCCCCAAAGTAAGTTCGAGACTTGTGTTATGGGATACTAAACTCAACGATACTATATTTTATAACAAATACATTTATAGAGAAACATGATCCGTCCGGGCCGGGATTCCATCATGACCCGACCGGGGATCGAATCCGAGACCTCTCGGTTCAGTGGCAAGAACTTTACCACTGCATCATATATAGTATATATTATCACTAGTAAGTAGTCTTTTTCCCTGAAAAACCTACGTACAGACCTACTTAGCGATTTAGATTAAATTCAAATTCAAATCATTTATTCAGAAATTAGACCTTCACAGGCACTTTTTCTCGTCAATATTTATAGTCATTTCTCACAAGCTACAAACTACTGGCATTTCCGAACGACCACTGCTGAGAAGAAATGCCGAAAGAAACTCATTTGAACAGTGTTGGTCCATATTTTTTATCCCTATTAATTATTTTTGAAAGGCCCTTTTTAGGGTATTAAAAGACTTATTGTACCCCTCGTCCCTCGTGTACAGGGCAAGGGATATATGGACTAATATTTTATAAATCCTCTTATACTAGTTGTTCGCCGCGAACTTACACCTCGAGAACACAATAAAATTTTTGATGACTTTTACAAAATTGTGAATATTTCAAAAACGACTTAACCGACTTTGATGCCCCACAAACTAAAAAACCATATTGACAGATTCTACATACCTTTTAAATTTGAACAAAATCGATCAACTATTCAAATTCGAAAGTTAACTTTTACGTAAATTTTTTTGTTGGTATGTATGTATATATACATACATACATACAAAAAATGTATTTTGCCCCAAGTTGACTTGTAGACCTCGCCCGCTCGGTCAATTATTTCTGCTTATGGACAGAAGTAGGTTTACAATAATATTTTATGTCATTATTGTCGTCAGTTAGAACTTGTTTCATTCAACGCGTGATGTAAAAATGATATCCGTCTCGCAATCCATTGAGTTTTCTCGCCGGTAACCGATCCGGGTACACTATCTAGCAGGGTGTGCATATAATAATTGTGCATTGGATAATGGATCCATGAAGTCATATGAAATACCAGAGGTAGACCTTGATACAAAGGTCGTCTGCATGGCTGTACCCCTCTCCCATCTGTATCTGTCGCCAAACAGCAGCGCTTACATTGTTGTGTTCCGGCTTGAAGGGCGAGAGAGGCGGTGTGATTACAGGGCACTGTGGCAAAAGATCCTAGGTCATAAAGCAGGCAACGCGCGTGACAACCCTGGTGTTGTAGACGTTGATAGGGCTGTGGTGACCCCTTCCATCAGTTGGCCCACATGCTTGTTTATCTGTTTGCTAGTATAGAAAAGAAATACCTAAAATATAAAGTTATACACAAAATTTCGCGTTTGTAATAGAAAACGTGTAATTGAATATCTCACAGATCCGCCAGCATAAAAGTAGTCTATCAACTTTTATAGGATTTTCAATATAAAATGCATCGCACACGTCGAACTAAAACGGGTGATATGGCTGCGTCAAAGGACTTTTTTTTTATACTAAATATATCAGAAGCTTTGCCAAGGAGCTTAGAGTCGTATGAATCTAGAGTGAACTGAGAAAATAAATACATTATTTAATAATTTCAGTAGAAACTGGATATTTAGAGTAGGAAAATAGACAAGAAAACCTTTTAGTTAGTGCCCTAATGTTTTAAAACTTTTTTGAATGTTATATATTTTAGGTATATTATTCGAAATTCGATTTGTGAAAAAGGGGATGGGGAGCAGTGCGGGTTTGCATTTGACTTCTCATTATCGAATCAATTCGAAGTGAGACGCGGCGAACCAATCACATTGCGCCATTGTGACACAACGACAACCACACCGCAATGTGATTGGTTCGCCGCGTCTCACTTCGAATCGATTCGATAATGAGAAGCGAAATGTTTACCCGCACTTCGTCCAAGGTCGCAGTCCATCGCGTTAAGAGATGATGGTACCTAAGTACCCAGTAGTACAGTTTCTTTAACAACACAGATCATAGATTACGAATTTAATATTCCATGTTTATAAAAAATATATATTTAATTTTCTGGATACAATGAACAATCTTGTCTTCTGAGCGTACAACGCCTGCAACATCCCGTATAGCAACAATGTGCTACAGAGCTAATTCACTACATCGAGTCTCTCAGGCGTTAAATGGCTTACTTGACTGGAAGCCCTAGAAGCTTAATTCCCGTGTTGATAGATACCTAATTAGATTATCTATGTAATATTTCAGCTGATTTTTACCTGCGACGAAGCAAAAGAGAATTGTGTGTGCCAAAGTAAGCTGTTAATGTACTTATGTGTGATTCGTAATGCGTGTGATTTGATTTCGTTTCATATGTGGAATGTGGACCATTTAATATTTTCATATCACGACCCACCGGGGCGTTTTCTCTTTGACGACCTCTGTGACCTGATTGTCATCATGCCGGACTGCTACACTGGAGGTCCCGGGTTCAAACCCCGGTCAGGTTATGATGGAAAATGATGTTTTTCAGTTCGACCCGGGTCTTGGATGTTTATCTATATATGTATATGTTATGAAATATAAAATCTTTGAAAAAAAAATCTTAAGTATTCCATAACACAAGTCACGAACTTACTTTGGTTCTAATTCAATCTGTGTGATTTGTTTTATTTATTTGTCTGTAGGTAATATAACGATCTACAACGCTGTTTTGTGTGTACATTCAACAGCACACCAACCTACCCAAATTGTAATTGACTGTACAATATGTACGGCGTTTTTTTATGAGTACTCTAGTACAGCAGCATACACAATATTTGCATTACAATATTAATAAAACAAAACCATTTTATAGAAAATGATTTATTTATGCTTTTAGATAAAAATAATAAAAAGATTGGCAGTGTTGGAGTTATGTTAATTGTTAGTGAGTATAAAATGTTATCCTAACAATAATAAAAAATAGTTAAATAACAAACTTCTTGTGAGGTTAATCTATCATAAAAACAATGTAAATAGGTACTGTTGGCAGTGTCTTATTTCACTATAAATATTCATTGAGTATTATTAACATAAATTTAAACTTTGCCGCCATGTTTCGAAGTCCAGTGGCGTATATTGCATTCCATATGAAGTGCTTGGAGTTAAAGAAAGTATTTAGTTAAATCAAGGGCAAAGTTAAATAAAAAATCTTTTATATTTTGTTATGATAACCCATTCAAATTCACGACTGTGTCTCTCTGAGTAGGTAAGTAAGCCATTGTAATATGGACTGACAACAAACTGACAATTATTCTGGTTGATGTGTTGTAGGCTGCACTTTGACAATAAAATAGGCTAGTCAAGCTTTGATGCCGACTGACAAATTATAATAACTTTTAGCATTTCGACAAATCAGGTAGGCTTTTTTCCTGGCAGTACGAGTAGGCCAGGGGCCAGGCTTTAAAACCAACCCGGTCGTAGATTCTCTTGGCACACCGCACGTCGTCTGCAAGGTCTTCGTTCAGGAGATCTGTGAACACATTTTTAGCCAATTCAAAATTTATACCAGTGATTTATATAATGATAAAACTGTATGAAGTGAATAAATAAATAAATAAAAATTGCTAATTTCAGACAAACAGTCCATATTATCATTTATACAGGGTGATTTCTTATACATTGGCATTATTTTATTTACATACTCAGTCTATGGTACTGAACAACTTTTCGTGTGGAAGCAACCTTGAAATCGCGAAAAAAAAGGTACTCAATTTTGTATAGAACAGCAGATTTCTTTCGCGATTTCGGAGTTACTCCCATACTAAAAGTTGTTCAGAATTATAGACAAGTGTGTAGACAATATATTGCCAATGTATAAAAAGTCACCCTGTACATGCCCATAAAATAAAACTTATCTTAAATTGACAATTTATGTGGAGATGAGCATACCTCTTTTAAACTTCTGAATCCATCCTCTTATCAATGAGCTCAAAGCTACAAGTAAGCTTAAGTCAGTTGCGAAAATAAGTTTATTTGTTGTTTGTTACATCTCCACGCTTTGGCCTCTACCAGCCTTTATGAAAAAAAAAAAACCTAAGTATCATATATGTACTTCAACCAGAGGCGGCAAGGCATCGGCGACGACAGACGGCCACCGTTCAAGTGTCTGAATTATACTTCTATTTCGACGAATATGATTTGTAATTATGAAGTCATGGGAATCGAGTGTGTCATGCTCACTCAAATGGTCTATCTGGTGGTGGCGTCGTGGGCCGGGTCGTGAGGTTCCCTCTATTATGGTTGAGCTACGCGATGGCTGACCCATGCGTCAACTTGTGAACGGGTGCTGCCAGAGGGAACTGGTCATTACGTTTCTCATATATTTTTGTGTAAGTTAATTGTGTTTCACATCGATATTGTATATATATATATTTTAATCAGCACTCGGATCACAATCATAACCTGTCCTGTTTTGAGATACTTTTTGACTATGTACATTATATACTTTTATATATTATTAGAAAAAAACATTGTAAGATACAACAATGGTAAGCCGATCTGGCATGATAGGGACCAACACTGTTCAAATGAGTTTCTTTCGGCATTTCTTCTCAGCAGTGATCGTTCCGAAATGCCAGTAGTTTATAGCTTGTGAGAAATTACTATTTAATATAAAATATGACGTGAAAAAGTGCCTATGAAGGTTTAATTTCTGAATAAATGATTTTATTTGATTTGAAAGCCAAACTAATTTACTAAGAAATTAACAAACCACGCATTGAACTTGAATTACCACATATTATATCTGCAAGTGAAGATAAATGTAAATTGCGATTTGCCGATAGCTTGCTCGTGGACGATTTGAGATTCGCTTTGTTCAACCAACCAAATTAAATTTACTCTCATGTCCTGGGTTATTGAGAATTCTGTTTATAACTTAGGCTTTTGATTTGTCAGGAAAATCTGTTCTGTTCGTCTGATTTGGAGGATTTGCGTGCGACGTGGTGCGGCCACGTTTTGCGTAAACCTGTAGACCTTTTCTACCTATATAGATTGCGGAGATATTATATACAATTTGATTTTTGAAGCTAAAAAGTTGTCGCATATACATTACTAGCGCCTCGCCCCAGCCTCGCTTGGATAAAATCATAATAAAAAGTAGCCTATCAGTCACTTCTGAAGGTTTCGCCTATCTCTATGCTAAATTTCATCACAATCGTCAAGTAGTTTTTAAGTTTATCCAATACAAATGAAAAACAAAAATACAAGTATTTTCTCTTTATAATATTAGATGGATGGGGCTATAGTGCTTTCATAGCACTTAAGCTATAGTCAATCAGTGTTTATGGCCGTTATATACCTTTGGAGGAGGGGAGGACCTTGGGAGGTCTTTGCCCAGCAGTGGGGCACCACAGGCTAATAATAAAAAATATATTTACCTTCACCGGAAGCAGGAGGTGGTCTATGAAACTATTCATGAGTCAAATTAGTTTACATACTCATGTAACACGAGTTGGATTTGAACCTGGGGCCTTTCGATCACAGACCCCGTTACTGCTTCAAGTTAGCTACCTACTTGAAAATTCAGGGCACTTTCGACATCAATTGAAAGAGATTAAACGAGTTTAAGAGTGAAAATTGCTTGGTTGTATTTCCGCTAATGTAATTAGTGCTGCCCTGGTAATTTGTGATTAATGCTAAAGTGGTACTAGTTTGTTTGCTAGGCTAGCTTTCATATCCCGGCACTTATCTCCGGTTTTCCTAATACATATGCGTCTGTCTGTCTGTTCGCGATAAACTCAAAAACGAATGCTCTGATTTTTTTATGTAGTTTTTACCAATAGCCAGTGTGGTTCCTGAGGAAGGTTTATGGTGTATAATTTATTATGTTCTAACGCGAGCGAAGCCGGGACGGGCCGCTCATATTATTCATATTAGACGGAGTACTCTGCCGCGTCATTCTGTTCGCGTAAAATTAAAAAATATGTGCGTGTCTGTCTGTGGGCGCACTTCTCGAAATTCTAAAACTACTGCACGGACTTTCATTCGGATTTCACCAATGGATAAAATGATTTCTGAATGTTGTTGATATAATTATATAAAAACCTTCACCTTCGCACTTCACACTGCAATGGCCACCCTTTCTTCCCTTCTTGCACCATTCTTTGTTGTTTATCTGAAAGAAAAAACCGATAATTTTTTTATCGATCAAAAATAAAACTGATAATTTTTTATCGATCAAAAATAAAACCGATAATTATTTTATCGGGCAAAAATTTATAAACATCAGCATCATCAAAAGATTTCTTCATAAACATCAGCATCATCAGTCGTTATAATAAACTAGATTTTGCCCGGGGCTTCGCTCCCGACTAAAAATATAGACTATAGGAATCTTCTCACAAACGCTTACCTCTTTACAATAATTGCATAGATTTTTTGAGATTAGAAAATTAGTTGAAGAACTCGACTCACTCTTGACCAATTATTGATAATTGCCTCACAGTAATACCGAATTCATTCACTTATTACACGATATATATATATATATATATATATATATATATATATATATATATATATATATATATATATATATATATATATATATATATATATATATATATATATTCATTAATACATCGAAACCCCTGACACATTATTGGGCTTCTCAATTTTGCTAGCTGATTATGCAGATGATTTATCATTATCGCTGATATTTCACCTCATTTGGGCTTCATCAGGGGATTGTTAATTAATATAATGCATCCATGAAATGTGCGGCTCATTTTCTGCCAGCAATGACGTAAGCAAATCGTGGACCGTTATTCATTTTCAGCCGGCAAATGGTGTACCGTTATGTGCTGTCCTCTGCATGTGACTGTATGTCACAGCCAGGTTACTGACGTTCCACCCACTCAGTGCTTCCTCAGATTTAGTTCTTACCTAATCGTGTGTGGATGGTTTATATACCAATCTGATTTATCTATAGTAGCACATCGACCAATGATGCTAATGAATACTATTATACGTGAGTGAGATTGATATAAACACTGGATTCGAACCTGGGACCTTTCTATTCACAGACAAGCGTCTTACCATTACACTAACACAGCTTCTTACCTCATACCTCACACAACTTAATATAGCTTAGCCAAGTTTATAGCTTAGCCAAGTTCATAACTTAGCCAAGCTTTACATTAAAGGACCACAAAATCCTATCAAAACAAACCGAAAATGCTACAAAATTCATCAACTCCCGCTCCTATATATTGAATTTTCAGACGGACAGACATAGTAGTTATCCGGACGTGTGAGCCTTTGCGATGCAGAAGTGCAGTGGCCCAATTGCATCCAATGAATATTGCACCGGCATCTATTGGTTCGAATAGCTTTGTCCTTTCAATAGAAACAGTTTTAATCTAAGTACTTACATAAATTTTTTTGGTTGTTCATTTGAAAGGTAGGTAAATAAGTCAAAAATGCCATTTTTGACACAAACTTTTATTGTTGTCAGAGAGATCTTACTCAATTAAATGTGTTACAAAAACTCATGTCTTGCACAGACATGATGAGTAAAGCGTTGAGGAGTTACACTGACCTTGGGCTTCGCGGCCCCACAGCCCAGAATGTTACCAGGAATATGAGAAGATGAGGAAGAATACCTACAAAGTATATGTAGATAGATTTGTTATCATGTCAGTGCTACACAGCTGGCAATATAAATTAGTCTCTTGGGATGTTATCACTTATTCTCTGAAGTGTGCAGATAATATTGTTACATTGAATTAAGCTTATTCGCGGTAAAATCATGTTTTTCTTAAAAGATTTTTCAGGATATTCTGCTGTCTTTTTTCAAATATTTAAATCGTATTTTGGTCTATCCGAAATGTTAGCATGTAATTTAATTTTGAATATGATGCAAAGTGACCGTGAAAATATCCGCCGCGCGGGATATTTTTCCAGAAATATAATTAAAATGTAATTTTCAAAATTAATTAAAAGCATTATGTGACATATAGAGGAAAATATTGTTGTAATTTAAACGATTTATCCATTGAGAAACTCAGATAATAATTACATTAATATAAATCTTATAGTTCTAATAGTGTTAAGTTTTTCTGTCTGATTTTGTTTTTAGCGATAATAGTGTCTTTATTTCTCTCCGACGACCTCGGTGGCGCAGTGGTAAAGTTCTTGCCCCTGAACCGAGAGGTCCCGGGTTCGATCCCCGGTCGGGTCATGATGGAAAATTATGTTTTTCTGATTGACCCGGGTATATATGTATATGTTATAAAATATTGTATCATTAAGTTAGTATCCCATAACAAAAGTCTCGAACTTAATTTGGGGCTAGCTCAATCTGTGTGATTTGTCTTAATATATTTATATTGCATACCCATAGCCGGTGAAATATGTAGAACTTTGTTTTATTTAGCACCACATTATATATAATACATAATAATTATAATGTTAACTCGTGTTTTTTAATATCCTATGAATCCTACCAATATTATAAACGCGAAAGTTTGTATGTGCGTGCGTATGTTTGTTATTCTTACACGCAAATTCGCAAAATCTACTGGACATATTGTTATGGATTAATATAACCCGGATTAACACATAGGTTAGTTTTTTTTCCCGAAATTCCCACGGGAAAGAAGAAAGAAACGCCCCGGGGCGCAGCTAGTAAATACACCTTAGTCTAAACTAGCTTGCCATTTAAAATTTCATCGAAATCTATTCACATGCGAAGATACAAGAATAACATCATCCAACATAACAAACTTTTTGTTTTGTAATTAATATTATGCCTCAGATATCTCATTGCAGACGTAATGTGATTGTAATTATAACTGTGGTTAATTCTACTGTTGGTAAGCTGAGCTAATAACTTAATTATTCATATAACATACGATATACGCCTTTGCGGCGTCTGGTTACCGCCCTAAAATAGGATTATTACAAGTCTGCGGGGATGCCGCACAAGGCAACTAAGATATACGAGTAAGTCAATATGATTAATATCATCCTCAGTTGTATAAATAACTAGCTTTTGCTCGCGGATTTGCCCGCGTGGATTTCCTACGGGATCGGGCCGGAAAGGAATATAAAAGCTTGTAAAATAATCGTGTGCAGCGTTGCACAAGATCATTTTCTTGAACAAATACCTTATCAAGACATTAACAATCTCCGAAAGTATTACTGGAGGTTGTTTACCGACTGCCTGGTTTCAATCGGGACTTCGATTTAAACAGAGACGCGTCTTCTAGTGATGGGGCTAGGACGAACTTGTCGATATTTTTGATTATTCCGATAAATCACAATACACGCGCCTAATGCTAGTCGATTAATCCTAACTAATATTATAAATGCTTCTTCAAGCTCTATCTACTCAAATTAATTTTCTTGAAATTTTGCATAAATGTAGTTTAAAGTACGGAGAAGGACTTAGGGTACCTTTCATAACTGTTACCGCGAGAAATCACGCGGGCGAAGCCGTCGTCTTTAGATAAATGAGTCGATGTTTTTTAAATATTAACTATGGTATAAATGCGAAAGTGAGAGTTATAGTTTGTTTGTTTGTTACTTGTTCACTCTTTAACTATACAACTGACGTTCTTGAAATTTTAGTTTTAGTTTAAGACTACGCACAAAATCCCTTGGGAATTCGAACGCGGGTAGAGCCGCGGGCCAAAGATCGTGGTTGTAAATGAACTTGGAACAAAAGCGACTTTTCCTAATGAACTGTAATTTAAATCGGATAAGCAAATCTAAATCGGATTTCTTTTGTGAAAAAAATAAAATACACACTAAAAGTTGTGCACATAAATTTCTTGATTACAAAAACTTATCGATACATCTTCAAAAGTATCGACACCGCTACGTCACCGACGTAGCACGTCTTCGAATAGATCCGAATCGATCGCACACCGCAAGGTAACGAGAACTCGAATCGGTGACAATGCAAATCGGTACTCGAGAGCTATCGAATCGGATAGTGGGGCTTCAATTATTGGCGCCTTGCAGCAATAAATTGCGTCCAGGTTATTCTCGTGCTCAGTATCGCTGTGATAACGTGGCGACTCGGCCTTACTTCACTTCCCTCTTTTTCCACCCAAAAATTAGCTGAAAGGAAGCATTCAAAACAAAATCAAATTATTTATCCAGAAACTAAACTTTCACAGACACTTTTTCACGTCAAGTTTCATATTGTATAGTAATTTTTCACAAATTTACAAACTAGTGGTATTTCGTGATGACCATTGCCAGAATTTTTTTTTATGTTTGTAAATGTTGAATTAAAGAGTTCTGTTATATATTTATTTAACTATAAATTTCGCATTCTCATACTCAAATCGAACTCTAACTGCATCGTTTGACATATCGCTCGTTTACAGTTCAGTCGATACATCATAGATAAAACAAAAAATATCGATTCATCGCTGAACGGTATTCTTATGTGTGTTCTTATTCTTATAATTCGACATTTCTCGCTAATATAGAAGTGTCACTGGAATATTGACGACGTGAATACCAGTTTTGAGTAGGAAGGCAATCGAGCTATTTTCCAACATTGACGACATTTCAATAGGATAGCGATACGAGAATTACCTCGCTGGGAATCGATGTCTGCTCTTGCGTGTTAACCAGTGGGATGTTAAGACAGAGGGTAGGTGTGACAAATGGTATATTGCCAAGGATATGTACAGACCAACTAGCGGCCCGTCCCAGCTTCGCTCGGGTTAAATCATAACAAATTATACTCTTGAATTGCTCTTAACCCGAATTTTAAAGACCAAAACATATACGGGAAGACAGCGGGAAGGGACTATGTTTTAAAGCGAGCTAGCTTTTGCCAACTTCGTATGTGAGTAAAAATCCGATTCCCGTGGGAATTTCAGATAATCCCTTCTTAGTGCTCCCCTACACTGTCCTAGTAACCTACACACCAAATTTCAGCTTTCTACGCCAAGTAGTTTCGGCTGTGCGTTGTCTGTCAGTCAGTCAGTCACTCACTCAGTAACGGAAGAGTTTTATATAATTTGATTGATTGATAAAGACCAAAGTCCCTTCCAGCTGTCTGTCCCTATATACATAGGGATATGTCATATATACTTTCTTTTATAGTGAAACCCGTGCAAAGCAAAAACGTATGCAGTGCATACACTGCATTTTATTTTAGCGTGTACATCTGTACATACGCGATTCTTTATAATTATCACTATCTTGGGAATTTTCCACGTTCTTTGTAAGTCTTTGTATGGCCTTTTCCATACTTAAAACTACATGTATGCAAAATTTCAAGAAGTTTGGTTGAGTAGACAGAGCGTGAAGAGGTAACAAACAAAGTTACTTTCGCAATTATAATATTAAGTATTTAGGATTCCAGATTTCTGCGCAACTGTTCATAACGTCGATTCCGATAAATTCAAATGCTGTGAATTTATCAAAATTGACGTTTTGAATAATCGCATCTAAGAATATTGGATCCCGGATGCCAGTTCACACCAATAAATCCAGTGTCAGATTATGGATTCCTCCAGATTCCTATCAGCATCAGGTCTCACCGCGATCCGAAGACAATCGATTTCAGAAATAAACGAGTTGAATTGACGTGTGATATTCGAGAAAAAAATGTAAATTGTTCCGTGGGTTTAGTGCGGGTTTGCATTACACTTCTCACTCACCAATCACATTATAGTGTGATTGTCGTTGCCTCACAATGGCGCAATATGATTGGTTCGCTGCGTCTCGCTTCAAATCAATTCGATGGCCAGAAGTGAAATGCAAACCCGCACTAACCCTTCTGGCGACCCGGCCCGGTTTCGCGTGCGATATATACCTTCCATAATAAATCTAAATGACATACAGAAAATATCGCAATCAATTTCTTTTTCATAATCGTATGTTTCATGCATTAGGTGGTGTAATGGTTTAGACGCCCGCCTGTAGATCGAAAAGTCCCAGGTTCGAATCCTACTCGTGACACATGAGTTTGTATACCAATCTGACTCATGTATAGTAGTTTTCATCGACCACCACTTGCTACCGGTGAAAGAAAACATCGGGATGAAACCTGCACACTGATTGATTATTAACTTGTGTGTGGAATGGAGAAGGTAATGGCAAACCACTCCATTACTAATGCCAAGAGAGTTGTTGTGTGTGTTTAATCCCACGTAATGACCACGACCCTCAGTCATGAGGAATAAGAATATGAAGAAAGAAGATACTTCATGACTGAGAGACGAGAGAGACTAGAGATTCAGTGATTTGACAGTATAGTGTACATTTAGCGAACACATAAAATATAACTCCAAAAGATTAACAGCATAGATTATAATAAATAACGTCCGTACGTTTGTCTGTACAGATAATTCGTACGTATCAGAATAATTTAGATTTCTGGCAATTATTTACAGTGGCAGCCTAACATCGACTGATTAGTGCGCGGATCATGCAAATACGTAACACATTCTGATTGAAATATTTAAATGCGTTGTGAATCTGTGGCGTTATTCCATGATACGATATTTATCCAAGCGGTGATGGCCCAGTGGTTAAGACCGTCCGCCTGTGATCGAAACGTCCCAGGTTCGAATTCTACTCGTGCCACATGAGTTTGTACATATGTTTTTGTTATTAATTCGTTTACCCATGACAGATTCTAAGATCAATATTTTTGTGTGCTAGGTAGTCAATTAAGTCATCTCTGGTCTCGTTAAAGGGTGAATTTCTGAGCGTTTCGTCCGTGCGGCCGCGGGTCAAGGCTAATTTTTCAAATTTTAACAAAGACGAGAATCAGTTTTACTATCGGTGATTTTGGAAATGATTCCTTCCTCAAGAAAATTTACGAATCATACTGACGGTGCGGCCGCAGCGGTCGAAACGCTCGGAGATTCACTTAAAATGAGTCTAGCGGTTTTCATATAAACTTTTACCCCCCATTACAGTCATTTAGGGGTTGATTTTTGAAAAAAAAGTAGCCTATGTTTGAACGGGGGTTTTGTCAACATGCATCCCAAATTTCATCCAAATCGGTCTAGTTGTTTGGCCGTGAAACGTGAACAGACAGACAAACTTTCGCATGTATATTGAGCATGTATTGTACGAGTATATTGTATAACTTACCTGAAACAGGCCGTAGCTTGTGTAGGAGTTGTTATGGTTGGTCACCTTCTCCGTAGTCCTACCGCTTCCATGTTCGATCAGGCAGACCCCTGGATAGAAGGAATTATTAACGAGATTCAGGGTGAAATAAATCTAAAAGATCGGAAATGAATTTTTCTATAATATTTAAACATTTAAAATTGTTTTAAAAAATTTTCACATGTCCCGATGTTTCATCAAAACTTTCAAGTTAAATTTCATCTAATTTCGTTTGTCCTACAGTGTTGAAATTTCCCACGTCGATTCAGTTTCAATGACAATGCATTATTATGATAAACGTCACCAGATAGTGCACCCAGTTCTCGATTCCTCAACTTTTTGCATAAAGTTTTCGCTGAACGATAAGTTTGATGACAATAAAAGATTTTTTCAAAAAATGACATTTATATAAAAAAAATATTGTTTAAACTGCACAGACAAAATTGATATAATCGCTGAAAAAATATCAACCCTAATTTTAATATTGGTTAAAAAATACCCAACAGCTTATGCAAATTCGAAATCAGAACAATCAAAAACAGGTTTATTTTTAAACGGCACTTAAAACCGGCCAGTTGTTTAAGTAAATTAAATTCGCCGACTTCCGAAATTCTTAATTCAAATAATAACATTAAGGAGGCCGCAAGCAAATGAATCGCTGGCTGGTCGACCCTTAATAAGCAGTGGCGCGAAACTTCGCTCAGAGAAGATCTCGTATTTGCATAAAAAGGGGACGTTCAAATGACAAAACATTCTAGAATCCCTTTCATTTAAGTTTTAAATTGTAAAGGCTTTTAATTGACACTGTCGAGGCGCGAGGCGGTGTTCTAATCCGCATTATTTAAATTAATACGTCAACGAATTTAGAATCGCGTCCGTCATTTGCAAATCACCTACTCGTGGCGAAATTTCAAATTTGACAAATTAATAGAGTTTACCTGCAAAATTGGAGTTGTGTTTAAAGTAAAATGGCGTAGTATAAATATAATGTCCACCCTTTGTAACTACCTCGTGAAATTAGGTTAAAACTGTCCTTAAATATTTTCCTCGTAGTTTGGCTTGCGTTATGTAATACGTTTGATATTTTATTTTTCGGAGTGAAAGGCACTTTAATTAGACAATTGCATAAAACACTGCGTATTTCACTCACTTTCATGGATATAGGTAGAGTTGTTTTTATTATCTTACACTTTTAGCTATAATTTATGTTTCAGTTTTTCCCAAAGGTTGCCTGGTTGCTTTTAGTATGAATTCTTAAGTCCGCCCTTTGTGCCAATTTAACCAATAAAGTTTGATTGAACAAACAAATAAACTTGGCCACTTTTAAATTTCAATTTTCTTTTTTCTTAAACTACGAATCTTGAGTTCCAATTTCAATCGTCACAATTCAAACCTATTCTTGGTGCTCAAGAATAGCGCAGGAGGTCGACACGACCGAGGCGTGTCTCTAGGTTGTAGGTCAGACGTCGACGGGTTAATGTTCAAACGAAATTTAATTTCCCGGAACCTCTATATCGAATGTAAATAATATTACGTCTATAACATTTAAATCATCGTCAATTCATCCGAAGCATTAATATTCTTGCTTCGAATGAATGATGAATCAAAAACGTTAATTAAATGTTATTTATTTTTAACTAGCCGTTGCCCGCGGCTTCTCCCGCGTTTATTTCATGCGTCCGCACATAAATTATTATTGTTAACATCTCGGGTTCTAAGTAACGTATTGCGATGTAACCTACACCAGATTTTAAGTTACGCCATTCGCTAGCGCATTCAATTCCATCAAGTAGATTTTCCGCGATTTTTATGCGCGAACCAACATACATACAGACAGACAGATAGACAGATTAGGATTCCATAGTTTTGGCTTCTGTTTAATACCACATTTCAGGAACGCTGGAAGGTGGGCTAATATCAACAATGACTTTTATATATACCGTCTATAAGCAGTTATGATTCTAAACTATAATTTCTGAACGTAATTTCGGTGCATTTCACGTCCGTATAAATGCTGCTTACTTACCGAGCTGACACTGGGCACAAAACATTGAAGGTGCAGGAGAGCTTAATTATTTCTCACTAGCGCGACCCGCTCTAGTTTCACACGGGTGCAATATTATGTATGTTATAAATATTTATTTATTTAAACTTTATTGCAAAACATGAAAGTTAATAATTAGACTTAATGCTAAAGGCATTTTTTGCCAGTCGATCCTTGAGATCAAACAGAAACAGGCAAAAGCACTCGTTTAAATTATTTATTTAAACTTCATTGCACAAAATACAATTAGTATAAGTCGAAAAGATGGACTTAATGCTGAAAGAATTATCTAACAGTCAACCATTGAGTCATACAGTTCTCTGTATGTCCCAATACATAGTCATACAGTTCTCTGTGTGTCCCAATACATAGTCATACAGTTCTCTGTGTGTCCCAATACATAGTCATACAGTTCTCTGTGTGTCCCAATACATAGTCATACATTTCTCTGTGTGTCCCAATACATAGTCATACAGTCCTCTGTGTGTGACTGGGACACACAGAGAACTGTATGACTCAACGGTTGTTATGTGCGTGCAAAAAATAAAATAAATATAATAAACCTTCAGAATTCGACTTCATCATCTTTTGACTTATTTCGTCTCTTTTGTCAACCTTTCTTCTTTCAAAAAAATATTATTCTGTAAAGGAATACCTTGAGACGTAATTAAATTAAAATTGTTAATTAAAGAATTTAATATCTATTAATAAATAATTGAAATTGTTTAATATATAAATGTTTATATTAATAAATGAAATAAAAATTGTTTTATGTAAAGTTTTAATCTTAATTTTATCAATGTATATATATATGTATTTTTATAAAAAAGTATATTATTTTTATTAACCATATTTGCAACACTCGCTGATTTGCTATGATTAGAGCAAAAATTATACATAACACCGTAATTATACATAAGGAGCAAATAAATGTTTGAATCTTTGAAACCTAAACATTAACGCTCCGCAACCCCTAAATGTGATGGTGGTGCCAGTTTATGGGTTTGCGCTGATCTTGCGCCTTTTTAAAATACGTTTCCGTACTTATTTTCCGTACCCTCGCTGATTTGTGTCTCGACATTTTCGAGGTAAGCCCAAGAGGATAGCGTTCGTTAACTTGCATTAAATCTGTGTTAGATGTTAGACTCACCTGCTCGCACAGACAGACAAATGGCCCGGCCGAAACTGAGCTATTTGAAAATGTCTTTATAGTTAGACTAGCTTTTGCCCTCGGTTTCATCCGCGTTAATGTCCCACGGGAACTGTTATTTTTCCGGGATGTAAGGCACCCTATGTCCTTCTCCATATTTCAAACTATGTATGCCAAATTTCAAGAAGATTGGTTGAGTAGATAGAGCGTGAAAAGGTAACAAACAAACAAATAAATAAATAAACTTACTTTCGCATCATTAGTTAGGATTAAGGTTAGGATATTTGTTAGGATTAGGTAGGATAAAACTGTACCTAAGAGGAGCTCAATGGTGCACTGGTCTGCGCTATCGGCCTGATCAGATCTTGACGCCAGGGTTAGAGCAAGACAAATAAAGAGTAAGAAAGATATTCTTTGCAGCTGACATTGGGAGAAGGTTCTATGGTGTTGGAAATCCCAACACTAATTTGTAGATTTTTGATTATAGCAACACTAACGCTCACATTAAAAAAAAATTGTTCTTCTTTATTAATATTCTTCCTCTTTGTCTTTCGTGCGAATAAAAAGTGGTCCGAATTAAACTCCGTATATTTATTTAACCAAATCCGAAAAGCACTAATTAACAGTCCACTGCACAACGAGCTATCAGTTATACGATGGAGTGTCTTATGTATTGATGCCAGGGGTAGAGGTAGACACAGCTGTTCTAAGCCTGGGTTAGACTAAAAAACAGAGAGTCTCTCACTCTGCGAGTGACATAGAGAGTGAAAGAGAGGCAGACACTCTCAGAAGGTAGCTGTCATCGTGAGATGATTCAATGCAGTTCGATGACTGGCTTAGACTAAGACACAGAGAGACAGACAGACTCTGCGAGTGACATAGAGAGTGACAGAGAGGCAGACACTCACAGTTGGGTATGAGGCTTCGTGGCAGGTTATAACGGAGAAGTTCTCTTGACAGCTGACAGCGGGAGAAGGTTCGGTGGTGCGCGTCGCAGGACATCAGGAGAAGAGAAATTAGGAGAAACATCTGGAACGATGGTCGTAGCATCCTGTGGACAAACAATTTATTCTTGCTTGGTGATACAAAACATCGTGAATACCTTTTATTTGTATCTGTCTTTTCTATTCACGTATTCGTGCATGTATTAGGGGCTGCGATGTCAAGAAGCTAGGGAGTCCGCGTAAAAATAAACTTAAACGGTTTTGAAGATTTAAAATCTTCAAAATTCTGTGTCTATTACCGGCCTTCTGCTTGACGTCATCCCTCTCATTTTTTGGTCTATGCTCTTAGCTTCCAAGGCTTATGTATCCCTTACCCGTCTCATACGACATCTATTTTTGATGTCAATAAGTATAATATAGTATAGTATGACAAGGGTACTAGGCATGGCGACTACAATTAAATACTTTCGAAGATAATTTTAAAAATATTATTTTCTGTTTCGTTTAACAATTAATAATTCGACAGAAGCAACGACGGCCATACTGGGCTCAAATAATTGTGGCATCCATCATCCTAGCTTCAAATTATAAATAATAGTATGTCAAAAAAGAAACATAATATTGTTAAATCTGAGAGCACCTTTGACTCCGTAATTATAACTGTTATCCGCAGTACAACTCGAGTCGAGCTCGGGAATTTGTGCTCAAAGGATTTTGTATTTCTGCTTTCTCGTATTTGTCTGTTTGAGAACTTAGTTAAGTGGTATTACCATGATAATAACAGTTTTCGAGGCGAGGGTATACGCTAGGTTAAAATCATAATAAACTGTACATCTAAATCTTTCCCAGGAATCACACTATATATTTAAAGAACCCGCATAAAAATCTGTTGCGTAGATTTAAAGATCTAAGCATATATATATGGACAGATAGACAGCGGGAAGCGACTTTTTTAATACTATATAGCAATAGTGAATAAGGAGGTATGGATAACCTATATATTTTTTTAAATCTAATTTAAGATATTTGTTTGCAAATATTGTTTATTTTTATCCCAGAACTAAACTTTTACTTATTATGAGTGTTTTGTTTACTGAGTTAGCCCCTAAGTAAGTTCGAGACTTGTGTTATGGGATACTAACTCAACGATACTATATTTTATATTAATGCAACATCCATACTGATATTATATAAGCATAAGTCTGTAAGTCACGCATTCACGGCTAAACTGCTGCGCCGATTTTGATGCAATATACGATAGATGTAGTCAATGACCCGAGGTCAAACATAAGCTGATGCAAGCGGACCTGCGGGTAACAGCTATGGACAATAGATAGTGTGGATATCCGAAAACGGCGGTAACGAGTGTGAAGCAAGTATAGGGAGGACACAACGAGATCAAACTGCTAACTCAATTAAACCGGCGGAAAGCCTTTGTGCATTCTCGCTGTTGCACTCCAGATGTAGTCCAGGGGATGGGGACTTATTTCATAAATATTTACACACTAGCCGCGCCCCGACGCCCGCTCCCGTGGGAATTTCGGGATAAAATGTGTACATATATGTGTTATTTCGAATATTTATTCGTTTGTATTTCATATTATATATATTTTTTTTATTTCAGGTTATTTTCTACCCGTTTACCAAATTTCATAACAATCGTTCCAGTAGGTGAAGACGTAACAAACAAACTTATTTTCGTATTTATAATATTAGTTGGGATATTTATTTAGACAAAACAGTAAAATAAATAAAAATTGATTTTTTTTCCAACCACTAGCCTCAAACTAGACGTTAGCCTGTATATTCAATACTAGATGTTGGCCGGGGCTTTGCTCCCTTAGGAGTTTTGAGAAAAAATTAAGCCTATAGCAATCTTGCATAATGTACTTTACTAATATTGAAAGAATTTTTGAAATCGGTTCGGTAGTTTTGGAGATTACTAACCTCAAACATACGCTCACAAACGCTTACCTCTTTATAATAATTATTTAGATTTTTAATTTTACCCAATTGCACCTAAGTGACCCACTGCCGAGCAGAGGTCTTACATTTTCACCAGTCTCGGCTCATAGCAATGTCTGGTCATTATTCAGATTTTTTTGAGTATGTTACGCCATCTTGCCAATTTCATGTTACTAATAAATACCCTCACTTGTATTTCAATCGAGGGATTGTGACAAGGAAATGTGCTTTTGCTATGCTTATTGTGATGTCTTATTCATAAAAAAAAAACTGAAATCTTTTCTTTCTAAGTTACTTAAATAAATTATAAAGCATTATTGTTTCTAGACTAGAATTCTCTCTGAACACATACCTATGTTCGGAATCGGAACGGAAATCTTTAACTGTTATATCATCAAATTTCTTCAAAATCGGTCCAGCGGTTTAACCGTGAAACCGGAACAGAGAGACAGACAGACATTAGTATGTAGCATAGGAGTATGGATATTGTAATTTTGTGCAATAAATTTATAAATAAATATGAAATAAACTAAAACTTTTACTGTCTGTCTCTTCGACTACACAGCTGAGCGCAAGTTTCGGAGCGTAACACAACCAAAATTTGTTTTTAGATATTTTGCTGAATAATATTTGCGCTGTGATGTACAGTTAGCAAAGTTTGACTAAACATGGTGATGGATTGCGCTTGCTTTGGGAATACATGACCGCGACTGCGCAACTTTTGTTCGGCGTTGTACCTTTATATTCGAACTTTAAAAAAATAAACGTTTGTTCTTTTCTAATTCTTAATTTAAAATCAGGTTTCGTAATGTTAATATTGATGTGTAATGTAGAAATGATTTTATTTTTAATTTTGGTATAATTTGGCATACATATGAAAATATTTGTTGGATGTTAATAATATGATTATGATAATATGAATACAAATAAAATCGTTGCGATTCAAATTTCGAAGGATATGTTAAAATTCGACATTTTCAATTGGTCGTACAATTTTGTAATTTTTATCCCCCGACGACAGAAGTTATAAGTTTAACGTGTCTTTGTATCTGTTTGTCTGCCCGTGTCATCGTAGCAGCCAAACGGCTGAACCGATTTTGATATAGTTATTTTGTAATTAAAAATAATTTAATCGAGATTGTTCTTAGATAGAGAAAGAAAGAAAAAAACATTTATTTGCTCAAACATAATAGTTTTCATCCTGAAATTAAAGTTAATACGTGCTAATATTATAAATTCGAAAATCTATCTGGCTCATTTTCTCGGCTAAACCTTTGGACATTTTTTTCTGAAAGATATATCTATCTATACTATTATTATATAGAGGTAAGCGTTTGTTCGTTTGTATGTTTGAGGCGGGTAAACTCCGAAACCGAACAGATTTCAAAAATTCTTTCACCATTTGAAAGGTACATTATCCAAGATTGCTATAGGCTATATTTTATCTCAAAATTCCCACGGGAGCGAAGCCCCGGGCAACATCTAGTAGTTAATAAACATAGGCTACCGCAGACAGAGCTGTGGGCAACAGTTAGTTTTAAATAAATAAAATGCCGAGTCTTTATAATGTTTAGGTTTATTTTTACTCTGAACTCGGGCTTCGCGGAGTCACAGTCCCGAATGCAACCGGGAACATGTGTAACAATGAGATGAAATAAATAAATATATTTACCTCAAGCTGTACGTAGGAGTGCACGCGGTGCAACTGCAGCAAATGCAGTTGATCTGAAAGGAGTCTGTCTATTACACTATTATCCACTTAGGTTATCAAATCAATCTATCAATGGCGCGTATTTAGTGCTGCATTTAGCACCTGTAAGGGCCCTGGGTGCGTTTCCTACGGAGCGTCCGATGCAATACAATACAAACTCGTTTATAATATATTCATTTATTTCTTTTTGAATTTTTTTTCCAACCAACTTCAAATGTTTGTATACAGAGCTGCATTGTTACAGTCTGTGAATTATCATAAAGATCCGAAATATATCTGTTTTAGCTAGACCAGGCGTTCGCTGGAATCGTAGACCTCGCGAATACAAAATTTATTTACAATTTTTTTTTTAAATATAACAGATATCATGTCAAATATATCAAGACACCTTTTTCACAGTTACAGTCTTTTGTCTTCACACGGCAGCGCGTGCCGCGTTCAACAATATATACTCGTACATAATATAATATAATTTAAGTACATGAAATAATTCGGCGTGCGTATTTTTTAATTCCACGATATTTCAGAATCTATTCAACCAATTTATGTGCTGTAAAGGACATAATTTATCTTCATGAAATTATCTTAATGATGAATTTTTAATCGCAAGGATTAATATGCTTGTGTAATGATAATTGTAAAAATGCACCTTTTAATTATTTACAATATCTTTTTACATATAAAATGCCTTATAGATACTTAATTATAAAATATAGATAGTATTGTGTCGCGGACTTTTTTATGGATGTACAAAAAACCTATATTGTTGTAGTACATTATATGCATATATAATCAGCAGTAGGGCCGGCGCACGCGCGTTAAGATTTTCAGTAGCGCTTTTTTTTTCGAATTACTTTACGAATTGTTCCTTGATATTGCTGAAAACTAATTTATTTCAAAACAAATTACTTATAGCAATCTAGGATAATTTAACTTTCTAATGGTGAAAGAATTTTTGAAATCGGTTCGGTAGCTTCGGAGATAACCCGCCTCAAACGTGCAAACTCACCTCGCGAACACAATTTTTTTTTAACAAAATAGTAAATATTTCAAAAACAGCTTAGCCGATTTTGTTTCCCCACGAACTTAAAAATTCTATTGACAAATACTAAGTATAACTTAATAATAATTTCATCAAAATCGGACCAACGGTTCGAAAATTATCGCGTTACAAACATACATACACACAGAAAATTTATTTTTTCCCCAAGTAAAATGTGAGACTTCGCTCGCTCGGTCAATTATACATATTTTTTACAATTATATGACCTTATTAACCACCCCATTCAAGTGTTGCTTTGTCAGCAAAGTGCAACAGTTGTAAGGACTGTGCACCAAATATATTGCAACTCTTGCACGTCCGAAACGCTGCGACTTAAAGCGCAGTTAGTGCACTGAATGACAAGTTACGTGGGGACACACTCTGTAGTTGAGTCTTTTTAAAATTTTATGCATATCAACTCGTCCCGGTCTTCCTCGGGAATCACATTGTCTATTGGTGAAAACCGCATGAAAACCCATTCCTCAGTTTTTGACTTAGTTATATATATATATATATATATATATATATATATATATATATATATATATATATATATGACTTTATTATATATATATAGTGAAAGTACCTAAGGATTACTAGGGCTCCATCATATTTTTATCAATTACTTTTATTAATAGCAAAAAACAAAAGACCGAAATACTCAGACGCCTAAAATTGTTGACAATGAACATTTGGATTAATAAATAATAAAATAAATAAATATATTAGGACAAATCACACAGATTATAAGCTAGCCCCAAAGTAAGTTCGAGACTTGTGTTGTGAGATACTAACTCAACGATACCATATTTTATAACAAATACATATATAGACAAATTTCCAAGACCCGGGCCAATCAGAAAAAGATAATTTTCCATCATGACCCGACCGGGGATCGAACCCGGGACCTCTCGGTTCAGAGGCGAGCACTTTAGCACTGCGCCACCGAGGTCGTCAAGTGAAAAAGTGACAGTAAGAATGACTAGGCCTCCATAACATTTTTATTCCACAAGATTAATATACCACAAAATTCCTAAAATTACCTAATTTTATTAATATCAAAAAACTAAAGACCCTATTCCTCAGACGGCTAAAAGTGTTGAATTTACTCGTTTATCACTTCGTACGAGTTTCTTTAACACTACATCCGCGACATAGACTCACGAAACGCGTCCTCCCCACAGTGGGCTAAAAGTTAATAATCCGCCGGCTCACCCCGGGGGTTTCCGTTCGAGTCTGTGTCCAATCAAGCTTTGTCTTCCTGATTCCCACACAGAGCACGTACTACTGAAAAACTACGGATTTACTGATATTCCATAATCTCTTCTCACAAACACTAGGGGACTGTTAGTTAGGGATTTCGATTCTAACAATAGGTAACTTGTGTAAACACAGTTTTATATAGGTTTGTAGGTGTAAGTTTTGATTGGATTTCATGAAAGAAATAAAGAAAAATGTTACACAGTAGAAATAAACTGTACAACAAATGTAATGCTTGAAACAAAGTAGTCTCCGCTCAGCATATGCCGATGTTTGAGCCACGTCGCTGGTCTTCCGTGGATGCCATTTATAAATAAAACAAACAAAAAAAAACTAAAACTTTCTACTATAGGAATTTATATATATTGCAGGTATATATTGAATAATGTCCTTAAGGGCAATGTCCGAAACTACCGAACCGATTTCAAAATTTTTTTCACCTTTAGAAAGGTACCTTATCCAAGATTGCTATGCGCTATATTTTATCTCAAAATTCCCATGGGAGCGAAGCCCCGGGCAAAATCTAGTAAAATAAGTAAATTTTAATGATGCACTTTACTTTGACATGAAAATAAACTCTCTCGTAAAGTTTGATCGCTTATAAATTAACTCACGGGTACAAACTCAAGCTGAAAAGTTCGCTGAAAAGATTTTGGGATAAATATTAAACATAGTAAAGCGATGTAATGGAAACTGAAGCGACGTGGAGAATTTAAACTCCGTAGGTAAACGGAAGTAGGAGAAACTTTTGCAACATTCGACTACACATTTAAAAAATATCGGGATAGATGAAACTAATTACAAAATGTATAGAACGTATGTATAGGTACCGAAAATAGTTTGTATAGCAATCTGAAACTTGATGACGGTAGATATCAAATTATATGAGTCAACTTTAAAGACGTGGTGAATCCTAAAGAATGAGAGAATTCTAGAAAATTATGACGTCATTTATTTCTGTTATCTGAGCTGCAGTAGCGGGTTAAGCGCACTTACATTTCTTCGTAATTTATCTCTCTATTTTATTAACCATCGAGTTTAAAGGAGGGTGTTGTTTTGCATCACTTTAATGTACGGAACAGAGATTCGATTTTTGGTAAAAAGAATTAAACAAAATTGTTACAGGTTTAGGTGGTGTGTGTTATTGCTATCACTGGGAAATTATATTCAAGTCGCTTAAGACTTCTGACATGACATGTCATTTAGTTTCGTCTGTCTCTGTGCCAAATTTCACCAAAATCGGTCCGGTAATTTTGAATTTATTCATTACTTAAACAATGATACAAATATTTCTCTTTGTAATAACATGGATATTATGGAAATATGGGCGTGTTATATACAACTTCACTATATACTCTCATTTGCACATGAATCATTTATTATTAAAAGGGAAGCCACATTTCAGTTGACACCTTTTTGTTAACCGTTAAGTGCAAAAAGGACATTCTCGGCCACAAAGGTCCCAGAAGGAACTAATAAAATATTTGTAATGGACCACCATTTAAGGGTTGAATCGACCAGTTACATTTGACCCCTCGATATCTTAGTAAACTCTAATTTTCAGTTCGACTTCTGGGGTCAATGTACATCGGTTTCGAATGAGACAATTTATCACCAAGTGTAACTGTGGACGACGTGGGACGCGCGAAACGTACGATTTTCGTGGCAAACATTGTTTTACAGAGTTCAGTATGCATTGTGATTTAAAATGTGCTTAGAAAAATGTTTTTCACGCGCATTTCTTTGCGTAAATTATAATTAGGCTAATGAAGAGGAATGTTGAATTTTTGCCCGTTCCGGGTGAGTTTCAGGGAAGAAATGGCTACTCTCTTGTGTCTCGTTATGGTTGTTTTCAGCTGTGTATCGTTATACAGATGATTTTGTCGACATCGTGTATGTATTTTTTGATTTTCAGGACTATGTTTTTTTTTTTATATAGTGTTATTAGTCTGAAAGAGATTACATATTGCCTTTTACCAACATTTTACTTTAAAAATATTAATTTAAGTTTATATATGACGATAAGTTTATATTTGACGACCTCGGTGGCGCAGTGGTAAAGTGCTTGCCTCTGAACCGAGAGGCCGACCGGGGATCGAACCCGGGAGGGTTCGATCCCCGGTCGGCTCATGATGGAAAATGATCTTTTTCTGATTGACCCGGGTCTTGGATGTTTATCTATATATGTATTTGTTATAAAATATAGTATCGTTGAGTTAGTATCCCATAACACAAGTCTCGAACTTACTTTGGGGCTAGCTCAATCTGTGTGATTTGTCCTAATATATTTATTTATTTATATTTATATGCTAACTAATATTATAAATGCGAAAGTAAGTTTGTTTGTTATCTATTCAAGATCTATCTAATCAAACAATCTTCTTGAAATTTTGCATACATGCAGTTTGAAGTACGGTGAAGGACATACGTACCTTTCATCCCGGAATAATAACTGCTCTAAAACTAATATCCAAGACCCGGGCCAATCAGAAAAAGATCATTTTCCATCATGACCCGACCGGGGATCGAACCCGGGACCTCTCGGTTCAGTGGCAAGCACTCTACCACTGCGCCACGGAGGTCGTCAAATTATATTATATTATTTGATCATTCGCTTTAATATTTATATACTTTATTATCCCATAAAGACCCCCGATTATAATTATTTTTCTTTAATATGTAATATTTATGTACAGACAGATCACAATAGTACTAGACAAGATCAAAGAGAGAAGAACGTAATTGAAAGCAATAGAAACAAGAAGGGGAAAGATGTTTGGCCACCTTATACGACACGACAACTTTATGAAATATCTGATTGAAGGAAAAATCGAAGCAAGAAGAGGAAAACGGAAAGCCAAGAAGGACATTCCTGGATGAAATAAAAGAGAAGGCAGAGCTCGTGTCGTGTAGGGAGGTGACATCGATGGCTAAGGACAGAATCAGATGGAAAATGCTCCACCGACAAGAACAAAGTTCTTAAAGTACCTTATTACCCTATTAGAATTTCAAGAAGTGGGCCCTCAGACCTCACGCACATGAAGAAATGTATGTAAAATTTGAAAAATACAATAATGATAAATAAAACCCCTCTGGCACGATAGCTAAAACTGTATCGACATTTCTTCTCAGCAGCAGTGGTAAAATTGCGAAAAAACAGTATTTGGTAGCGTTTTTTATTTATTTATTGGCACACAAAACAGTTTAATAACATAGCATGTTTTTTTTTTTTTAATTTATTTTCACATATAAAGAACAAATATATATAGTACATAATATAAGAACACTGACAAAAACCACAGAGGTTTGTCCACAGTGAGCATCAAAAATTGTTAAACTGTTTTGTTAAATGGCTGGTTGAAAGTGCGCACACCATGATTTACATTATTGACGAAGATCTACGTTTTGAGAAATATTAACTATATATACATTATTACAAATTTTAAGTGTAAAAGTGCCTGTAATATGAAGGTCTCATTCTTGAAATAACTTTGACTTTAATTCTTTTTACGTTTGCTTAAGATATTTACAAAAAAATTCTCAATCAGTCTTCATTTTTTCACGATTCAATAACCTGAAGTCCAATTGAAAAATTTCTTAACAAATAACAGTATCAAACGGCTCAAGAACGTTCTGGAGAGATTCGGGTATTATCCCGGCAATTCGGGTATAATCCCGGGCACTTGTAACAGAATCGCTCGCTGCGTGTGGAGACGACATAATGGGGCATTTCCACTGAGTGACGGCCGGACGAGAGGCGTGGCGCAAGGTGGGAGATTTTTAATGGTGGAACTGCGAAAATATCTTGGTATAGAAAATAAAATATGTTATAGCGTCACAGTGCAGTACTAGCATTTGAAAATAAAGCGTATTTTGATCATTCCGGGGCAGTGGTCCAACTGCTCTGTCCAACTAGTTGGACCACGGACCTTTACACGGGCTGTTGTTCAACTTTAAAAATAGCTGGAACTCTCAAAAGATGCTGTACATCTTTTGAGAGTTCCGTTGTCCACAATTCATTAAAAATATAACTTGCTAACTCTAACACCTTCACTGCGTCCGTCCAAAACTGTATATATGGACAATGACAACATATCTACAGCAATCTATATGGTGACGCTGTTATTGGGACACTGTTTGAATGAGTTTCTTTCGGCATTTCTTCTCAGTAGTGGTCGTTCCGAAATGCTAGTAGTTTGTAGGAAGCCTGTGAAGGCCTAATTTCTGAATAAATGATTTGATTTTGATTTTTGATTTATTGGCTTTCAGCTGCCAATGTTTTTTATTTGTTAATCACCTCTTACCAAAACCGCGGAGTTCTATTCTAGGGTGGATAACAAAAACCGTCAACAATTGGAAGAGTTTCATAATATTATGTAACAGGTCAAACTGACCAAGCGACTGAAATCGGAATAATTTTAAAAAGTTCCTTGTCTAATTTATTCAACAGCAGCGACGCCCCCGCCGTAACTTATATGTTTGTTTGTCCCATGGATTTAGTAAATACTGTATGGAGTACCTACTAATTCCATGGTTTGTCCATAAAATTTCTGACACTTCGTGTCTGTTTCACCGCGTGCTGATTGATAAATACCTGATAGCATAAATGTAACATATCGAACAGACAGATATAAGATTGTGTTTCACAACTATTGGATAAGACTGGGGCCAATCACTTCAGACAGATTATTTTAACACATACAGACTCAATTCCCAGACAACCCTGAGCACCTCTGACGCAAATGTACGAGGTGACCCGACCTCAAATATTTTGGAAGAAGGGGATGAAGAAGAAGTAGATTTATCAGAAATTGGTGAAATAGCACCTTATTCACGCTCTCAACTATGGCTTGCACACGTCTTGCATATAAGAATTGTACCCGTAGATGGGTTCACGACTAGTAGTTGCCTAGTTTCCTCCCAAAAAGTCGAACGCAAACCCAAGGGTAAGGATGGGTTTGCGCTGGACTGTTTGTAAATAAACTCGGCAAATATTGGACGTAAACCCATCTTTGATTGCATCTATTGAAAGAAGGGGTGATGGACGCTCGATGACCTAGAAACGGCAAATTGAAACGATTACATTCAGAGAGGACTTGACAACACCGTTCTTTAGCGTTATGATAGGGTATATCATACTTTAGGTATAGACTGATATTTGTGTCATTATTTATGAGGGGATTTTAAGCGTACTTAGAAATTTGTAAAGGATTGGGCAGAAGTAAATAAATGTTTAATGTTTTGCATTGCAAGGTGCTGCTCCCAGTAGACCACTTCTTTCTTATATGGCTTTTTATTGATTAGAAAGTTTAATCGAGTCAAATCATTTTGGAGTCAGCCCTGGCACAAGGGCAAACTCTACAAGTTCGGGCTTGACGTCGTCAAGGCTGATGCGTGCCATTGATTAAACAATTAAGGGTGTCGAAGTGTGAGGGGGAGAAAAGAAAGGAAAGTGAATCTTAGGCTCCGACGCTCTATGGCGACGGAAGAAACCCTGAATACATTCCAATAAAAATTACAGAGTCGAGTTTCGATATAGATGATATTAAAGACTGTTGTAATAAATTAATTAATTATATTGTTTTCTTGTTTCAGAATGTGGTTAGTGGGTGGAATGGCGGTTCTGTGCGCGGTCTCCCACGTTACCGCCCAGTTCAGATGTCCAGGTTTGAGCGCCAGACCAGCAGCCGAGTGCTCCTGCGATTTACCACACACGCTGCGGTGCGCAGGCGACCATACCGCCTTACAGGTAAACTAGATGGCGTTGTGTCGTTTTAAAACTCGCAATAGAGATTTGCGCCGCTTACATTATGTACGGGATAATCTTGAATATTCTTGGGTTTACTCGAAATCTCTTTGGTGTATCGTTCGACGCCCGCCTGTGGATCGAACGATCCCAGGTTCGAATCCTACTCGTGCCACATGAGTTTGTATAGCAATCTGACTCATGTATAATAGTTTTCATAGACCACCACTTGCTTCCGGTGAAGGAAAACATCGTGAGGAAACCTGCACACTGGTTGATTATTATTGTGTGCGAAATGGAGAAGGCAATGGCAAACCACTGCATTAATAATGCCAAGAAAGTTGTTGTGTGTGTTTTATTCCACGTAATGACCACGCCCCTTTGGTCATGATGAATACGACTATGAAGAAGGATCGTTCGCCGGCACCAAGAACGCAAAAGAAGACGACGCTTTTTGTCTTAGGCCCTTGTGTTGTGAGCAATATATCGCTCTGATCCTTGTGTCAGTAATACCCAAAGCCGAGATACTATCTGGGAGTAATTTGAACTGTTACTGTTTCGGCTGTACAGTTCTTGAGACTTATACATTCATACAACAAATTCAGATAATGAATTATGAGAAAGAATGTAGGTATTATGCAGAAAGAATCCAACAAATGGATGTGAACTTTTTACCTAAAAGAAAATCGAGGATTTAACCTATTTATATCAGCGGGCAAAGAATTCCAGAGGTGTGAAGATTAATTACAGACAAACACTTCAATTTTACTCATCTGTTAAAATTGATATAGTAAAATGTATCGTACACTAGCTGCGCCCCGGGGCTTCGCTCCCGTGGGAATTTCTGGATAAAAAGTACCTAATAAATTAACAAACATACATACATCCTCACAAGTTTTCTTATTTATAATATTAGTGGGATCGAAAAATAAACTTTGAATTCGGTCTGCAGTACAGTTGAAGCGTCTAAAAACGGTGGAAACTCGGGTGTCGGCAAACGTAATGTCTCTATCTGCATTTTTAGAGCAGAATTTCGTTATCTACAGCCTGTGTTGCCATACCGCAATGCAGTTTTACACTGGGCTGAGTATAAAACCGTTATGTGTGGCGTATTTTGGAGTTTAAATTGTGGATGTGGATCCAAAGCTCGAAAGAAATTCTTTTGCGGTTACCGTGGTACCAATTTGTATACATACTATATATACATATCCACCATCTTAGATAAATGTTGTTTTTTTTTCTATTTTCTTGTCATTGCCACTTTTTATATTGTGTTGTAAAGTTAAGGATATAAATGGCTTATATATTTATTTTATTTGTTGTACCATTTTACCGAATTTAATCTGATTTAGTCCATTAGATTCGGAGCAAATTGGCCGTGACAGATTGACGGACAGTCACGAGTGATCCTCGGTGGGTTCCGTTTTTTTATTTTCTGTACGGAACCCTAAAAATTACCTGTATTAAGTTATGATGACAACTTCCAATTTATACTTGTCTGTAAGAAAGAAAGAACATTTATTTGCCAAAAACATGAGTACAAATAGTCAAAATGAATTAGACCTACACGTTTTACCGAATATAGGTATACAAATATAAATAAATAAAGAGGAGCATGCTATCCACTACAAATCCAAAACAAAAAAAGAATTATAATGTACTTAAACTATCCGATTCTATCCGAGTCTATCATTAAAGAAATCATTTAAAGTATAATAACATTTATCAGTTAATAAAGACTTGAGGTGCTTTTTAAATAGATTTAAATTTTTTTGTGTACTTTTGTTTCGAGCATAACAATTTTGTACTACCAGCCACTTTCAACTAATTTATGTCTGATGCCGGCTTAACACTATCCTCGAACAGTCCGCCATAACTTTGGCGGAATTGTTACATATACAATGCCGATTTTTCATTGCGGTAAATAAAACCACTAAAACACACTACGCAATGTTCGTGCATTCGCGCCGACACCTGTCTTAGTTAGTGAAGTTGTTAGCCAAGATAAATAACATCGATTTTCATAAGTCACTAGCATTTGCCCACAACTTCATATGCGAAGGAAAAGGAATTTCAGGAAATCCCTTCTTAGTGCTCCCCTACACTGTCCTAGGAACTTACACACCGAATTTCCGCTTTCTACGTTGTGCGTTGTCTGTCAGTCAGTCAGTCACTTACTCAGTAATGCAAGAGTTTTATAAATATATAATATATTTCATTGAAACATTTTACTTGTAGGTCGGAATTTCTTTATGTATTATTGATTTTGGCTATAGTGTGACTAAGTATATGAAACAACAAACAACCAATATCGAAGTATTGGAACAAGATAGCTCTTACTCAAAGCCAGTCGGCACCTAGGTGTGAATCTACCGCCGTTGTGTTTACTCGATCCTGAGGCAGTCACCTATGTGACATATCCTACTATGGACACTCGATTTTGCGGACTGTGTCACGTTTTTATGCCTTACGCGGTAGACAGAGCCAAAGTTTTGTGGGGGAATCCGGAGTGGAAATAAATATTAAATGATGTTAATATTTTAATGAATTTTCTTCAATTACGGTTGCCTGGACTAATATTTTCAATATACTATATTAGTGTGGCCAACGTCTGCTTTGACCGCCCGTGTAAATAAGGCTGCCCACAGTTTCAATTAAAATAAAAAATCTTTATTGTCTTATATGATATAATGTTGCAAGTTTATACGTAGATTTTTAAGAACAATTATGAAGGTGAAAGTTTATATGTTTTATACTTTTTCACTTGATTTGGTAAAAAAAATCTGATGGTCAAGGGCGCTTTCTATTGCGATAAATGTTAAAGTGAGTCTGTATGTTCCTCTTCAAGCTTCAATTATAATGTAATCGATAGTGAAATTTTGCAAGAAATTATAAGACTTTTTTAATCTCTGAACAAATTCTGCCCCCGTGGGAAATTTATATGGGCAAAAGAATATTCAGTAGCATAAATCGAAAACCAATGGTATGCACAAACACACGCAGCATCAGGTTTATTGACTTGCAGCGAATTGCAAGTAGACGACGTATTGAGGCAATAAGGAATGAGCTTTGTGACAGAAAATGTATCAAGATTTGTCGTTCTGACAGCAGGGGCAAACCCAAGAAGTGCTGGCTTGATGTCGTAAAGGTCTGACAACTAGGGATGCCGACGACCGTGCGAAGTGGACACGAAAAAGTAGGAAAGTGGACCCTGGACTCCGACAATCAACGGCTCAGGAAGAAACTGAGAAGACGCACAGGTGACACAGGGAATCAATGTTACCGAACTGAAATTATCGTATTCAGCGAAGGCTTTGTTTAATTATAAAATCGATTTCGGAGTTCAAAACCTTGGTGATTTTGTGCCAGGAGAGTGGACGCTGGGCTCCGACGCTAAGGACTGTGTGGCTAAGGAGGCGATAGGGAAAACACTCTGATGAGAGAAAGACATGCACAATACTATGAAGAGAGTCCTGTATCTAAATATAAATGAAAAAAAAAATGGTATTGTATACGTTATACATACGTTTGATGTTATTGTAATGGTTTTTTTAATATAGATTATAGTGACAGACCATACAGATTGACAGATTGAGCTAGCCCCAAAGAAAGTTCGAGACTTGTGTTATGGGATACTAACTCGACGATAATATATATATCCCTACTAATATTATAAATGTGAAACTAAGTTTGTTTGTTACCTTTTCACGCTTTATCTATCCAACGAATTTCTTAGAAATTTTCCATACATATAGTTAAAAGTATGAAGAAGGATATATAATTTCGGGAAAAAGTACATTTCCCATGAAAAATTCACGCAGGCAAAGTCTTGGGTAAAAGCTAATATTCTATAACATATACATAAATAGATAAATATTATTGTAATACATTTCAAGTGAAGACGGTATTCACAATTATGTAATCAAGGGCTGACAAGAATTCCAGTGTTGTCACATTCTCCTGGAATTAGTTAGCTTTGGAGCCAAATTTATTGCTTTCCCGCCAACCCTGGATTAAATCCGTCGTTTTGGATTGTCGTTAGACATGTTTTCTAATCAACACGCCATTAATTTTAATTTGTTTCGACAATACACGGTAATGAAAATGTAGTGTAGTCTTTTCTGAATCTATATTTGTGAGATTTCTTCTACTATAAATGATTTCGCGCGTCCGCTAGTGAATTATTATTGTCAATATATGGGGTTCTAAGCAACGTATCGCGATGAATCCTATACCAGATTTTAAGTTAGACCATCCGCTATACAACTGTTATGAATCACATCCAATTCTATCCAGTTTTCACGTGATGCGCGAGCAAACATACAGAGAGATAAAAATAAAATAAAAAAATTGCTTCGGTCTCTATTATTCAAACAAAGACTATTGTTTAAGAGAATGTTGTAAGAGATTTTTGTTTATTACAATCTAAATTATTGTGCGCTCGATTCTCTATTCTATTCTATTCTAGTCTCCCTCGGACCCACTATTCAAGCTTAGATTAGTCAGAGTTATAGTGACCGGATTTTATTTATCACATCACCTGATGCTATAAATTGAGTTTATTCTCAAAATAGCATCGATCCGTTGACTGATAGCATCAGAGAATCACAGTATAGCATTCAATATTTACACTGCATATAAAAAAATTCTGATCCCGATTGGACGACGAAAACAAACATCCATAGCAAACACGAATTGCCGTTGAATTTTCTCTTTTATCAGTGAAATAGTCCACTGGAAGATTTATTTATGAGGAAACAAAAGTATTTCCTCTCTCATCTCTCATGAGTTTATTTTTCATTTACGGCTGTGACGCCCCAAAGCCTAGAGGTTGCGAAAAACGTGCATTTAAATTTAGATTATTTGACTAATAGTTTCGATTGACTTTCCTGATAGTTTCGACATTGGGGCTTTCGAGAAAAGTCCTTCCTGTCAATTCAGCTACCAACAAACATAGATTTTGGTGGTATATCATCACTCGACAGGTTAACGACCCTCTCAATTTACCACTGTTTGGATTAGATAGCTAACTGACAGATACATTTCTACTAATTATGAGTATGTGTCCGGCTTTGGTCTAGATTTTGGTAATAATCGAGAAAAGAGTCTATCGTATTTTCAAAAAGTCGGCAACGCACCAGTGACTCATACGGGTGCCGGTGTCCATGGTCTTGTGTTTCCTTACCATCAGGCGACCTGCATGTTCGTTTGCCCACAATACTATTTAAAGGAGGAGGGCTATTAGGAACATAAAACACGTAGTATGTCATTGTGTGCTCACGTTCTGTTTCATCGCCATCTAGTGACATACATATTCAACTTTCATATTGGCGTTTAAACACGTTCTAAATTTTTTAACACGATGCGTACACGGCATGGGAAAAAGCGACAATATGTGGGATGTTAGCAACGTGTTCGTATGTCAGGTGGTAGGAATGCTGACTTTAACCTCTGTCATTGTCGCTTTGTACCACATTAACGGGAGATTATGGAGTGGTTCTATTCTATTATTTAACACGTTGCACTATTCAATCTTCTACTTCTATTCTTCAGACATAGACCATTTGCAGTTTTATTATTATTTAGTTATACATCCTTACATTATACTAATTAATTATCCTACTATATAAGTTTGAGCGCATGCACGAAACATACGTGGGCGAAGCCGCGGTCAAAAGCTAGTTATCAAATAAACTGATTCAATTTATTTATTCGCAATAAATAGGATTACTTTTATGATAGTCTAAAGATGAAACAAAACGTTTAGTTAGGTTTTCTGGGCGTTAAGTCTATACATCTCATCTGTCTATGTTATTTTTTATAACTATATAAGTACTTAATCTTTTTATTAATCTATGGTACCTAATAAAAAATTACGAGAAAAAGTCCTTCGAAGATCTCATTTCTGAATATATGCTAAACTTTTGATTCCATTGTCTCTTCTATAATAGCAGTTAAGTCTATTTACATCTATGGCGGTTCATAATCGGTCAAAGGCACTTAAGACCAGTAAGACGTTTATTGACGGCGCGGTTGGAGCCCCGGCGACCCTACTCAACCGCCTTCAGGTGCCAATCGCCTTGTTTACTCGATTGAGAATAGACTCGTGATGGTGTTTCTGCTATTATTATTTTGGTAGGCGCTAGAATTTATTATTTATGTGTTTATTTACCAAAAAGCTTACCTTTATTTATTCATTTTTTAATAATTATGGGTAAGATTGAGAAAATAAAAAATATATGAAACAACAAAGAAGATATAATTAAAATAAAACGAATAATACTTACATTCAAAATTTACCTCGGTGGCGCAGTGGTAAAGTTCTTGCCACTGAACCGAGAGGTCCCGGGTTCGATTCCCGGTCGGGTCATGATGAAAAATGCTCTTTTTCTGATTGACCCGGGTCTTGGATGTTTATCTATATAATATGTATTTGTTATATAAAATATGATATCGTTGGTAGTTAGTACCTATTCCATAACACATGTCCCGAACTTACTTTGGGACTAGCTCAATCTGTGTGATTTAAAAAAAATAAATTCAAAATCTAGATGCTTACATTATCCTTATGTTGCTAAAATAACAATGTTCTACTCAATCATCCTTCTGGGTACGGAGAAGGACATGGGGTACCATCAATCCTCGGAAAAATATTCGCGTGGGTGATGTCGCGGGAAAAGGCTAGCAAAACATATGTCTTTGTGAATAGTACCTTTTAGAAATAATAATTACCTACATACATTTATAAATTCATTTATTTATACAAAACTGAAAGATTTCTACTTAATAAAGATTATAAATATATCCCTACGAGAGTTTTATACTTCTTACTGGCTTTTGGCCGCGGCTTCACCTGCCTTTATTTTGTGCCTCTGCTGATAAATTATTAATAAATTACGAGTATTATTCGGGTTCCAAGCAACATATCGTGATGAAGGTTGCATCACGATATGTTGCTTAGAACCCGTAACCTATACCAGATTTTAAGTAAAACCATCCGCTATACAACTGAGGAAACCGCATCAAATTCCATTCACCAGTTTTTGTTTGATGCGCGGACAAACATCGACATCGACACATCGACAAAAATTTAACCAATAATGTTTTGTCTTCTATCAATCCAATATAGACACACCATAATTATTTTTCTTTAATATCCCTTATGTAAATAAAGACATGGATCACATACGTTTTTATTATATGTGTAGATTGTCAATTGACGTCTTTGGAGAAAGGGCTGCGGTGAATTATCTCCATTAGGTACAATGTAAGCACACATACAATTAATTCCTGTCAATTCAGCTACCAACAAACATAGATTTTGGTGGTATATCATCACTCGACAGGTTAACGACCCTCTCAATTTGCCACTGTTTGGATTAGATAGCTAACTGACAGATACATTTCTACTAATTATGAGTATGTGTCCGGCTTTGGTCTAGATTTTGGTAATAATTGATCTCAATGTTTGAATGTTATGAACAAATGTAATTTAAGGTAATCTTAGGCTGAGAATCTTAGAGGAAAACTGAACTTACCGTTGACCAGTTTTTATATATTTATTTTTACTTTAACTAAAAGTTAAAAAAAAATAACTGGTCAAGGTTGAGTTGGACCTGTATAAAGTAGCACTAAATCAATCTTCAATAAATTATACTATTATTATAAAGAGGTAAGCGTTTGTGAGTTTGTATGTTTGAGGTGGGTAACTCAGAAACTACGGAACCGATTGCAAAAATTCTTTCACCATTAGAAAGGTACATTACCCAAGTTGCTATAGGCTATATTTTATCTCAAAATTCCCACGTAAGCGAAGCCCCGGGCAACATCGAGTTAATATATAAACGTATAATGTATGTCTGCCCTTCCCTTTAACTCTCTTCTCAAGGATCTGTAAAAAAAAAACATTTGAAACAAACAACTTAATTTTTCTAACAAGCAGTTTCATTCTTCAATGTGTGTACTCTCTCTCTTTCTCTCACATATTCGCTTATTCCCGGTTGTATTCGAGGCTGTGAAACCGCGAAGTCCAAGGTCAGTTTAAAATTTATTATAATAAGTAGTGTAGTATATAATATGTAGTGGTCCTATTCTAGTGCGGAATAACACGCCACATGTGTACATTAATTATGAAATAAATATATCTATATTCTTCCACAGATAATCGGCCATCATTTACGAGAACAGAAAGCTAGAAACAAGAACACAGCTGTATCGCTTCTAGATGTGGCGCTTCGAGGGGTATCAGCGTTGACTGCATCATCTGTGGCGGAATTGGCTGGCGTGGGTTTGCATGGACTTGTGATATCTTCGGGCGATATACGAAGGGTGCAGCAAGGAGCTTTTCTTGTCGTTTCCAGCACTTTATTAGCTTTAGGTCAGTGTAGTTTTTAGTTTAAATTTGTATTTGGGTGAATTTCACGACTGTTTGAACGCGACGTATAGCGTTTCAATTGGTGTGGCACATTTTTTTTGAATTTGAATAAACATTTATAAAATTCACATTGTACTAGTACTTTACTTATTTATAAAATGGGATAATTAAATTGATTACTGTGTATGGTACAATTAACAAACTCTAAGACGACCTCGGTGGCGCAGTGGTAAAGTTCTTGCCACTGAACCCAGAGGTCCCGGGTTCGAACCCCGGTCGGGTCATGATCGAAAATGATCTTTTTCTGATTGGATGTTTATCTATATATGTATTTGTTATAAAATATAGTATCGTTGAGTTAGTATCCCATAACACAAGTCTCGAATTTACTTTGGGGCTAGCTCAATATGTGTAATTTGTGCTAATATAAAAAAATTACTTAAGCATTTTTGTTGCCCTACGAACTTAAAAATTCTATTATATATCTTTTAAATTTCATCAAAATCAGACCAATTATCGCGTCACAAACGTACATTCATAAATACAAAAAATGTATTTTTGCCCCAAGTGGAAGTGTTAACTTATATATACTTAAATATAATGTGATTAAATAAGCTAAAATAAACTACGTATCTATATAACAACAAATATAGGTGTTACATAAACACGCAAACATTCAGACAGACAACAAATTCAGATGATGAATTCATGAGAAAGAAAAAAGAAAGTATTAAATACTCGTACGTTCTTTAATTCCCAAAGTTAACCCTAGAGGGAGCTAGTTGAGTACATCAATAAACTTGGATCAACTTAGTTTTGTATTCTAATATAACACACAATCTACATACATTTTCGGTGTTCCAATTGAAACTTATCGAGCCCACTGTGTGCTCTGGGGAAATCAAGATGGCGGCGTTTCAAATTTATGCAATTAGCTAAATACCTGCTTTCAATCTTCGACATGGAGTGCGGTTCCGTTCATGTCTCCTGGGAAGATCATTACAAATATATCAGGGTAATTTTTTGAGCACATCGATCACCGTCATTGTCCTGTTTCAAATTTCAACAAAGAAAAGAATATTTTAACTAACTACTAATTTATAAATAACTAGATATTTTTTTAATATTAGATATTCTATGACAGATATTTTTCCGGGACGAAATGTACCATCCTCCCCTATAGTTCAAACTACATAATATATTCAAAATTTCTTGAAGATTAAGGTCAAGTTGATAGAGCGTGAAGAGATAACAACCCAGACCATTTAGACAAACAAACAAACTTACTTTCGCATTTATAATATTAGTTAGGATAATCTGTGTTGTATTTGCGATTTCTAAGATTTTAGAATTGTCAAAATGCACGGAAATTCATTTAAAAAAAAAATGCAAAAGCCTATGTAACCGCTGAAGGTTTCGTCTGTCTCTATGCCGAACTTCATCAAAATCGGTCCAGTAGTTTTTGAGTTTGTTCATTATAAGAAAAGAACTTTCTCTTTATAATATTAGTAATGGTTATGTAAAGTTAAATCCATACATACTATAGTACTAGCGGCCCGTCCCAACTTCGCTCAGGTTAAACCTTAATAAATTATACACCTAAACTTTCCTCAGGAATCAAACTATATATAAATAAAACCCGCATCAAAATCCGTTGCGTAGTTTTAAAGATTTAAGCATACATAGGGATACAGGGACAGAGAAAGCCACTTTGTTTTATACTATGTAGTGATGTCGCTTCTGACTGTAAGAACGTAAAAACTTAAAATCTACTAGACGTATTTTTGTGTGGTTTTAATCATTAAATACATTGATTCCTGGACATAGTTTAGTTAGTATATTTTGTTATGGTTTTAATTAAAATTATTAATATTTTTTATTATTATTATTAATTAATATTATTTATTGTTTAATTAAATTCAGGTCTACCCAACAATCAGCTGCCGACAGTACCGACAGAAGCCATAGTGAGATTGTGGAATTTGGACCGATTGGACTTGTCTAACAACAAGATTCATACGTTAGACTCTAATTCTTTTAAGGTAAATTTTATTTCTGTCTGTCTATGTACGTGGTATCATAGCTTATCAACGGGTGAACCGATTTTGTTTATTTGATAGCAAATTTTTATGTAATGGTTATTTAGATATGTTTGATCAAAATCGGTTCAGCCGTTAAAAAGTTGTAGCGAAATGAATATTTAAAGTACTTTAATTTGACTGTCTAACAAATAAACTTGTTTCACACGTCTTTATTCCTTACGAGGTAGACAGTGTCAAGAGTTGTAAGACTCGAAAGACACGTTTAGCTGTGGTTCCTCTTCTTCTTTCAGTGCCATCTTCATTGAAGGTTGGCAATCGTCAATACGATCTGTGACTTTGAAGCGATTACTCGGAACAAAGGTCGCTTTATGTGGGCTAAATGCAATTTTCTAATTTTAATAGTTTGTAATAACTTTATTGCACTAAAATAAGTACATTAATCAAAATTAATACAAGAAAGATTGAACAATTTATATGGTCGTAACAAATGAAGCTCTTGTGTAGTGGCAATTAAAATGTAAATATATATTGGAAGTCAAAAATATAGGCGGCAATTTTCTTGACAGCGAAAAATATTTGAAATTAGAATAACATTGTCAACTTATTTCAGTGCAGTTATTTTATTGTTATTTAAATCCTCGACAAAGATACGTTGTACAACGGCGGACTTATCCCACGTAGGGATCTCTTACAGTCAACCGGCGATAGGTTGAGAGGACGTGTATACAGTAGCAGGCTGATCAGAACTAATAACATACAACATGAATAGAGAAGACTATAAATTGTAAGAAAATAAACAAATATACTTAGGAAAAGTAAAATCTAAATTAATAAATACATATTAATCCTTACGTGCAATTATAAAATTTAGTTTTTATAATCTCGAGTTCTTTGCCCATTCTTTGCAATATGTACGGTGATGGTATGGGGTTGTTAGATTGGTGGTATTGAGAAAATATAGTGATAGGACACTGCGAATTTAGCTCCAGACGACCTCGGTGGCGCAGTGGTAAAGTGCTTGCCTCTGAACCGAGAAGTCCCGGGTTCGGTCCCCGGTCGGGTCATGATGGAAAATGATCTTTTTCTGATTGGCCCGGGTCTTGGATGTTTATCTATATATGTATTTGTTATAAAATATAGTATCGTTGAGTTAGTATCCCATAACACATGTCTCGAACTTACTTTGGGGCAAGCTCAATCTGTGTGATTTGTCCTGATATATTTATTTACTAGTTAACAACCACTCTCCGCTTACACTAGGTGCACAATCACGTCGTATGTATTATAATAAATAATGCATTGTCTTCAAATCTATTGAATATTTTGGGATCCCATTTTTTCGCATAAATTTTTTATCCTAATTTAATTTTGCAGAACGATTTAGGCATATATTTTTTGACATACCTTTTCAATAAGCATAATTATAGTTTAGGCTAATGAATTTTACTATAATTTTGATTTGAATAAAGCAATAGTGTAGCAGTAGGTCAGGGTGCGGCGGGGCGGCCCTTGGGTCACCCATAAGCCGCCAATATGCTTTAGAATATTATGCTTAAAAAATTGTTATGCTCATGGTAGGTATGCGTAAAAAAATTGTGCCTAAAACATTGTGCCAAATTAATATTGTGCGTTACTATTATTATGATAAGTAAAAGTGTGCCATGTCAAATTATGACATCAAATTGTATGCACAAAAATAGGGAATGGAATATTTTTGTAGTTAAATTAAAGTTTTAAAATTGTTTTGCAAGATTTCACTTTGATCAGAAATAATTATGTTCACTATTCGTGACAGCGTCTTTCTAATTCGTTGGGACGAAAACCCTCTTCTGTTGCAGTACTGCTATATCTTTCGACTTTAAAAATCATTCTAAATATATATATATAATGTATTTATTCGTCTATATAATAAATAGTAATACTTCAAGCAGAAATTGCAAGTTAATTGAAATTATTTAAAATTGAATGTAACTTTTTTTTTTTAGTCATGAGGATTTAAATTATTATTTCAAATGGTTTCAAGTGAATTATGGAAAAAAGCATGTATATAATAATATATAACACCTAATTATATACGTTCACAGGGTATCCGCAACCTGACTTACCTGGATATCAGCGACAACCAGTTGACAGACATATCGTCAGACGCGTTCAGACCACTCATTCGGTTGTCAGTGCTTCGACTGAGAGGCAATTTGCTGAAAGTGTCTGCACTTGCAGCTTTAAAGGTATCATATCAAAACCTTTCTTTCGAAGTGAAAACTTCTTTAGCGGATTTGTGGACTTTTTGTGAATTCGCAAGACAATGCACAACAATGCACAACGTTAATAATCAAGTTTTCACTTCTGCCGGCACTCCCGGAGTGAAACCCGTTTTTTTAACATAAAAGCTATCTTTCTCTTTTATTTTTTACCCAGTCAAATAGACATCCTTACATGTTATAAAACATAGTCCTCTATCACATCTGTTTGTCTGTCTGTTCGCGATAAACTCAAAAACAACTGCACGGATTTTCATGTGCTTTTCACCAATAGGTTGAGTGATTACTAAGGAGGGTTTAGGAGTATAATTTAATATGTTTTTATGGCCGCTAATATTTATCATAAAACATTAATATTTAAATTAATGTTTTATATTATTACCAGCGGCCCGTCCCGACTGCGCTCGGGTAAAGACGTAACAAATTTACACCTAAATCTTCCTTAGGATAAATTTCGTGCCTTCGTTTTTGAGTTAATAGCGAACAGACAACAGACGCGCGGCAGAGGATTTTGCCTTATAATGTAAATGTGTTTTAGTCATAAGACATGATATTTAAACTAACGTACAGGCAGTCCATTACCTCCGAGACGTGGACCTCTCCAGCAACGCGTTAGAAGGTCCACTCGGACCCTCAACAGTTCCCGCTCTCGACAGCCTCACTATACTACAACTGTCCGATAACACTTTTGCTAGTATCAGGAGAGGAGCTTTATCAGGTACTGAACCATCCTATTTAATAATGTAAAGTTTAGTTAAAATTACCCGCCTTTCCCGGCTTTGCACGGGTAATAACATATTAAATTGCACATGTTAACCTTTCACAGGAACAACATTATTGAACATATTGGTGAAAATCGTATGAAAACACGTGCAGTAGCTTTTTTAAGTTTTTAGCGAACAGACAGACGCGGCAGATTTTGTTTTATAATATATAAGGATATAAAGGTTATATTTGAAGTGAAAACTTCTTTAGTGGCGTTGTGCACTTTTTGTGATGGGTTAAAAATGTTAAACTCGCGTGAGGACACGTGACCAGTTCACTTCTCGTCATCGAATCGATTCAGAATGAGACACAGCGAACCAATCACATTGCGCCATTATGACGCAACGAGAACCACACTGCAATGTGATTGGTTCGCTGCATCTCACTTCGAATCGATTCGATGGTGAGAAGTGAAATGCTAACCAGCTGATCGAAAATTTTGGAAGACGTCAAAAATGCACAACGTTAATATTCAAGTTTTCACTTCAGCCGGCACTCGCGGAGTGCGACCCAGTTTTTATTACAAACAATTATAGTCTACAATCACTCTATCTAGAAAATAAAAAATTAAATACAGATTTTCAATTTCAGATCAGCTAAAAGAAAATAGATTAATATATAGAATTTTTTCTTTTGTCGTTATAATTTTTGGTTCAGTTAGTTTTGTAGCTTCGTAGAGCTTTGTAGCAAGTCTACGAATGTCCTACGACGCTACGAGATGCTTGCACTAACAAAAATGTTCAACAACAAACACAACAATTCAACAAACAACAAAACAATTCAAACTTACACATCCTATTAATATTATAAATGCGAAAGTTTGTGACGATGTTTGTTTGTTACTATTTCACGCAAAATCTACTGGAGCGTTTGTTATGAAATTTGGTACACTGGTAGAATATAACCTGGATTAAAAACATAGGGTACTTTTTATCTCGAAATTCCTAATAGTAGTATGTCCGCTAGTAACTACATATATTTTTGACTAGTTGCGCCCCGGGGCTTCGCGTTTTCTTCTTGTAAATCTATAGTATTATTATAAATAGGTAAGCGTTTGTGAGTTTGTATTTTTGAGGCGGGTAATCTCCGAAACTACCGAACCGATTTCAAAAATCCTTTCACCATTAGAAAGGTACATTATCCAAGATTACTACAGGCTATATTTTATCTCACAGTTCCCACGGGAGCGAAGCCCCGGGGTACATTTAGTCAAAGTATAATTTGTTTAGTGAACTTCATATCTGATGGAATTGTTTTAAAATTGTTTTAGGTCTTCCAAATCTGACGAGTCTGAATCTCCACAACAACCAGATAGACGTTTTGGAAGACTACGCATTCAAACACCTCTCTAACTTGACACATTTGGATTTGTCACACAACGAGATTGTTGCCGTATCTGGTAAGATTATTACGTATTCATTTTGTGCACAAGAAAAGCAATTCGTACTTGCAATGGCCTAATGAATGGTAAGTTTTGGACGATATCCGAAGCTAATGCGAAAGAAAATTTGTTTGTTCAAGTTAGTTTTGTCATTTCACGCATTATCTGATCATCCAATCTTCTTAAAATTTCTAATACATATAGTAACAGGCTATTTTTGATTCCAGGAAGAAGTACATTTCCTGTGGGAAATTCACGCGAACAAAGCCGCGGGTGAAAGCTAGTATTTAAAATGTCTCAATATTATGAAATCAACAAAAAAAGAACGACGAAAATATAACGAAATATATATTTGAAAATAGAACACCCGATTCCTAGAGTAAAATATTTGAAATTAGAACACTCATTTCTTTATCATCTATTAGGTGGCCAGTGCTGTATAAAAGCCAGTAAAACAAATAAAGGGATTTTTTCAAGTCAAGAGTTACTGTTTTTTTAAACTACATTTAACAATTTAGAGAAACATATTTCCCGTATGTTAATTAGCACGATAATAAGCGACCCACATCTAAGCTCTAACTGACAGTTAATTTCCGCCGTTAAAATAGGAACGGTCAGTTTACCATACGTATTACGAAAGAGGTCTACGTTTTCGCATAATTTCATGAAAATTTTGCCTTCACATTAAGTAATTGTGCTCTCAGAATTGGGGTTCAAAATAGTAGGTTCTAAAATGAGGGCTAGGAAATGTTATACTGGAAAACTCTCGTTGACGAATGAAAGAGATAGCAATACATTTATTGCTTGCATGAAAAAGTTCTTGCGTGTGCTGGCTCCAGCATCATAACATAGCTTTATCATAGACCACTCAGTAATTCGTGAGTTTCAAAGAAAAAAAAATTCGTGAGCCAAAGAATTTATATTACTAAACTACAAATAATAAATAAATAAATAAATATATTAGACAAATCACACAGACTGAGCTAGCCCCACAAATCACACAGACTGAGCTAGCCCCAAAGTAAGTTCGAGACTTGTGTTATGGGATACTATCTCAACGATACTATATTTTATAACAAACACATAATATAGATAAACATCTAAGACCCGGGCCAATCAGAAAAAGATCATTTTCTATTATGACCCTACCGAGGATCGAACCCGCGACCTCTCGGTTCAGAGACAAGCACTTTACCACTGCGCCACCGAGGTCTTCACACTACAAATAAAATGCTTGCGAATGAGCAAAGCTGCTTCTAAACTTGTGTGTCAATATTTGTAGCGGTTATTTTCTTTGCTTTTCAGTAGACTAACAGTTTACCAGAAGGGGATGGCTACTTTTGTATATTAGCAAGCAGACATTGTGGAAATTTAATCTTTATAACAATGCCGATAGGTCTAGTTTTCAATGTGTATTTTGTCATTATTCATAATCATTGCATTTAGCACAGAAGTTCCTTGCAGAAATATTGCTATTGAAGATCTGTCAATGTCAAACGTTCCGGCGTAAAATTCCATATTTTTTGTGTTTTATTTTTTTAAAATATCACTGGCTGTAAATATTTGTTTTTTCAGGCGCCTCCCTTGCTCAGCTTACAAACTTGGAACACTTGGATCTTTCGCACAATTTTCTTCGCTCGCTCTCAGCGGAACCGCTTAAATCTCTCGGACACCTGAGCGAGTTGTTACTCCACGATAACGATGTATCGATGATTGACGACGGCGCATTGGCACAGCACAAGGACCTTAGACGATTCACTATTGAAGGTAATGGCGATTTGTTTTACTTTGGAATTTGGTTCAGCTGGCAATAGGGAGTATTACTGCACATTTATCCCGCCAGAGTACAGTAATGTATGTTAGGTACACAAAAGCGCGATCTACGCTGAGCTTTGCGTAATATGCCCTATTCCAGGATTCAAGTTATAAAAAATCAAATAAATAATAATAATAAAAAAATACAACCTACCTCCATTTGCTGTTATTTAATATTGTGTGTTTCTTTTTTGTTTGGGTCACAGTAGACAGAGAAAACGTCATGTCATCGTCATACTAAGTTAAGCAAATAGTATTATATTGTTAAAAAATGATAATCCCAAAACACAGATCTGTCTACTTTGGAAAATTCTGCAAGCAAACTATGTGTACGTTTGCCAATAATTTCAGCAAATAGAAATAGTTCCTAGTTCGTTTAAAAAACACCAGCCCAAGACAGTCTAGTCTTGGGCGGAAACCATCACCAGCCCAAGACTGTCTAGTCTTAGGCGGAAACCATCACCAGTCCAAGACTGTCTAGTCTTGGGCGGAAACCATCACCAGCCCAAGACTGTCTAGTCTTGGGCGGAAACCATCACCAGCCCAAGACTGTCAAGTCTTGGGCGGAAACCATCACCAGCCCAAGACTGTCAAGTCTCGGGCGGAAACCATCACCAGCCCAAGACTGTCTAGTCTTGGGCGGAAACCATCACCAGCCCAAGACTGTCTAGTCTTGGGCGGAAACCATCACCAGCCCAAGACAGTCTAGTCTTGGGCGGAAACCATCACCAGCCCAAGACTGTCTAGTCTTGGGCGGAAACCATCACCAGCCCAAGACAGTCTAGTCTTGGGCGGAAATCATCACCAGCCCAAGACAGTCTAGTCTTGGGCGGAAATCATCACCAGCCCAAGACAGTCTAGTCTTGGGCTGGTGTTTTTTGTTATTGGCTAAATAAATTATAACAATTATTATACAAGGAAGAGAAACTAGTTTTGAAATACAAGAGAAGAAACGGTAGAACGCTATTAATCTTTTGTCTCTTTATGGCAACGTTCTATCTCATGTGACTACGCTAGCTTGTATTTAGATTATTTTTCTTTGGTCCTATCACAGTTCTTGAGACTAAAATCGAGTAGTTGTTACGATAACGATGTATCGATGATCGATGTCGGCGCCTTGGCGTTGCGCGAGGTCCTCCGACGATTCACTATTGAAGGTAATGACGGTGCGATGATATGCAGTTTAGGACGAAACATACTGACGGCAAGGATTGAGAACAGTTTTACTATGTTCGGGGGATTGTTGGCGTGATTCTTAAATATATTAGGTATATTATTTCTATTTATTCGTTGGAGTAGCCTGCTCTTGACAATTGTCGCTTGAAATTATAATGAACACATTATTAATGTGTATGTTTAAATCAGATTTTGTAACTATTTTTGCAATTTTTTGTAAGCCGAAAAACCGAAAATATAGAAATATGGAAAATTCTCTACAGACATGATGAATTATTATTGTTAAATTAATGACCACTAAAATTCTTATGGCATATGGCGGAACATGGGTAAACTCATTCAAGTATAACATATTCTATATACCCAACTTATGTTAACGAAATAACAGATTTGACCTGGCTCTTACGAGTTCGCCTACGTATTAGATAGAGGTCGTTGTTTTTGCATTGTTTCTCACTCGATTCTTCGTGATTCGTGAACGGGCAACAGAATTTTTTTTTCTGTTGTCTTTATCGACCGAGCGAGCGAAATCCGATACATTTTTTGTATTCATTCATTGCACAAATTTACGAAAAATATGTATTTAACGCTATATAGAAAATCTCTACCGACTGGTAGAGATTTCCATATAGCGTTGTCTTGGTCTTATGGTCGACTGACCATAAGACCTTGTGAGAGATAGCATGAACTTGTGTGTAAGAGATAGAATTGTGGTGCAATAAAGTGCATCTAATACATTAATTGTATGTAGACATATGTACATACATATGTCTCACATTACTCTCAAGCCAAAGGCCAAATTTAGATGTAATTAGATAGGAACACAAAATATATTGACACAAAAACGACTAGTTATTTATAAAGAATTTTTTTTTCAATTAATTGTATGTATGTACATTATGTCTCATCACATTACTCTAAAGCCAAAGGCCAATTTCAAGAAGATTTTTTTCTATTGCCTGTTCCGTCAGGCCGTGTGTCCCGTAGGCATTTGTCGATATTCGCAGTTTTGACGCGGGATTCCATTGTGGGGCCGAAACGCCACTCTCTCCTATATTGTTGCATGACTCGCGGTTCGCTTTTGTGCTATTTATGAATTTATGACTTCCAACGACAGGGTTGCCAACTCTGTTTTATTTTCGCGCGGCTTCATTCTCGGTTGTGACGCCACAGATACGGGGGCCCGCTTGAAAATAAGGCTTGGTTGCCTCATAATATCTGTGGAGGATGTGTAATGGTTTTATTCTAAGGCGGGAATCACATGGTTTTCAATATCTTAGTAAGCATATAAGACTTTTTTGTTTAGATTCCCAATCGGATATTTGGTGTATTACCCATTTATAAACTTTTGCGTTTTGAATATATTACTTTTATCTACTGATAATACATATTCATACTAATATTACAAATGCGAAAGTCTGTCTGTTCCGCTTTCACGGCTAAACCGCTGGACTAATATTTCACTTACTTTTTACTTTTTTTTTTTTCAAAAATCAACCCCTGACTTTAATTTGGGGTGAAAATTTGTTCGAAAATCGTCTGTTCCGTGTTCGTGTTCTTCGAAGACACGACATAACCGATTTTGTTGCCCCACGAACTTAAAAATTCTATCGACTGATCTCATACCTTTCAAATTTGATCAAAATCAGATCAACGGTTCGAAAGGTATCGCGTTACAAATATACAAACAATAAAAAATATTTTTGCCCCGATTTGATTTCAAAGTAGACAAAACATTAAAAAAAAAAAACAATTAAAAATGTGAGATATATTTTGTATATGGACGTGTGGCAACCCTATCGATGTCGGTGATGGATAGATAATTTGTAGGTTAGGATTAAAGCCGTTATTATGCCGACTTAGACGTGAAAAGGTCTTTGTGGAATAAGGCCATTGTCACATTTTGATATTAAATATTGCTCTTGTAAGGTTTAATTTTGGCTTTTTCAGCCAACGTTTTCAGCTTGTCATTTTGGTCTCTTAAATTTTTCCTCTCATATTCGCGTGTTCTCGGTTTCTTTCACGGCTGTGGTGCCTAAAGCCCACGTAAGAAATGTAAGATTTGGCTCTGATTTTTTGACTGGCCGCCTGCCTGATGTCAACCCTCTGTGCGACGTTGTAAAATCACGGTAATTTTTTATCACCATTTACGTGAAACAATATGAGAACAACATGTCTCGCCATCAAGATGGCGTGTAAATTTAATTATTAATGCCTAATTATAACCTCATGTTATTGAGGTTTTCTACTAATATACATGTTTGCCAGATAAAAAGATTTAGGTGAAAAATTTGCGATAAAACATTCAAACAATGGCCATGCATATTAAAAACAGAAATTATGTAAAAACAAGAATTAAAATTGTTAAAACAAAATTATGACTTCTATTTCGTGGCACAAAACTCTACGTTATAGATCGTGAAGGAAAACAGAGGATTTTAATTTTTTGAAGATGTATTTTTGTGCGTTGTACTAATAGTTTTGTGGTATATACAATATCATACACTCCGTGCACATACGAAACGGTGACATGAGGTATCTTGGTAGATCCTCTATGCGAACATTGAAGTAAATATTAACATTTAAAATTTTTTAATGTTAAGATAATAATTATTAAATCGGTTGTGTATTGTATATGCTAGGTGTCCCATAGTAGCATCAAGAAGGTGTAATCATATCAGTTTTGTCTGTGTGTGCGTGCAGTGCAAAAGGAACATTGATCTAAAAATTGTGTTGTGCGCTGTTTGTTGACATGTCAAGATTACATTTTCATAGTATTTTTTTATCTCCCTTTCAAGAAGGGTTGATATTTACAGGAAACTACGTATAAAGGATCTATATAAGGTACCCTATCACCCCGTTTTGTATGTGCATGGGATTTATGATACACTCTGCATAGTAGAAATACCTGGCTAGTTTTGCGAAAATCCACAAAAGTATATCCATCACGGATGCACTCCAATTGTGACAGTGACGTATCTCCGCGCTTGTCCCTGCGGATCAATGAAGTTCAGATGGACCTAGTGTCATTGCCATTTACAGTAATAGATACAAAAGATACTATACTATTGAGAAATACTAATATTAATATTGTAAAGAGAATGTATTTTTGCTTTTTTGTTTGTTTGTAATGAATAAACACCAAAAACTCCTGGTTTTGGTGAAATTTGGCATAAATAAATAAATAAATATATTAGGACAAATCACACAGATTGAGCTAGCTCCAAAGTAAGTTCGAGACTTGTGTTATGGGATACTAACTCAACGATACTATATTTTATAACAAATACATATATAAATAAACATCCAAGACCCGGGCCAATCAGAAAATCAGAAAAAGATCATTTTCCATCACGACCCGATCGGGGATCGAACCCGAGACCCGGTATGTTTTGTGGTAGATCTTCGCATAATAAATTGTCCCCGGGTGTTATCTAGTGGTGAAAATTGCCAGAAATATTTCCTAATCCAAAGAAAGTTTCCTGAAGACTTCCAAAATTGCCGGCAACTTTGGAAGTTTTCAAATAATATTTTTTACTTACAATAACAATATTTATATAAATAGGCCTTGCCGAACACGCCATTTTTATTATATTATTGTAATATTATATTGTCTGTAGCGTTTATGGACCTTTTATGTTACGAACAATACAAATATTAAAACTATTTTTTATTACATTGAAAAATTGCTGAATATTACAAATAATACCTACGTTTTCGACAAATATGTACTCTTATATTTGAAATGCGCTCACTTGATGCCATCTAAAATCCACATCGATGTTATTGTAAACAAAAAAAAAAAACGATTATGAAAACTTCCAAAATTACCGTAACTTTGGTAGTTTTCGCGAATATTTCTCGAAACATTCCAAAGTTACGGAAACTTTCGGTAATTTTCACCTCGAGTGTTATCTATTCGACATGTGGTCTTCGCTGCTGACAAATATCACTCGGGTAGGCCTGTCCATCAATCATACATGCAGTCATACATGTATGGGAGTTGTTTTTGTTTACGCACTGTCTGAAAGAGGGTGTTACGACGTAAAATATGACTTGTTGTCAAAGAGATGTGAGATGAAAAAATGTACGCACTGTTGAAATCATATTACCGACTAGCTGGCTATCTACGTCTTTGGTAGAAACCGCGGTGAAGTCTGTTTCGTCGCTATTTCTTCATTTGCGTTTTCAAATTCAAATTCAAATTCAAATCATTTATTCAGAAATTAGACCTTCACAGGCACTTTTTCTCGTCAATTTTTATATTTATAGTTATTTCTCACAAGCTACAAACTACTGGCATTTCGGAACGACCACTGCTGAGAAGAAATGCCGAAAGAAACTCATTTGAACAGTGTTGGTCCCTATCATGCCAGATTGGCTTACCGTTATTGTTTCTTACAATGTTTTTTTTTCTAATAATATATAAAAGTACATAATGTACATAGTCAAAAGGTATATCAAAACAGGTTATGATTGTGATCCGAGTGCTGATTATAATATATATATATTATAATCATATATCATCGATATATATATATATATCGATATATATATATATATCGATGTGAAACACAATTAACATGAAAATATATGAGAAACGAGATGACCAGTTCCCTCTGGCAGCACCCGTTCACGAGTTGATTTCATCTTGTTTATCTATGTGTGTATATAAAATAAACACAAGACAAGTCTCAAACTTGCTTTGGACAAACTCAATGCCTTCTCTTATGCAATATAGGCCCATACATAGTGGCCCGTCTTGGCTTTTCTCGGGTAATATAATAATAAATTATACACATATTTATACAATTAATACTCAGGAATCACACTATCTATTGGTGAAAACCGTATAAAAATCCGCCCGGTATCTTTGAGTTCTATTGACATTTTAAATCACTAATGAAGTGAATAACGTAATGTTTTTATGTCTGTGATGTATCATCAAGTACACAGTGTAAAACAATGACGCTTCCCGCTATCTGTCTATCCCTATGTATGCTTAGATCTTTAAAACAACGAAACAGATTTTGATGCGGATTTTTTTAAATAGAGTGATACCATAATTTATTATAGTTTTACCTGAGCGAAGCTGGAACGGGTCGCTAGTTATAATAATTTACACAGATTGAATTGCGATGGCGTTGAGTTTACTAACCCATTAATTTAATAAATAATACAAATTAAAATACAAGTTAGATTAAATGGAATAACCCGATTAAACGGGTTGTAATATAAAATTTCATTCCATAAATTCATTCCCAAAATACTCTACAGAATTATTATTATTTTCAAATATGTATATATGTTTTAGATTACCGGATATTCTGCTCTACGGATTTTTAAAATTGTTCCCAAAATGCTCCACGGAAAATTTTTAAATTGCTTTATTAAAATGATTGAATCATAGTTTCATTTTACTTCATCCGATATTAAAAAGGTGTAGTCGGCTACAAAATTTCGTGAGTTACGTAGGTGTGGTATCATTATTTATGTTATATATAAAAGGATATAATACAACTATGGACAGTTTAATAACTTATTCAAAAATATATAAATTCTTAGTTATAAGGTGGACACAATTGAAGTACAAATCTCAATCTATTGTGGGCTGGCTCCAGGGGGCTAAATAAACATATTGGAGATAAAATTTCCAAAATCGATATGCTAGTTTTTTTTTCTAACAAAAAAAAATTAAATTATGGCATTTCATATCATACTGTAGAAACATGTTAAACATTTCATTCAACTTTAAGCTTCACCCAGTAAACAATAATTGAATTAATATATTAGGTCGACCTCGGTGGCGCAGTGGTAAAGTGCTTGCCACTGAACCGAGAGGTCCCGGGTTCGATCCCCGGTCGGGTCATGATGGAAAATGATCTTTCTCTGATTGGCCCGGGTCTTGGATGTTTACCTATATATGTATTTATTATAAAATATAGTATCGTTGAGTTAGTATCCCATAACACATGTCTAGAACTTATTTTGGGGCTACCCCAATCTGAGGGATTTGTCCTAATATATTTATTTATTTACTTATTTTTGCGGTTGGGATAGTAAGAAAGCGACTCTGTGTGGCTGAGGAAGTAACCAGGAAAAGGCTCAGTTGAAAGAGAAAAACTTAGAGAGAGATCAAAACATTTTGCTATCTTAAAATTAAGCAAAGAATTTTTAACTTCTCCATAGATATTCCAGCCAGATAACTTGCGGAAGTAAATTACCAGTCTCATTAAGATAAAAAAATTAAAATACTACTTATTTTATTCTTAACTAGTTAACCTTCTCGGCTTCGCTCCGGTAAAACCATAATAAAGTATAAACCTAAACCTTCCTCAGAAATCACACTATCTATTGGTGAAAACCGTATAAAAATCTGTCTGGTAGTTTTTGAGACTATCGCGTTAATAAACACAGACAAGACAGATGGACGCGACAGGGGGAACTTCTTTTGTATAATATATAAGAATAAGAATAACTTTGATATTTGCAATCTGGCTTGTGACACCCGAAGTCCATATGAAACTAAACTTTTGAACGAAGATTTGACTTAAATTTTTTGACTGGCAGTCTGTCATACTTTAATCATATTTATGAATGCATACGTGCCTTATCAATCGTCATGGCTTGTTATTCCATCGTCATCTTATACGACATCCACGGGGTGTAAGGGAGTGGTCCTAATTTAGGGTAAACAGTTTTAAAAACTACTTAATTAGATAGATAAACTCTTTATTGCACCCTTGATTGATATTTTAGATAGATAGATAAACTCTTTATTGCACCCTTGATTGATATTAGTACCCTTTTAAAATTAGTAGAGATTCGAGAGATTCATTATTTTTTTTATACAAAGCTTTGATGACATCCGTGGCGTGTCACCGTGTCTATCAGCTATCAGGGAGGCCCTGGGTTTGATTCGACGACGACCTCGTTCGCGCAGTGGTAAGTTCTTGCCACTGAACTGAGAGGTCTCGGGTTCGATCCCATGGTCTTGGATGTTTATTTGGATATAGTATCGTTGAGTCAGTATCCCATAACACAAGTCTCGAACTTACTTTGGGGCACGCTTAATCTGTGTGATTTGTCCTAATATATATTTATTTATTTATTCCCAGCGCTGGCATATAATTGTACCTGTAATATAAATATATCTGTATTTTGTCTGCAGTTCTGGGCCACGTTGTCGCCACACAAACTTACTGCTTAGTTTAGGCCAATGAGTGTTGTCCATTTATTATTTACTAGTTTTTGCCCGAGGCTTCACCCGCGTTAACTTCTCTGCAGAAGCGGAATAAACACGATTTTCATACAAACTTTCACCCCCGTTATAGTCATTTAGGGGTTAATTTTTGAAATAAACTGCATTCTTACCTAATTTTACCAAAATCGGTCCAGCGGTTTTCAAAATCGGTACAGACGACAGACAGACAGATAGACAGACAGACTTTCGCATTTGTAATATTAGTATGGATTTATTTTTCCCCAGATAACCCACTCAATTGCGACTGCCTCATGGCTGGGTTTGCAAGATGGCTTCGTGAAGCGAAAAATTTGTCACAATCTGATAAATCCGTAGCCGTCTGCGCAACACCTCCTCATTTAGAAGGTGCCTTACTATCCAGACTATCCAAGAACAAGTTATGTGATGATATTGAACATACTGATAAGAAAGAAGTCATAACGAACATGATAGATGATAAGGATGAAGTGGATCTGTATGCTGATAAAGAAGGCTTAGATGATGATCTGTATGATGAAGAGATGGAGGTACCTTCAGAAGATGAGCTGCCTACGTCTAATTCACAGGTGAGTAATTTGTTGGCTTAATTATATTCATTATTATCCATGGCGTAGTGGTCCCTGCGCCTGCACGCTATCTGGATATCCTGGGTTCTATTCTTAGCACGGGAACATATTTGTACCCATGATCACAAATATATGTCTGCTGTTCTGGGTGTGTTGTGACCGTCACTGTGTTTGTGTCCATCAGACCCGCGATACAAGCTTAGTGCTTAGTGTGGGCCGTTGATTGTTGTGTTGTCCATTATATGAATGAGATACAAGTCTCGAACTTTCCTTGGGGCTAACACATTCGTTGTTATTTGTGAAATACGTAAACAATTATCTATATGCCGTTGAGCCTGGGAGAGGGGATAAAAACAAGAAGTGCTGGCTTGATGTCGTCAAGGATGATATGCGTGACAATGGACTGACAACCAGGGATGCCGACGACCGTGCGATGTGGAGACGGAAAAGTAGAAAAGTGCTCTTTGTGCTCCAACGCTCAACGTCTGAAGTAGCAAATGGGACAAATTATCTGAATAATACAGAGATATGTGTCAATATTAAATAGCCAAATAGACAGAAAACAGTTCGTAGTTGTTATTGTTATGGTAAAGCCAGGGGTGAGACTTAAACTTGTTTTAGTCCACAGGATATTGTACCTTAAAGTCAATATATCACTGGCACGTTTCGATCGAAGATAATACGTTAAATTGGAACAAATATCATTTAGCTTCTTTATTTCTAAAAAAAAAACATTTGATTTGATATTCTATGTTCAGGTTCGTCTAACAGACGCATGGTACGACGAGGAAGTTGTCCATTTGACCTGGTCTGTGGACCCCCCTTCTACCCATCGCTACAGGTGTACAGGGGTCACTGTATCGCGACCCGGTGGTCTCACCAAACATGTCGCTTGTCACAGAGCGGGACCTTCCAATGTGGTGCTAAGGGGGCTGAAGATCGATCCTTTAGAGCAATACACGTAAGTTTACGATTTATGTGTGATTATCCAAGGAAAAGTCGATTATATTTCCAATCTTTTATTAGAACTTTTTCAAATCGAGCATGACTTTGCCAGCGTTGCGTCTTTTTTTTCTCTTTCTTATCGAGTGTGTCATTGCTATTATACTCTGCCTAAAGACATCTGACTTAGCTTTGAAAACTACCTAAAGTATTCGCAATCATACTAAGTCGTAAAAGTCATGTCAAATACTTTTAAAGTGACTTGAATAAAATGTTACTGACACCATTGTTAGTAATAACACACTCGATATGTTGATGATTAAGCAAGAAATGTTATTTCCAGATTCTGTATAGCTTTGGAAGAGATGGATCCCTCAGATATTCCTCTCTCCCTGGTACTGGGTTGCGGGACTCCTTCAATATTCAGGCAGAGGGCCACCTTTGCAACAGCAGTACCTATCGTTGTCACACCGGCTGTTGAGACTGAACCGTATAGGTATGAATAAAATCTGAATCTTAAATCTAAGATACTCGTACACACTTTTTGATCTAAGTCTTTGGTAAAGACCGCGGTGAAGTATGTTGCATCGCTTCTCCTTCACTTGCGGTTTGATCTTTGTTTACCTATGTATGTATATATAAATATATCTAACTATCGTATCCCATTAAGACAAGTCTCGAACTTACTTTGGATTAACTCAATGTAATATAATAAACAAAACATTACACTCCATTTTTCTTTCCAGGGTAACAGAGGTCCGTTCAAACGTCACCAGCGACGGTCTCCTGTCAGTTTTAGTATCAGTCATGGGTCTTCACCACCGATCTTTCGCCTCGCAGCGTTCACAACGCCTATCATCCGACTACCCGATATACAATTGCTATGTAGTCATTGCAGTTCTATCCAGAGGATCTTTAGTTGCCCAAAAGGATACTCCATGCCTGTCTACTCTTCAAATCACTATGGAAGGCCTGATCAGAGGCCCTTATGAAATCTGCGCGACGTTGTCGAAAACAAACGACGACCATCCTATATGTGTTATACCACAGTTGTTAGAGAGCGGTTCTTTGGAGATGAAGGCTGGCATGAAGACGCTTAACACAGCGTTGATAGGTGTAGCTCTCGGTCTGATGGTTGTGGTGGTTGGTCTTATATGGTTTGTGAGGAAGATGCTGAAGAAACCACCGGAGTTTGAGCCCCATCGGTGCTTCAGACAAGAACCGGTGCCAGAGGAGCCAAGAGCTAGCTACGTGATGTTGACTGCCACGTCTAAATTGTAATTGTTTCGATGAGATTGATCAGTCGTTTTGGTAGAAAATGACAATGATGATCAGCCATTATTAAAAATATTGCTTTGAAATGATCACACTGGTCGAAACGAAGGGCCCGTTTCATTCTGATAAAATTTTATATTGGAATCTGACAGAAAAAACTAGAACTGCTACATTGTATTTGCGTTATCCACCTGATGCAATTGGCCAGATATCCCAATCCAATACCTGAGAAACACAATTTTTAACACTATCTGTTTTATATGTTACATATAGACTATCAGATATATTCTCAGCAATTGGGCCTTAAGATAAGTAAGCTTGAAAATAAAAAATAAAAATTCTATTTTTTCTAATTTACAATCGGAGTTGATAATAATTTTTATTTTGTACATACATATAATATTGCATATATATAAATATATATAAATACCTATATAAATATATAGGTGCTATATTTTTATATTAGTGCTGTTTTTATTTATAAAAACATTACCTAATAAAAAATAAATAAAGTCTCAAAATTATCAATATTAAGGCTGATCACTCTCGTATTTTTACTAGTCTGAGAAATTTTATTATAAAAATAACTTGGCCATATTATAAATTAAATAAATTCATGATGATTACTTGTATATAAGCTAACACGATAACCGATAGTATAAAAAACTGTTTTATAATTTTTTTGTTAGATTCTGGACAATAAATAGTTAATTTATTTAATTTTTTTGTTATGTTAAAACTTAAGTTTGAAAAAAAATTATCTAATTTTTGCTAGATCCAAATTAAAAAATAGAACAATTAATTCAAAATATGTCATTTTAAAACTTTTTTTTATAAAATTAGCTGGCGAAATCTTTCCTCGTGTTTTTTTATCTGTTTGTTTTTTTTAATTTAACTGTAAAACAGTATTTAAAATAAAATTCTTAGAATGTAGTATTTGTAAACTTTGCCGATAAGATTGACTTATTACAGTTAATTGTAATAGGTTTGAAGTCTTTTATCTATGTCAGTTATTTAAGTACATTATTCCTGTAACTGTTATGTAATTATTTAGTAACTAATAAAGATTAATTATTAATTGAGACACAAATGCTAATTATGCTTGAGTATGTGTGAATTTTATCTTTATTGTTATCAGGTAAACGCTGAACGTAATGTTAAGTTTTCCATGAAGCAAATAATAAATTAATGATTTTTCATGAAAAAAAAATATTTTCATTGGTTCATATATGTTTTATTTTACTAATAATATTTAATAAAATCACTGTCGTGCTAAATTGAAGTGTACCTATTGTAAAAAGAAATAATAATTCATGTATTTGATAAAAATGTGTCATACCCCGTATTCATACATTTTACAATTTAATATTTTAAATGTATGGACATTTAACAATAATATAAATGTATAATGATAAATATACTAGATAAACGTATTTTTTAGAATGGCTATAGGTTTATAAATAAATAAATATATTAGGACAAATCACACAGGTTGAGCTAGCCCCAAAGTAAGTTCGAGACTTGTGTTATGGGATACTAACTCAATATTTTATAACAAATATATATATAGATAAACATCCAAGACCCGGGCCAATCAGAAAAAGATCATTTTCCATCATGACCCGACCGGGGATCGAACCCGGGACCTCTCGGTTCAGAGGCGAGCACTTTACCACTGCGCCACCGAGGTCGTCAATATCTATATATTATACCTATATAATATGTATTCCGTCCACATGTCATAGAAGTGATAAAATGATATCTAAAAGAGATTTTATATTATATCACTTATGAATATTGTTTATATGTGATGTAGTTTTATTTTTTACTAGATGTTGCCCGGGGCTTCGCTGTCGTGGGAAATTTTGAGATAAAATATAGCCTACCTATAGCAATCTTGGATATAGTACCATTATAATGGTGAAAGAATTTTTTAAATCGGTTCTGTAGTTTCGGAGATTACCCGCCTCAAACATACAATCTCACAAACGCTTATCTCTTTATAATAATATTATAGATTTATAACTAATGTTTGGAAATAATGGCATGCTCATTCAAAATAATAAAATTCACTTCAAATTCCTTTAATGCCCTAATTATATAATAAATTAATTACTTTTATCCCTCAATTTACCTTATCTTCTGTGAAGACATCATTTGAATAAATTACTAATAATATTAACGCGAGGCTAATGGACAATTTTAAGTATGAATTGTCCATATTCACATACATATATTTAAAAATCCGTTTTTTTATTAATATAGTTAATATTTTTTTAAATGTGCACTGAATTCTTCTTTGCGTAAACTCTCTCTCTAGTGAAGTTCTAGTTTTGTATTTAGTGTATTAAATAATATTTGTCTGTATATTTGAAAATTACGCAAATCATGTTAAATCACACAGAAGTTTTAATACAATCAACAAAACCGACCAAGTTTTGAATTCCATTATTAGAAACACGTTTTATATGCTTTAGACTGTTTATAGTGTTTTGAGACAAAAATAATTGTGGATTTTATTTATTAGTACAAGTATTTTATTAGGGCAGCGCTTAATGGACCTTACTTACCAAATTGGAATCAAAATTTAGGAAATCAAGATGAACAATACAAATAAAGGAATAAATCCTAAAATTGGTTATGTACCCTAATGTGCTCGTCCAAATCAAAAGGGACCTTATGGCGCCCGGCACTTACGATATTATTGCCGTTGTTTTGTATTCGAACAACGGCAATAAAGATCTAATTACCAGCCGCCATAAGGTTCCTTTTGATTAGGACGGCCACATATATTATACTATAATACATAGTATAAAACAAAGTCGTTTCCCGCTGTCTGTCCCTATGCTTAGATCTTGAAACTACGCAACGGATTTTGTTGCGGTTTTTTTTGAAATATATAGAGTGATTTCTATAATATTGCAATAATATAATATATCATAGACAATCTTTAAGAGAAACCTTATGTATTTCGTATCATACATAATCAGTGCATGTAAGATTGTTAACTTTTGAAAGTTTGTTCATATCTAAAAGTTGGTACGGAACTTTCGGCGTGCGAGTTGGACTCACACTTGACCGATTTTGAGACATACTATATTTAACTTACGTTTTAGTTTTCATTATAATTTTTTAACTCGCGTTGTAAGGTAAACAGCTTTATAATTTGTATTAAGCCGCTATCTTGTAAATTAATTCTCGGCTTGTTTTGTTAAATATGTGTATTTTTTGTAAATAAAATTGAATCGCACATTTTCTTGAATAAAAAATTAACAAGTTAACAATTGTTTTATTTAAATAACTAAATTACCACTGGAGTCGGCGTATCCTTAAAGGTCATGTCAGATGCCTTTATATATATAACTGGAATAGAATCCAACTCGGCACAGTAATATTCTCGATAAGAAAGATTCAATTAACTCGAATAAAAATTAATTTAGGTTTTTAATTTTTAGCTAAAGAAAGCTATAAGAAATATTTGGCAATAGGTATGTTTTCATAGAGGATATGGAATATACGAGGATGGACTTTAATTCGTGTTTTTATCAATTATTACCGACGCATTTTAAATATCATCCGAGAATGACCTAAAGAAAATAACATTCATTAAAAACTGTATTTTCCGCACCTGATAACAACATCAATAGATGCGCGCACGCAATAATTACACGAGAATCGTCAGTTATCGTCGAGACGCGATGTCGGACGGGCGGTTCTCGCGTGTCGCTCTCATTTTAGCATTGTCATGCGTTTTAGTTCAATGCAAAGTATTCACAAGATGTCAGTTGACCCGTGAATTATTGAAAAACAATTACCCAAGGACGTTCCTCAGTAATTGTGAGTGTTTTTTTTTTACATATCCGTGATATTATGAATGTGTTTTCCTTATATTTTTGATGGGGATTTCTCGTTTTTTTGTTCTTGTATGGGAATCGATGTTGATTTTTTTTTACTGATCATGCATAAATCTGTATAATGTTGATAATGTGAAGGTCAAACTAATATAGATGAAGTTATTAACAATACATAATCAACATAATTCATGCATAATTCGTTTTTTGTTGTGTGTTCAATGATTTGAATGGAATACATCAATGCTTTTTTTCACATTTGTTTGTGAGTGATGTAAGAATGAGTATTAAATTATGTTTTAGGATTAAGATCCCGCGGGAATTTCCGCGAATCTGAACAGCCTACTACTGAGGCGTGTAGGTCGATATTTTATATGAAAAATACAAGCACTACCAACAATAACCTATATAGGTTTATACGTGGTAAGGCGAGTCACTACTCATTACAAATTTACTCAGTTAATTATATAGTTCTTAAGCATTAATTTATATTTGATTGTGCTGGTTTCCAAATTAGTTATTTTCTCACAAATATTGTTAGGGTATTCATTCGATATAGATGGCAGAAAATACTCCCACTTTCTTATACCGTGGATATTGTTAACTGACGGTAAGGTATACCTAGGTAGGTGTTCTAGTTTTAACTTTTAAGGATTTTTTTTTTAGGTTTTCACACACCTTTGACCTTGAACACTACTCGCCATGAAAAAGATTATGTAAACAATTATTATAACTAGACTTTGTAAACAATTATTATATAAAATATCACCGTTGCATTTATCTTTATTACCTACAGTCCTATGACTAAAATTCCTATGACTTATAGATTATTCGACGACCTCGGTGGCGCAGTGGTAAAGTTCTTGCCACTGAACCGAGAGGTCCCGGGTTCGATCCCCGGTCGGGGTCATGATGGAATGATCTTTTTCTGATTGGCCCGGGTCTTGGATGTTTATCTATATATGTATATGTTATAAAAATATAGTATCGTTGAGTTAGTATCCCATAACACAAGTGTCGAACTTACTTTGGGGCTAGCTCAATCTGTGTGATTTGTCCTAATATATTTATTTATTTATTCGATACAAGTCACCTTTATGGTCTTAATTTGTAAGTATTAGAGGCTGGTAGTAATGGATTAGATTCCGATAGACATAATATTGGCAACCTTTGAAGATCCTCACAAAAATACGCCGGTAAATACAAAGTAGGATGGTACGCGGAAAATAATACTATTTGTACATATTATATATTGTCGTAACTCACTGATAAAGACATGTAAACAGATATGCACGAGAAAGTTATGACACAAACATATTTCCTTAATATTTATTTAAAAGAACATTGTTGTAAATTCGAAACAATAAAGAAACTAAAATTAAATTTACAGCAGGGTGGCTGAACTCAATGAGGAGGATGAAGAAAACCGATGCCCTTTAAATGTTCTTTTACTCCCCTCTTTTTGCGTTGGGGGTTAAAAATACCTGCTAGATAGTTCTTCGCTGCATAAAACTATTGAAATTCGTATAATAAAACTAAAACCTAATTAAATAACTATATTTAATTCGGTTTAATCAACAATTGTATATGTTGCACATTTCAGGGGTATGCCTGATCGAGCAACAGAGCGAGCGAAACACTTCAGCTTTAATAACTAAATCTCCAAGAAGGAAATACTATGGACTATTCCAGGTAAAAAAAATTACAAACAAAAAATACAAATAACTTCCCAACTTGGTGCTCCTACTAATATTATAAATGTTTATGAGGATGTTAGTGGATATATGTTTGTTAATCTTTCACACAAAATCTACTGGACCGATTGTTATGACATTTGGGTACACGGGTAGAATATAACCCGGTGTAACACATAATAATAATACACAACATCAAAATTCTCCAAAGGGCCTCTACGTGTTTGATCCATATCCCCACACAAGCCTCTCAAAGGACCGGACTATGTGCCGTGAATCCCAAAACGAGAAACTGATAATAATATAGCCTTTTTATTCCATAATAATTATACATGCAATGTGTTTTTTGGCCTCCTGGTTTCAGATAGGAAGCGAATGGTGCAAGGAAGGTCGGAGAGGGGGCAAGTGTGACATTTCGTGCGAAGGTAAAAACTATTATTAACGATATCTATACGTAGGTACACATAAGACGCAAAGGTGACTGACTGATCTATCAACGCACAACCCAAGCTATTATACTGAATCGATCGGGCTGAAATTTGGCATGCAGATAGTTACTATCATATAGGCATCCGCTAAGAAAGTATTTTTCGAAATTCATCCTCTAAGTAGGTAAAAAAAAGGTTCAAAGTTTGTATGGGAAAATAAATAAAATAATTCACCGAAAGTACATTCACGCGGTCGAATCCGCGGGCAAAAGCTAGTGGTCACCAATTATAGAGGGGGCGTAGTTAGTGGGCGTGTATTCGCCTTTCCTCTACTAACATTAATTGATTCCTACTGGGATCTTGATCAAATTAAGGACGACGTTTTTATTTACACATATTCGTATAGTCACAGTTTACGTAAGAAGGTTTACAATCACACAGCACTGGAGGAGTACTACGAACGACGTGTGTCGTATGAGATCCAATGACGACTGTCGGTGGCTCTGCATACTATTTAGTTAGCTCTAAATAGCTCTATTACCTACGTTACGTTACGCGAAATATTTAGTTTGCAATTTTCTGCGCGATAGTACTGTTCTTAATAATAAAATTGCCAATAAAGTCCAATAGTATGGATAATCTTAATATTATTTATAGGAGGTTCGAATCGGACATACGAATAAGGTCCAAGGGGTACCATTGCCATCGGAGTAAGCGAATGTGTACATTCACTATGAATCCCGATACCTGGTGGACAAACATTCTCGTCACATTATGTTAGATGATCAACATACCTGAAACAAAAAAGGGAAAATTATAATATTGATGCATTTGTCCACGGAAATTGATTTAAAAGTCTTTGATGTAACAACAGACAAATTCAAAATTCAAATTCAAATCATTTATTCAGAAATTAGACCTTCACAGGCACTTTTTCTCGTCAATCTTTATATTTATAGTTATTTCTTACAAGCTACAAACTACTGGCATTTCGGAACGACCACTGCTGAGAAGAAATGCCGAAAGAAACTCATTTGAACAGTGTTGGTCCCTATCATGCCAGATCGGCTTACCATTATTGTTTCTTACAATGATTTTTTTTTTCTTTCTAATAATATATAAAAGTACATAATGTACATAGTCAAAAGTTATATCAAAACAGGTTATGATTGTGATCCGAGTGCTGATTATAATATATAGATCAATAGAGTAAATCTAGGAGTTTCTTTTTCACATCAATAAAAAGCAAGTAATGAGGTTTTCGGCAAGGCAATGAGGTCAAATCTTAGAGGTCCGGTGGGTACCAGCCACAATTAAAAAAAGAGGTCAGGTGGGCACCTTAAATAATTTTTTTGAAGGAGGTCGGATGGGCCCTTAAAATGAGGTCCAATAGGCACTTTTTGCATTTGGGTCGAATTTTGGAGGTCCAGTGGACACTTTCCCAACCGGACTGCGATATATTATTGCTGACATTACAAATGTGTCATGTACATTGTAAAACACATCCTCACAAACTTTCACATTTACAAAATTAGTAAGATTCTTTTTCTATAAGTTTAGATTGAATTCAAACCAGAATTCAGTGGACGATCAACATCAATAAAGTTACCTACTATGATAACAAATGCAAAGTTCAAGGTTACCTGAATCGTATTGTATGTAAAACACCCGGTCGAAGCGTTCACAGGTCGATAATTTTGGCTAAAAATAATTTTCTTCCGCGTTAATATTACTTAAACGTTATTATCCGTCTATGTGTCTCGTGTTTCCGTTTAGATTCGGAGCTGTGACACCTCGAAGCCCAGGGTTCGCGTGAAAAATCAAATCGTTAAATTTTGAATATGTGTCTATGCTTTCACGACCGGCCGCCTGCTTGACGTTGACCTTTTTGGTGGTGCTATTGTTGCTTGTCAGCTGGGCATGAATGAGGAAAATCCTCAACGGCTCACTGCGCGGACATTACTTTCGTCACTACAATGAAAGATTATGTCAAAAATGTCATTTAGGTAAAAAAATCTTTTCCCCTTCCCTTAATAATAATTTAAGACTTGACTACGTACGTTTTGTACATTTGGTTTTGTAAATATACATTTTTATTGACAATTTTCAATAATTTTATTGAAAATACTATAATTTTTATTAAACTTATAATTTATTTAAATTTTAATAATGACGTGAATTCGTGCTTTTAATTTTTAATATCTATATGTATAAGACCTACATTTGTTAATTGACGTCCTTGGAGAAAAGGCTGCGGTGAAGTTTGTCGCGCCGCTTTTTCTTCACCTGCGCTTTGGAAGTCGGCAGTAGACTTAGTTGAAGTAATTTTTTTAACGTCAATAAGTGATGTATATCATCCTATTATTGAATAAATAATTTTGAATTTGGATAACTAATTGTTTATCTGTTACCAGCCCTCCTCGACGACGACATAAAAGATGACAGCACGTGTGCTCTGAAGGTGTTTGAGCTGGAAGGCTTCAAGTACTGGTCCAAATGGGAGGCCAGGTGCAAGGGCCAGATGTTGCCAGACATCGAGAAGTAAGTAATATGGCAGCTGTCTGGTTCCCGCTTTAAATCCTTCCACACGATACAATCTGATTGCCCAATTTGATTGACGATTGATTTGAGTTCTGATCGTCCGTCCACAGTATACAACTAAATCGCCAATTTCAATATTCGATTGAGCAATTCCAAATCGGGCGATACCGACTACCCACTGACACTGACAACAGATAAAATTAAACAGATGATATGGCATACTTTTCGTCTTTTTTGCGTAGTTCAAAGTTAACGTCAAAGTTGAGTTTAACGTTGGAGAAAACGGGAAAATGTTCAAATAAGAAATGAAGTTTATATGCGATTCTAACATTAGAGTTTTCGACAACGATACAATTTAAAACGTACCGTTTTCTACGTGATGCTATCACGATCATAAACATTTGTATGCATTCGCGTGTCGAGTGTTGCAAGTCACACGATATACATAATTTGCATATTATTATGTTACCGTTTTAATTAAGTATTCAACTATTTTGACCTAACTTTTGAACGGAAAGACATTGAGGCTAATTCCTAACTAAAATAGTCAGTATTTCTAAATGATCATCATCATAATATCGAGTGTGTTATTGCTAAAAATGGTATCAGGTTTTATTTAAGTCGCCTAAAGGCATCTCACATTACTTTTACGACTACTCACCGCCATCTAGTGGCAGGTAGTCGCATACACACTAGTGAAGTAAACTGTCAACCAGTGTGCAGGTTTCCTCACGATGTTTTCCTTGATGTTTTCCAACTATATTTGAGTCAAATTGGTAGTTGGCTTTTTATTTGTATATATATTATTCATATATATACAAATAAAATATTTTAAATATAATATTATAAATATTGCAATAATTTTATTGGAAATACAACTTTTATTTTATTTTTCATTCAAATTTTGACATTTTTAATAATGATGTAAATTCGTCCTCCTCATTTTTAATATATGTATAAGACCTATATTTGTTAATTGACGTCCTTGGAGAAAAGGCTGCGGTGAAGTTTGTTGCGCCGCTTCTTCTTCACCTGCGCTTTGGAAGCCGGCAGTAGACTTAGTTTAAGTAATTTTCTTGACGTCAATAAGTGATGTATATCATCCTAATTTTTTTTGATTTTATGTATGACGCAGTGGTTAGCACGCTTGTCTTGTAATAGTGGTGGTTAAGACACTCTGACAATGGTCGGTTATTGGATGGGTGATCAAAATTGAGCACCTTCGAGCTTTAAAAGCACGTAAAGTCGTTAGTCCCGGTTGTATTTGCATTAGTTAAAACTCGCGCAGGTTTCCTCACGATGTTTTCCTTCACCGGAAGGAAGTGGTGGACAATGAAAACTACTATACGTGAGTCAGATTGGTATACAAACTCATGTGGCACGAGTAGGATTCGAACCTGGGACCTTTCGATCCACAGGCGGGCGTCTTAACCATTACACCACCACCGCTTCTAATTATATTAGCTAAACAAAATAATAGTAAATCATGTAATCGATAAAACTTGTTGTTGTTTCAGTACAGAATAGAAATTTTTTTTTTTCGTGACTGTATAATGAACATAATAATACATTACACTGTTTTGTTAACATAAGTAAAATATATAAAATCGGTAAAATCTGTTTTTCAGATGCCCGGACTGGCAACACCCGCCTACAAATACGAGAATGTCCCCTGTGAGGGACAAACGGTTTCTGAGGGGACGGAGATCGGTGCACCCATTCAGAAAATTGATCTATAGCATACAGACATGATTCTTTAATTATAAGTACGTACTTAAGTACTTTTTCATTAAACTGTTTTGTCTAAAAATTTGTTGTTATTTTATAAGATTTTTTTTGTTCAATTTCAAGTGTCCTCTCCGATATTTGTCTCTAATCAATTTTTACGAGTTATCTTGGGAGAAAATTATCCTAACTTTTTGAGAGTAAATAATTGAAGCAAGTTTCCTCACGATGTTGCTCACATGCACGAGCATCAGCAAGTCTCCTCACGATGTTATCGTTCACCGAAAGCAATGTACTCTATGAATCACATATGAGATTGGTATACAAAATCAGAGTCACATTCTGTCGACGATATGTTCGTAGACGAAGCAACTGTCGGAAAACCGTTTCAGACTCACAAATTCAATAGCAAGTACAGTAGGATTCAAAACTGGGATCTTTCACCACAAGCGGGCGTTGTAAAAGATCATCACTATTTCTTCATAAATCATAACAGTTTTGCCGACCTCCGTGGCCTAATGGTTATCATTCCGGACTGCAACACTGGAGGTAACGGGATCGATGCCCGGTCAGCTCAACATGGAAAATGATCTTTTTCAGATTGTCCTGGGTGTATGTTATTGAATATAGTATCGTTGAGTTAGTATCCCATAGCACAACTTTCGAACTTAATTTGGTGCTAGCACAATCTGAGTGATTTGTTCCTATATCTATATTTATTTAACAAATTCTCATGAGAACTTACATTTTTCACAGTAGGTAAAAAAACGAGGTTAACTATTCAGTAACTAAGGTATTGTATCAAAAACATGTCGAAGTATGCTTCGACATGTTTTAACTAATAAAGGTCGTGTAACAGAATCTAGGAGAATCTCGTTACGACCACTTTTTAAATTCATAACAAAGCATTCTTTATGGTAAAAATATAGTTTACTTTATATTGAAAATGCAGTTTATATTGGATTTATTTTATAATAATGGAAAATATTAATGCAAAATTAAATGAAAATGTATGGAAACCTCGCCTCGCTTTCATCTATTTGTACTTCCTATATATAAATATAAATAACAAGAAGTTGCCCGGGGTTTCGCTCCCATGGGAATTTAAAGATAAAATATAGCTTTTTAGCAATCTTGGATAATGTACCTTTGTAATGGTGAACGAATTTTTGAAATCGGTTCGATAGTTTCGGAGACAAATATACGAACTCACAAATTCATAAAGTCACAAAGTCACAAACTCTTCCCTTTTTATTATAATAGTATAGAGTATACGTTATAAAATATAGTATCGTTAAGTTAATCCATCACTCCATCCACTCGTGAATTTTTTGTTTGGTTAATTATATATATATATATATATATATATTTTCCTTTCATCAGCACTTGATCACAATCATAATATGTTTCAGTACCTTTTGACCATGTACTTCATTGTGTACTTACATTGTTATATTACTGATAAAAAATATACATAAATTTAAAAAATGGTAAGCCCTTCTGGCATAATAGGAACCAACACTGTTTGAATGAGTTACTTTCGGCATTTCTTCTCAGCAGTGGTCGTTCCGAAATGCTAGTAGTTTGTAGCTTTGGTAAACATAATTTAATTTACAATATGACGTGAAAAAGCGCCTATGAAGGCCTAATTTCTGAATAAATGATTTGATTTTGATTTTGATATCCCATAACCACAAGTTGACACAATTGACACAAGTGAATCTTCACTTGTAAAGTTTTTTTTTTTAAATAACCCCAGGCTTCGGGACCTCACAGCCTCGAGCACGAGTTTTAGAATCATCTAAAATGGGTGCAGCAGTAGAAATAATAATTATAAATGCTTTAAAACGTATAAAATTTGTAGAGTTGCATAAAGCAATCGGTTGGCTTATAACGGCTACCGTGATCTAGTATGGAAGGAGAAATCTCTTTATTAAGCCGTAAAATACTTGGGAAAGCGCGGGAAATTGTCAAAAAGTAATTGGTAGGACGGTTATGCCGTAATTACAGTCGTGTAAATTTTCCCGTATAGTATTTGGGTTCCGTAGTCGATGTGGAACTAAAAGAAAAATCAAATGTGCGTTACAAATTAATCTACCTGCCTATAATTTGCTTAATTTGTAACTGAATATGAAAAAAAAAACATTGAATTGAAACAAAAAATTCAGAAATCTATTCGCGCGAGATTTTTAAATTATATATTGCACCTATACGAAGGCGGCTTGCTAGTTAATTATAAAGCCTTAAGTAAGTTTGTTTTATTTTTATTTATCTATAAAAAATAGAAAAATTACTTAAGCAGTAGATAGCACACGCTGAATAAGACTGTATAAATATATTATGTATAAGAATAAAACTAAAAATGTGTCATGAACGTGGAAAGATTAGTATATTTCATCTGAACCAAGTATTTCAAAGCATTTTTGTTCAGAAATTTGACGTTCACAGCCGCTTTTGCACGTCAAATTATATTCATGAGACACAGCCTGGTGACAGACAGATAGATGGACAGACAATGGAGTCTTAGTAATAAAGTTCCATTTTACTTTTGGGCACGGAACCCTAAAAACCATAGTTTCCAAGAAGTGTTAAAAAAGCTGTTATTTTATTAAAGAGTCTAATTTCAAATTTCAACCCAAGGCCGCTCGACCCGAATGGTATCCTCCATAATTCACACAGTGCCCGCGACATGGGCTGGGCATATTTAAAACAGCGCCGAGTAAGGGATTACTAAATAAATAAGTCGGGTTAAGCCGTTCAAGTTTTGAACGTGAGGGTGCATGTTTCCAGTGGAAATGAACTTGTCTTTGTGTAGTTGCAGATACATTTTCGAAGCGGTGGGACGCCCGTGTTTCGAAAGGTCCCAAGATTCGAATTTTACTCGTGTTTGTATAGCTACGAGTCATGTATAGTGTAGGTAGCTTCGGAACCCATATAGCATAAATTAACTTGAGACCGCGGCTTCGCCCACGTATCTTTGCAGCTTCATAAGCTTATTATTGTCAATATCTCTGGTACAAAGCCACGTAACGTTATGTTCGACAACCTGCTATACAAATTTGGAAACTGCATCAAAAATAAATACTAGTTTTTGCGTGATGCGCGAATAAACATACAGACAAACGGATAGAAAAAATCTAGATTGATTCAAAGGAGATTGAAGCTTATATGAAAAATACGCAAATCTTTTTTTACGCGGTCGAAGTCGCTGACAACAACAAGTTAAAACACAAACAATTTAATTTATTCAATTGAAAACTCAACGACCCAAAGGAATCGTATTAAACGGGTTTATTTAGTAACAGATGTAAACAGTTAGTTTTAACTGGATAACTGAACTTCTAGTTCAAAGTGAAGCAATAAGAAACTTTTCGTAGGAAGGAATGCTAATTGAGCACATTGGCAATTACTCGTTATTAACAGGTTATACACACGATCTTTGAAAATCGGTATAATTTACAAGTTTTTATTTAGTTTCACCCTGTTCAAATTGTTGGTCTAAAATAAATTTAAACTATCGTGTAGTGCATCAATGTAAATAATTGTATCGAATCTCAAAAAAATATAAATCGTATTTATACATGTTAAAGACAATCGGTGGCAATCTTATCTGTCAATATGAAAAAATATTTGAACCTAGAACACATTGTAATTTATTCCTTTATCAGTGGCCAGTATCACTGAGGTCCTCTAGTATAATCTAAAATGGAAACCTTTCCGTCAGTATGTTTCATTATATATCACTTGTGGTCACCAAATTGCGTACCATCGCCGAAAACCTATCAATTTTAACGCCGCATCCTTAATTAAAGTGGCGTTAACACCGCGTGATAATTACGTAAGTACTAGCTGACGCACGCGGCTCCGCTCGGGCCGAAAAGTAGGTCATGTCGCTCCTATATAGATTATTTCTAGAGGTGATTTTTGACCTCAATGCTTCTACGTAAAAGCACAGCGTTTCGTAAAATTTGTTTTTTAACCCCCGACGACTGAAGTTATAAGTTTAGGTACCTGTCTATGTATCTGTATGTTTGTCCGTGGCATCGTAGCTACAAATCGGCGGGATTTTGATCTCTCTCTTCTTCATAGTCGTATTCCCCATGGCTGAGGGTCGTGGTCATTACGTGGAATGAAACAGACACAACAACTTTCTTGGCATTATTAATGGAGTGGTTTGCCATTGCCTTCTCCATTTCGCACACAAATTAATAAGAATCAACCAGTATGCAGTTTTCCTCACGATGTTTTCTTTCACCGGTAGCAAATGGTGGTCGATGAAAACTACTCTACATGAGTCAGATTGGTATACAAACTCATGTGGCGCGAGTAGGATTTGAACCCGGGACCTTTCGATCCACAGGCGGGCGTCATAACCATTACACCACCACCGCTTCTCTTAACCATTTTGATCTAATTTTTGTTATTTGTCAGCCTGTTCGTCATGAGAAATTTGACAGAATATATATAGCGCTCTGTACTGTATAAATTTCAGCTGTATTATCAATACCGTCCTCTTGTCCGTGTTGCCATACAAAACACGTGGCTGACTCCCATTCTGCAGGACTTAGATATACTGTAAGTCAGATACTCCCATTCAGTAACTAACGTAGAGTACTTTCAGACAGATTTCACGTTAGAATAATAACCTAGGCTCGCTAAAATATTCGACCGATTCTGGCATAGTCTCGATAGCTCAGTTGTTAAGAGCACTGACCCAGATAGATAGGGACGCGGGTGCAATTCCAGCTAGATTCCAGAATTTTTCATATATTTTTTTAAAATATGTTAAAAAGCAGTCACACATGTTTATCAAATCGTTGAAGCTCGTAGTCTGCGTTGAGTCGAGACTGTCGTGAGCGGAATGTGACTCATTGGCACCGGTCCCTACAAGGCTGCCACGCCGGTGAGTGCGCGCGTCCAGACGTGGGGCTGCGGGGTGCGTCGGCGTCGATGAAGTCGAAGAGAGTTGCGGGTGCCAGAACCAGGAAGCACGTTGCGTCGGCTGCGATGGTCCTGTAGATGCCCTTGAAGATGAATGATGGCTTGCTGCTGAGAGTGACTGCTTGCTGCTGTCGACTTGAGGACCAATGAGGGTGCGAGGAGTGATGATGCTGAAGATTGGAGAGTATGACGTTGGAGAAGGCTGCTTTTCAATCACGTCGGGGTCACCACTGTAGCGGGATCTAGGTTATTATACTCGACCGCCACAAAGGGAAGATCTTCCCGCCAGGCTAGGTGTTGCGCCTGGGGAACAGCACGCGACAGACGGTGTCATGTCGGTGGTTGTATTTATGCTTCCAATCGAAAACGCACTGTCTGCGCGGTCTAGGCTTGTTAGCTGTCCATAGTGAGTCGACCGTCGTGCCATCTGTCCGTAGTGTTCTGGATCACTTGTGTGGCTTGTTATTCGTTGCGTTTGGTCGGCTTTTTACATCTGCGCCGTTGTGCATGAGGCGTGGTAGATGAGTGTTTTTATTTACCGCAATGAAAAACTAGCAATGTATACCGAATATGCCAAGTTCGGTGAAATGGACCGCGATAGTGTGGAGCCGGGATCTAATTAGTTCAAACAAAACAATACTACATTGTGGATGGAAGAGATCTGTATATTTCCCCTACTCTGTGGCTAACAACTCAAAGACATAACGGGCACAGTATCGCAGTACGAGCCTGCAATTCAGCAACTATACTAACTTTGTGCCTTATCGTGCTCGAAATAAGGGCGAGTTTCGCACACTAACTACCATTTTCGGAGTGTATTTCGGTAGATATTTTATATTGTCAGGAATCTTGTGTGTGTGTGTATTTGTTTTTTTTTTTGTAGAAGGTTCTGTTTTTAAAGGACAAATTAATAAAGTAATGATAATAAATTTATAAATAACAAATTTAAAAAATATATTGTCAGAATACATTTCAAATTACATGAGACAATTAATGCCATGCAGATATCATTTTATATTATAGAAGTCGGAAAAATGTATGGTACAGTACAGTTACATCAACTTACTCATTTTCATGCGACTACCATCCACTAGATTGCGGTAGGTAATCGTAAAAGTCATGTCGGATGCCTTTAGGCGACTTGAATAAAATCTGATACGAGTGTTAGCAGTAAACACTCGATATGATGATGATAACTCATTTTCATTGGAAATTCACAGTTATTATTACCTATAGCTATTAATTTGGGAATCTGATGACTATACAAACCATTCTTTCCATAGTAATTTATTTTTCAAAATGACGACCTCGGTGGCGCAGTGGTAAAGTGCTTGCCTCTGAAATGAGAGGTCCCGGGTTCGAACCCCGGTCGGGTCATGACGGAAAATGATGTTTTTCTGATTGGCCCAGGTGTTGTATATTTATCTATCATCTAAAATGGTAAGCCCTTCTGGCATAATAGGGACCAACACTGTTTGAATGAGTTTCTTTCGGCATTTCTTCTCAGCAGTGGTCGTTCCGAAATGCTAGTAGTTTGTAGCTTTGGTAAACATCATTTAATTTAGATTATGACGTGAAAAAGTGCCTGTGAAGGCCTAATTTCTGAATAAATGATTTGATTTGATTTAATTTGATTTGATTTGATTTGATTTGATTTGATCTATATATGTATTTGTTATAAAATATAGTATCGTTGAGTTAGTATCCCATGACACAAGTCTAGAACTTACTTTGGGGCTAGCACAATCTGTGTGATTTGTACGTATATATTTATATTAATTGGTTGAGGAAGAAACCGGGATAACGCCGAGAGAGACAGACATTTATCCAGGGCATTTCGTCGTTAACGATTATCGATTTATACTATCTTGTTTGAACCAAAATTATTTATTCTACTTACGGGTTTCAATTTCCAATCAACTATCCAATCGATACTTGGGTTAAAGTAACAAATAAAATATGTTAATAATGATTCCTAAAATCAGTTATTTCGAATTTAGGCAGTAAATAAATAAGTAAATACATTAGGACAAGTCGCACAGATTGAGCTAGCCTCAAAGTAAGTTCGAGACTTGTGTTATGGGATACTAACTCAACGATACTATATTTTTATAACAAATATACATATAAATAAACTTCAAAGACCCGGGCCAATCAGAAAAAGATCATTTTCCATAATGACCGGACCGGGGATCGAACCCGGGTCCTCTCGGTTCAGAGGCAAGCACTTTACCACCTGGCGTGGCCTTGCCTTGCCTTATGAAGCATATAAATTATGTCACTCATATAATTTTTTTCACTAATCTTATCGTTTTCTCGGCTTATTTCATCAGACAAGAGACAGTTTTCCTACTCTTTCTCTATTGTGCATGATATACGGTACAACGCACAGCCGAAACTACTAGGCATAGAAAGCTAAAATTTGGTGTGTAGATTCCTGGGATAGCGTAGGGGAGCTATATTATGAAGGGATTTCTTGAAATTCCCACGGAAACGGATTTTTACTGATAAAAGTGTCCCAGTCGTGAGCGTACAGCCTAATGGACCTAAAAATAATGTTTCTAATTATTTCTATAACAGATTATTTCAGACACAAGTTTAGTTCTAAAAAATCATTCTTTTTAAATCCTCATGAACATAAAAATTATTAATAGTGGACATAAAAATGCAAAAAGATCCATCTATTGATCTTTGAGATGGATTTCAGTGGACATAGCGGCATTTATGGATGTCAATTTCATACAAAGTTTGACGATTGAGAGGCAATAAAAATATTCTTTGAATAATTTCAATACTCTTGCCTGAAAAGGATTTCGGGTTTCTAGACGTCATAGTTGTGAATGCAACAGGAAATTGAGAGAAACTTATCGAAGAACTTGTATATTTTTAGGATATTTTATTATTTTATTTGTTTTTTTATTCTCATGGGAAATATCGTTAAAAATATACTTGCGCATCGCTTTTTTAGACGCAAAATGTTACAATTTATTGAATGTTGAATGTAAAACGCACTCATCTTGCATGTCCAAATAAATATAGTAATTTGGTTTTAATCGAGCAAATTTTAACTTCATGGTAAAGGAAATAAAGTTGAATATCGAATAACAGAAATACGAAAAGTGTCAATAAGTACAGTCGTAAAGAAAATTTGTTGATAACCCTTTTATGTCAGACATCATGAAATATCTTAATGGTCTGTCATGAGTAAGATTGATTAGTTTGTATAGTCTCATGAAATTGCCACTAGATGGCAGTGGTCGTCAAAATCATATCAGATAAAAACTAGTACACACACAATTTTGTATACCAGCCTGACTCAGAAGTCGTTTTTGTCTTTATCGTCTTCACACAGAAATGCAGAGCTTGCAGTATCGTAGCGTCTCTTAAAATTGATTATTATGTAGTAACCGCTTTTTTTCTCTAAAAACTGTTATCATCATGTGGAAACCTGTTCAATTGATACATAGTTGATGAAAAAGTCATTTTGGATGACTACAATGAAGAGAAAATTTAATAAGTGGCTTATCGACAAAAGTTATTAATAAATAAATATAAAATATAAATATATTAGGACAAATCACACAGATTGAGCTAGTCCCAAAGTAAGTTCTAGACCTGTGTTATGGGATACTAACTCAACGATACTATATTTTATAATATATACATATATAGATAAACATCCAAGACCCGGACCGATCAGAAAATCATTTTCCATCTTGACCCGACCGGGGATCGAACCCGGGACCTCTCGGTTCAGAGTCGTCATTATAGTCTGAACGGTTTCTATGTTGACAATTAATGTTTGCATATTTTTAGCACATACGTACGTACATACATACGTTTTTTGTACATACGTTCCACAATTGTAACATCTTTATACCTATGTTTTCCATGTTTTTCAGCAAACAAAAAACATGATTATGAAGAATAATGTGTATGGTATAATCTCTAGAACTCGGAAAATATACATTCGTTATGAAAGATGGGAGATGATGTAATTATAATTATTTTTTTGCCAGAACCAAACACTTGAAATAAATAAACGCTTAAGTAAACACGAGGGTACAGAAAGCCCTCGCGATTAAACGAAAGAGAAAATAAATTTGCTCCTCACTGTACCCAAACACAAATACGTCGATGTCCCACAAGGCAGAGCAAGGAACAAAAACACTTGCAAGGAGATTCAATTTTCATATTTCAGAAGCTCGGTTGCACTGCGAATGTAAGTGCTGTCGACTGCCAAACGCGTGATAAAACTGCCAGTTGGAGAACAACGAATGTGTGGAGTCTGTAACGATCTTCTTTTTTATTTTTTAAATATTATTCTTATTGTTTGCGAAGGGTTTTTACCCATACAACATAAACTAGGACAAAAAATAGAGAGGCAAGCAATTTTTGGATAACATTGTCGGCTTCGTGGATCCTGACAATATCGCCTTCAATACGAGTAGAGTATAATGGGCAGAGGTCAGTGACGTGCCGCATACTTTGGACCTCCCCGCAGGGATACAGAGGACTGACCGTGAAGTTCCATCTGCACAGCAATTCGGCGCATCTTCCTTGTGAAGTTCGGCATCTATTTATTTGCGTCCAGTATTTTCGCGGAAGATCAAAACCAGGTACTTGCAGTTTGGCGTCGGAGATAAGTTATTTTTAATTATTTTTTTATTAATGATTTCAGTGCATTTGGCTTCAATCTAGCACCAGGCTAGATAGATAGATAGATCATTTATTCCTTAGAACATGGTGATACAAAGATGTTAAAGGCATAAGGTACAGCATATTCTGCCTATTTGGCGTAGAAATATAAATTAAGGCCAAATGCACGAGCAGAATAAGTGGAAGCAAATATAATGTCTAGAGTAAATAAGCACAAAAAATGCCTTTCACTCTAGCGTTGAAAGTTCCTAAATTGTTGGACACGGGAAATATTGAAGGGGAGGGAATTCGAAACCAACCAACCAGAACTGAAAAAGATATATATATTTAGGTGATATTTAAATATATTATTTTTAGGTGTCCAACTTGGAAATCTGGTATCGAGTTAGATGTTGGATATAGTAATCACAGAATTTGTGTTCATCAGTAAGTCTATAGTGGAGTTTAAACTGTCACTGAAATATTTTGAAGTTATTATTGGTGTTTTGTATTTGGAATCACTGCAAAATTAAAATAATGTATTGAATTAATTAATTCTTTTGATTTTCGAAGATTGTTGTTTTTATTTCGTGTGTAAATTAAGTTATTTTAAATAGTAATATTTAAATAAAAATTCATTGTTTTGTTCTTTTGTCTCTTCATCAACTATAGCTTGACAAGTAGTAAAAGCCTTACGCTTTAAGTTCACCTTTTAAAAAGCCTTAGTCTACCATATGTATGTTTTGGTAAAGTCATATAGGAATAAATAAATATAATTCAAATTAATGTCTCAATAGATTTCCCTGTGCTCGGCACCCAATATTACTCTAAGGTTAAACGTGTGTTAGACAATAACGACCTCTATTTCAAAGTGTTAAGAGTTCCAGAGAGCATAGTTTTATTCCAGCTATGTTTCAAGGTAGAAACGCTGTCGCCTTGAGAATTGAAAATCAAAATTAAGATGACCTCACGTACTGTTTACACTCCCAAGATGTTCAATTGAACAACTCATATATAACCAGTGGCCCGCCCAGGCTTCGCTCGGGTAAAATCAGAATAAAAAAGGAGCGTGTTACTTCTGAAGGTTTCCTCTATCTCTTTGCCAAATTTCATCAAAAACGGCCTACTAGTTTTTAAAGAAAAATACAAATCTTATCTCTTTATGGTATGATTCGGATTGGGGTAATTGTCATCAAGTCAAATCGATGATTTGTAATCTGATTGATAATTAGAAATTAAGATCTTTTCAGGTCACTTATAATCGATATAAAAGTAATCGATATTAAGGTAATTAGATAGTATGTTTGTTCAAATAAAAAAATATCGGTCCAAAAGTTTTTTGTTTTATTTTTGACATATATCTTTCAAAGCTTAATATTACAGTAATTTTATCAGTGATGATTCTATTAATAAAAGAACCTTAAAATAGTAATGAAAACAACAAATAAACAACACGCCAACTAGCCTATTATCAATCGGAACATTTCAACAATCAAAATGACAATAATAAAAATTGCAAATTAAATTTATCGAGGCAAAGTCAAACCGAGTCAGGAGCCCTTCGAGAATTCCCGCCAATCAGGACTTGTCAAACTCGTTTTTGGAAGTTATTGAAAATTTTATTCAAAAGTGTAGTCCTCCCGTAAAGTTTGTGACTTGCTTCTCTCAAGTACAATTAAATTATTCTAGTTATGTCATAGAATAAGTGACGGAATAATATAAAGAATCTTAAAACGGAAATCTTTCAAAATAAAAAAATTAAAAATACGGTATTTTTTTTTTATAAAAATATATTTTAGACTATTAGGAAGGAAACAAATATATCGTATTTAATATATCGTAATTCTTAATTGTCGTCATTTTATTTTTAAATCGTATCTGCATCTGATTACGATTATTATAATGTGGTCGTTCAAACCAAAAAGGACCTTATGGCGGCTAACAATTAGGTCTTTATTGTCCGTTGTTCCAATACAAAACAACGGCAATAAAGACTTAATTGCTAGCCACCATAAGGTCCCTTTTGATTTGGACGACCACATAATACGACTACCAACTAAATTGTTGCAAACAAAAAAATACAATAGTGAACTACAAATTCAAACTGAACTAAAATATAATACATATATATTAAATATACTGTACTGCCATTAAAGCGTGTCCCGCGGCCACGTGCCCAAACTGCCATTTAAGCGTGTTCCGCGGCCACGTGCCCAAAAGGTTGGCAGCATTGCTAAACCACGAGTTAAACCCCTCATGGGGCCAGTCTCTGGTACCTAACTGTGTGGCGACCTCCCTATAGCGTCATATTCATTAAATATTTATACGGTAAAATTTTGAGGATGCTAACTCAATTTTGTCCGATTGTCGAGTAGGGTTATGATTACAAGCTTTTATGTAGATAGATAGATAGATAGACTCCTTATTCCATCATTTAGAAGATTCATTTCATACGTAATAACAACATAAACAAGCGCAAAGGCGGATTTATCACAAATGCAATTTCTTCCAAGGTTGGTTAAAGTAACAAGTTTAATTGTTAGACAAATTAAAAAACCGACTTCCAATATAAATTTCGCTACAATTTTTAAACGGTTGAATTGATTTTCATGTAACATGGCTAAGAACACTCGGGTTAAAATTATCTATGACACAAAAAAAAACTGAACGAAAATCGGTCGACAGACACGTTAAATTTATAACACCCCTATTTTTGCGTCGGGGGTTAAAAAAGTGAACAGAGATGGTGCAGTAAACTTGATAGTATATGAATTAGTCATAAATCATTTTGTTACAAGTTTCAGTTTCTCTTTCTCTCTCTCTAATCTGAGCGTTTACCGGGTCCCTTTCTCTTACCCCGTCGGAGCTCAGAATTGAAGAGCCAATATTGTTTTACATTGAAAATATATAAAGTGATCTATTAATATAGTAAGTACAGCACAACTGTAATAAATCACCAATCGTTCCCCTGGCGAGCGATTGAGTCTGAACAAATAGTTCCGTGCGATACTATAGTTCCAAACTAAGCTGTACTTACTAGTATTTAATCTACTTAGATTAATTATTCGTTGGTTAAGTTTTCATTGAATTACATCATTTAACTTATAATATAACTAGCTGCGCCCTGGGGCTTCGCTACTGTGGGAATTAATACTCGCATTTGATGAACGGAGCCACTACTCAATTGATGATTAGCGAACAAAAAAAAATATAATGTATATTATTTTATATAGGTATAAAATAAATACACGCGCATGCGTGTATTAAACTGTAGATATGATTAATATGGCGATTATATTTAAACATTTGAGTAGAAGATGAATTTAGACAAGCCTTGACTTAAATCTTATAAACCTGAATGGTGTCATTCAGGTCTAAGTCAATTATTACCCTATGAACACATAGATAGAAAATACCAATCTCCGACAAAATGGTTCTATAAGATTGCCGCCTCTTTAAAAATGTAAAACAAAAAGAAAATAAAAATAAGCCAAAGCAGATCGTTTATAACAAAATCTTTTTAATTTCCTGCTATTTGCCGCCCGTTCAAATATTTTCTTTGCACAAAATACCGAGGACAGAGCAAAATTACAATAAAGACTTGTTTTTTGTTATTGAAACTAACTTTATTAAAAGTACCATCTTTAGCGGATAGTCTAACCTAAAATCTGGTATGGCAATAAATTACTTAGAAGGAACTCGAATTCTTGACAATAATAAGTTATGAGCGGACGCACGAAATAAACGCGGACGAAGCCGCGGGAAACAGCTAGTCCACAATATATTTTTTAATCATATTTTCATTCAAAAAGTGTCTCACCTAAAACTTCTCTAATTTACAGCCTATTTACTGAACAATGGCACTCAAGAGAAGACTTATACAAGTATCTTCCAAGTACCTGGTCGATCTATCTCATATCTTCATGCTCGGTTGTGAAGCCGCGAAGCCGAAGAAGGGGTAAGTGAGAAAAACCCTTATAACTTTAAAGATTCGGTTGTGATTTTTCAGTTGTTTTTTTCGATTGGCTTTCCCCTTATTAATAAAAACGTTATTCTCTGATTAGCAACGGAATACTTATTCTTTGTGTTGTCTCCTTCTTTCAATGTCAAACTGAAAAAAGAGAGAGGGACAACACAAAGAAAACTACTCCAAATAAAACGGTATATGAGTGTAGAAAAACAAATAATTACGTATGCAACCATAAATATATCTTCGGTAATAATGTGTGTATTTTTGTTGTTGATCTCCGTTATACTTCTTCTCTTTTTGATCTCATTGTATGATTTTATTGCTATGTGTGTGTTCGTCAAATGTAATGGAAATTACGATGCGTATATGAAAATTATCACGCGTTATATGAGCGTAATAAGCATATTATCATATAATATGGGCTGTCTACAATTCACAGGAACTATCTTCACCGAAAGCACGTTTTGCCGAATTTTTTTTTGAGTTTTCTCAAAATCTAGATTAGTTTCTATTAGAATAATCGGTGAATTCAGGACTATGAAGAAGAAGAAGCTGTTATTACTGATTTGGGAATTTTGTTGTAAAATTTTGAGTGCAATACATACTATTGACGATCTCGGTGGCGCAGTGGTGCTTGCCTCTGAACCGAGAGGTTCCGGCTTCGATCCCCGGTTGGGTCATGATGGAATATGATCTTTTTCTAATTGGCCCGGGTCTTAGATATTTATCTATATATGTATTTGTTATAAAATATAGTATCGTTGAGTTAGTATCCCATAACACAAGTCTCGAACTTACCTTGGGACTAGCTCAATCTGTGTGATTTGTACTACATAATATATTTATTTGTTTATTGTTACTAAGCCAATCAGTAAAACTAATGGAATAGTCACACTCGTACCATAATACGAACACAGGCAATAATAAATTAACAAATGCGTTGTGTTATGAATGATGTGCTATAATGATGTATTGTCCGGTCAATACATTTGTGATATTAAGGCAGTAAATCAAGCCAGTCTAAGCAGCACATTAACTCGTATGTGAGACAACGGTAGCTCTACGGAGATGATAATATCCCAAAGTAAATAAATTTCCAGTATTGTCTCTCTGGTTTAGTCAACTATGTCTCCCAAGGAATTACTTTCTGTTACTCATATGAACGTTACCGGTTTCTTCCGGCGCCGTAGAGCGTCGGAGCCCAGGGTTCGCTTTCCTGCTCTTTGTTCTCCACTTCGTACGGTTTATGCTGTCAGATTTCTTGGGTTTGTCACTTCTGCCATTGCCAGGCAGAAGGGGCATAGCTAAACATTTATTCCCTGCGCAATTTACTGGTTTACTCAAGACGTGGCTGTACCAGCTAATGCGAAACTGGAGTTTGTCTGCAATGTCTCGGACATGATGGTTGCTGTTAATGCGCGGGTCCCACACATTCAGCATAGCATTATCATTTTCATTGTTATTCTCTCTGTCTTATCTGATTTTGACGACCTCGGTGGCGCAGTGGAAAGTGCTTGCCTCAAAAGTAGAGGTCCCGGGTTCGGTATATATTTGTTGTATTTGTTATAAAATATCTTTGAGTTAGTATCCCATAACACAAGTCTTGAACTTACTTTGGGGCTGACTCAATTTGTGTGATTTGTCCTAACATATTTATATATATTGGAATATATATTTACATTGAGCGTCGGAACCCAGGCGCCGACTGTGTACTGTAAATATTATTATTGTAATAAAAATAATATTATTATCTTATAAGGATGATTTAGGGCAGGATATCTGCTGGCGAAGACACGCGGACCGGTTGATTAAGAGAAAAGATAGGTTTTCACTCTCTCGTACGAGTATAGACCCGATAGCAATAAAACTGTTGATACACCTAAGACAGCTGGTGTAACTGGTGGCTTTGGAGATGTTTTTGAGGATGCATGCGATGGCCCTCATCAGGAAATAGTTTCAAGTGAAACGGACAAAAATGCACCCGCCAAGGTCGAGACGATTGCATCTCCGAAATCTCTGCCACCACCAGATATGTCTGCTCGAGATTTACGAGATTACAACCGAAATTTAAAAAGAGATTTTGAAATGTATATAAGGATTAAAGGGGGGAAATGTGGCATGGACTGGCCACTTGCTTCTGTATTTTTATGACGATGTTATTAACTGTCAGTGTCAAGCTCAATAAATCAGTCTACAGCCAGCTTCCGTCTTTCATTCGTTGCAAATATAATATTTAATTATTTGGACAACTCTATATAAATTGCCAATAAGTACAAAGAATTCTAAGGGTAATATTTTTATTTCCACTGTACACGGCGTTTGCCAAGTGTGCCATGTTATTGCACACAAACACACACATACACTCATGGTCCAGGAAAATGTTGCACTATAAAAATATTTTCCCAAGGCTTTGCCTTTAGCATAGAATGTTTGGTGGCACAACTAATACAGAAAGTTGAATTAAGTTTGAATGAAATCAAACATTATAATGTATTGCCGAGTTATAAAAATTGTTCAAAGTCATAAATTTTTTGAGAAAGTTTGACTAAATATACATACTATCGTGATTAAGTGAATGATTGTGATCAAATGGTGATAAAAAATCTATAGAAATGTATGAGAATCATAGAAACTTGTAGAATATCTATGAGAATAACGCTGACTAGTATAGTTCCCCTTGGCAGCACCCGTTCCCGAGTTGACGCATAGGTCAGCCATCGCTCCGATTCTCAAGTAATCGAAGTTAATTTTAATCTATAATTTTTAATTCTAATAACTTTTCTCCAATTTTTGTCGGAGATTTTGACCAAATATATCTAATTCTGGTTACTGGTTACTAATTATCATTTTCTCTGAAAGCAAAAACTGTTTAGCGCACCTTCAAAAACATTGAGATTTACGAAATGAATTGATTAAAAAACTTCGATTGCGTCAAACGAGTTTGCGGACATCGTAGCCAACCCAACTGAGGAATACCCCATGAGGGGTCGAGCCACTGTTCATACCTAACTTTGAATTTCATGGGTCCACTCTCTAGTTCGTTTTTCCACTGTCTTCCAAGTTTGGAAACCAGCCAAAACCGGTTTTGTCAAATAGGCAGATTTTTTATAGTGAAAATAACCTCTTACTACTATTGTTTGAGAATACGTAATGTGTATTTGAGATAACGTTTTCGCTAAAACCGGATTTATTTTGGAATATTTTTTCTCTGTTTGTATCACGGTACATTTTTAGGTCTGTGACAAAATTCGATTCAAATTCGTATACTTAACTTTTCAAGTAATAAATAAATAAATGTATACTATATATATATATATATACACTACATATATCTGTATAAGTATATATATATATATATATATATATATATATATATATGTATAAAATATAGTATCGTTGAGTTAGTATCCCATAACACAAGTCTCGAACTTACTTTGGGGCTAGCCCAATCTGTGTGATTTGTCCGTATAAGTATATACGGACAAATCACACAGATACATACAATACATATACAGATAAACATCCAAGACCCGGGCCAATCAGAAAAAGATCATTTTCGATCATGACCCGACCGGGGTTCGAACCCGGGACCTCTCGGTTCAGAGGCAAGCACTTTACCACTGCGCCACCGAGGTCGTCGACTAACTAAAGCTACACTAAGAAATATAGTTTTCAATTAAGCTTATTTTTTTTTCTGTTTCATTTTTAATTTCCCACAAAATGGTTTCTCTACTATTTAATTAGTCATAACTAAACAGTGTTCATTGCTTACAAACTTTTTGTGAGAGGAAAAATTTCGTGTATTATAACAAAAAAAAAAATACTCACAAAATCTTTGCCAAACATTTTTAATAACAAATGAACAAGGCGATTGTTTCGAAAAAAAAAAAAAAAAACAATAAAGCTATCTCATTATCCACAGAACAGTTTATTAATTGAATCTCTTTTCAATCCTGCCCTAGGGCCATAATTATTTCTTGATGCTCCTTTAATAGCAATTTTAAATACGGTAAAATAATGAACGAACATATTCCATTTTTGTTCGCATTTTTTGTGATAATTAGATTTTCGTTTAATTAAGTATTTGCACAATTATTATATTTTATTGTTCAAAATAATATTAAATAGGTGAAAACAACATAATTATTGAATGTATATTTTTAGTTAATTTTCATAATAATGCATTGTCATTCAAACTAATCGCCTTTTCCTCATTGTCATTTATTATCATAAAACATTTAAACAATTAGATAAATTATATATACACTTTATATAATAAATTATTGTATAAATATTATGTAACTAAAATTTCGTATGCCTTATGGCGGGACATAGAGAAGCTCATTCCAATGTATTATACCTATTATGTAACCTGTGTTCACGAAATAAACGAATTGAATTGAATTGAATTGAACATCTCATTACATGACAAATGTCTTTATTTCCATCGGATAGACCGATTCAAGTCGCTTAATGGCATTTAACATGACTTTTACTAATACCAACCGCGTCTAGTGGCAAGTAATCGAATACACGCTAGTGAACTTTAACTGTCAACCAGTGTGCAGGTTTCCTCAACAAGAAGGTATACAAACTCATGTGGCGAACTTGAGACCTTTCGATCATAGTCGAAGAACAGTCACCAACGCTTCCATAAATTTTCATAAATGTAAATTGAAATTTATTAATATAAATTTCTATGATTGTAAATCACGATAGCCTCCACCTTTTTAACTTATTTATTAATGGGACATTTTTTTTAAAACAATCGAAAAATAACGATTCCAGTAAATTAAATGAAAACGACATAAAAATTACAGACAAAGAAATATGAAACTTCATAAACAAAGTGAGACAAGAAAGCGGTAATTTCTAAAGTAATTGGCATCAATTTTCTTATAATAAAAATGTCCTATTTCCTCACAATAAATCTACAATATCAAAGAGGTGTCGCTCAAATAATACGAACATATGCCAGTTTTTCTGACATATCATTTTGTCTTTTTTAACACTCTGTAATGACAGGTACAGGCGTGAACTACGCCTTCGCCATTTTATGATATTCTCAATAATTTAGTTACTTTTTTATAGCCTGTATTTTGTGTCCCACTGCTGGGCAAAGGCCCTTCTGTCTTCCAAAGGTCTCTATCCTGAGCCATTTGTTGCCAACCACGCCGAAACCTGTTTAAATCATCCCGCCGTCTAGTTCGTGGTCTACCTCGACGCCTGCGCCCTTCGGGAACCTAATTTGTGGTGATCTGTGCCCATCGCTCTGGCGGCACTCGACAAACATGAAAAATCCACTTGAGCCTGCTTTCTTGGCGCCCACGTCAATGATCCGTTTTTTTTTTTTAAATACAGATTATTTTACGCTCGAAAATCTTACCGGTGACTGATTGCGTATATCTGATTTATTTTTAAATGAGTCGTTAATTAAATTATGTTTTAATAAGGCATTTTAGTCCATTAAGGCACAATTAGTTAGCGGCTTTCGTAGATATGTTTTATCTACTAATTTCTATCTATCTAATTTAAAACTATGCAACGGATTTTGATGCGGATTTTGAATAGATAGAGTGATGAATCAATTTATCTATTAAGAAGGTTTAGGCTGTTGACATTTTGAACTGTTTATATTGTACGTCAATGATTCTTTGAGATATTGAATTGTTGATTATACGGTGTTGATATTTTTACTGTTGATATTTTACATGTTGATATTAAATATGTTATAAATTATTATAGTTTCACCCGAGCGAAGCCCGAACTAATAAATAAAAGGGCGTTGTCACTCTACCACTCAACTGTACACATTTAAATAGGGCTTTGAAAAAATCAGAGCTCATTTCTTACTTTTCCAAAATGGATGAAACCTTCGAGGTGTTCCATCGGGTCTTATCTTTCGGCGGCATTTCGATATTCACCAAAAATAACTGGGACTCGAAATCATGGCTTCTTTTACAAATATTCAACTTCGTAATAGGTGTTTTTTGCTTCATTTTTACCACTGGATTTGTAATGGAGAACTATTCTGAATTACTGATATTCATAGAAGGAGCATGTATTTGGACCACAGGAGTTATAATGACAATATCATTGGGTGTTTGCTTGATTTTTCGCAAGCAACTCCGCCAGTTCCTCGAAGAGATGGTTTTCAACGATTGTGTTTTGGAAATTCCCATAATAAATAGTGTTTTGAAGCGTGATGAGGGGGAAAAAGTGGTTGAATTGAAGACAATGGTGGTTGAGTCTCAAGAAAAGCTGTTGAAGTACACAAGAGTGCTATTAAAATGCTATGTAGGCAGTGTGTTCTTGGTGGCCACTTTGTATCTGTGCTCTCCACTATATGAGATGTTTGTCAGCAATGACGATAGCTTAAGGCTACTGGGTAAGTTATTTAAAATATTACTTGGTTATTTTTAGTCAACTCGTGAACGGGTGCTGCCAGAGGGAACTGGTCATCTCGTTTCTCATATATTTTCATGTAAGTTAATTGTGTTTCACATCGATATATTCAAATGAGTTTCTTTCGGCATTTCTTCTCAGCAGTGGTCGTTCCGAAATGCCAGTAGTTTCTAGCTTGTGAGAAATAACTATAAATTTAAAGATTGACGAGAAAAAGTGCCTGTGAAGGTCTAATTTCTGAATAAATGATTTGAATTTGAATTTGAATTTTGAATTTCAAATACTCAGTTCTTTCATATTAGCTGTCAAATAAATTTTCATCCGCCATTTCTGGTCTTGCAAGGAAGTAATTTTTTTAATTCTACCAATAAAAAAAAAAAAATGGGTTTATTATTAGTTGCGCTCCGGAGTTTCACTCCATTGCGAATTTCGGTATAAAATATTACCCCATGTGAAATTCCAAGTTATATTCGTGTACCAAATTTCACAACAATCTGTCCAGTAGATTTTGCGTGAAAGAGTAACAGGATAGACACATACATTCTTACAAACTTTCTCAAATATATTGTACTTAACAAATCAATACACTTTTTTTTCATAATTAAAAAAAAAAACAAATATTAGACCTATTCGTTTTGTTAATAAAATAATATTTGTTTTTATTTTTCTTATACAAAAAAAAAAAATATAATTTCGGAAACCTTTGTGAAAGTTGTTTTTTTATAGCATTTGGGATGTGGTTTCCGTGGAGTTTGGACGATATAAACATATATATTGCTTCATTCGTGTTCCATGCATATGCTGGCTATCTGTGCTGCATTGGTATGTATTATGTTCTATATTTTCAGCTTTTTCTTCCTTACCCAAGTTTTCAGCAGTCGACTTAGTCTTAAATGAATGTTTGATCTCTAATAAGATATATATTTCACCCAAAGCTGAAGAAATATTGTGTCTTTTCTAATGTTAAGATTTTTCTTATTTGGTGGATTTATTGAATTTTTAAAAGTGAATTTAGTTTTTTACGATGGTTGAGTTTTTTTTTTCAATTTTATCATTTTTTGAAATGGACTTTCCAACCAACTTAAAATGTTCGTATAGTGATCCAGAGGCATTGTTACAGTCTATGAATTATCACAGATATATCACAGATATATATATACGTAAAACGTTTGTTTAAATAAATTTGGTTCTAATTATTTATATAAATTAACAAGGCTTTTAATCTAACAATACAAAACTATGCAAATTGGGAGCTTGCGAATACCTGAGCTTTTAATATAAAAAGTAGCTTTTAAATGCAAGTTTCAATTTATAGCTCAAGTTCTGAACTTGATGTTCTTTGTTTAAAATACATTAGTTTATTTACATTACCTTAACACTATTTTGTTCGTGGGGCAACAAACACGTCCACTGAATCGCAATATATCGAGTTACCTCATAGAGATTGCTATATTTATACTAGCTTTAGCCCGCGGCTTCTCCCGCGTGAGCCACGGGAGCAGTTATTTTTCACGGACAAAAGGTACCCTATGTCCTTCTCCGTACTTCAGACCATATGTAATAATGTAATTTCAAGAATATTAGTTGAGTAGATCGAGCGTAAAGAGGTAACAAACAAACAAAAAACTTCCTTTTGCATTTATAATATAAGTTAGGATTTGGATTGACTTAGCACAAAATTTTCTTATTTTATGTTAGTGATGTTCAGTCTGGCTGCGACCACGGCGGCTGCAAGGTCGTTGTAACGTCAGCAATATAAAAATAAACTGTGATAATGGAAAGACAAAGATTATTTATTTGCAAAAACATGAGTTTATTTTGTACAATGTGGTGTTAAAAGGAATACTTAATTCTACATGTAATTCTTGAGGTACGGTGTAGGTAGGTAATTTCTTATGATAATAAGGAAGGGCCACTAGTATTAAAGTAAAATACGATATTAATTTATTTCCTAGTCGAAAACCCAAACATGACAGATAAAAATCTAATTCCAAAGAATATTATTTAAAGTTTTCTTAGTTTCATACCATCCATCACAGTGTTCTCAACTTGCCTGTTCCCTGAATGACATTTCATTTTATGCAGACCTCCTAAGATTCTTTATTAAAAAATTATTTGATCAGAGCAATGATATAAAATCTGGCTAGAAAACAAAAGTGCGTGAAATTGTTATGACACATCTATTAGATATAATAAAAAATGTGAATTGGCTATGTCTGTACATAGGAGGTATTAAATAACAACAATCTTGTCTATCTGGGACTAATAGGGACTAATAGGGGTCTTTGTGGGACTAATAGGGGTCTTTGTGGGACTAATAGAGGCCGAAACATATTTTTTTTATTTTTGTCAGTTTGTATGTTTGCTCGCGCGTCACGCGAAAACTACTTAAATGGAATTGGTTGTGGTTTTCACAGTTATATAGGTATAGCGAATGGTCTAACTTAAAGTCTGGTAACAGGTCTCATAATGTCGCGATACGTTGTCTTTAGAACTCGAGATATTGATTATGAGTTAAAACCCTGATAATGTTGATAGTTATTTTCATTACTTTCTTCTTCTTTTTCAATAACTTCCATAAAAATACAAGGAGTCTGTATTTTTATATAAGTTGCTGAATATCAGTGACGACCTCGGTGGCGCAGTGGTGAAGTGCTCGCCTCTGAACCGAGAGGTCCCGGGTTGGATCCCCGGTCGGGTCATGATGGAAAATGATCTTTTCCTGATTGGCCCGGGTCTTGGATGTTTACTATATATAATATGTATTTGTTATAAAATATAGTATCGTTGAGTTAGTATCTTGTAACACAAGTCTCGAACTTACTTTGGGGTTAGCTCAATCTGTGTGATTTTGTAATTTATTTATTTATTTATTTATTTATTTATTTATTTATTTATTTATTTATTATTTATTTTACTAATTGATTGCTCACCAAGCAAAACTACCTTCTATGTGTTTTTCTATGTACCCTCTTTTTTAATATCTGTTCTATTTATGTTGTGCATGTGTGTGATTGTGGCTAAATATATTCAAAAATAAATTCAAAATTCTTGACATACATCACATAATAACGTCAAAAAATTACATAAACTAAGTCTACTGCCGGCTTCCAAAGCGCAGGTGAAGAAGAAGCGGCGCAACAAACTTCACCGCAGCCTTTTCTCCAAGGACGTCAATTAACAAATGTAGGTCTTATGAATGAAAAAAGTTGTATTTTCAATAAAATTATTGAAAACTGTCACAAAATATATATAAATAAAAAGCTATTAATAAGCATTGTCTATACATCTATCATTATCTAAAATACGTTGAGGTAATTGCGCAATGTGGTATCTATTTAGTATAATATCTGGGCATTGGGCCTTGTTCGCTTATGAAATTTTTGAAAGTCTTTATTATTGAAATTGATGCTAGGTCTACGGGGAATTTATATTAAAGAATTTTGAAAACTGAAGTATTCATCATCCTTTTTTTCCAAAATTTCAAGGCCTAAATTGAACATCGGATTGTGTTTGCGGTATTTTATGAATTCCTAAATTCTTTGATTTGTAGCATTGCTGTCCCTGGCAGAAGGGGCAAACTCATGAACTCCTGGTTTGATGTCGTCACATGCGTCAACATGCCTTGCCAATGATTTGACAACTAATAAGGCCGAATAATGTGCGAACTGGAGGAGAAAAATAAAAGAAGGAAATCAGGAAAAGTCTCTCTTACTTTTTGCTAAAATCTTAAAAATCTCCTCATATATAAATAACCAATCAGCTGCGATTTTTCTATGTTATGTGAAATTTAATATTTAAGTGGGAACTATCTGCCTTCATGTATGCTGTACTCTTGCAAGGCGTCACTTGTATTTATCTTCTATTTATGTAACGTCATATAACTTCAATTTGTGATTTGTTATGAATAAATATGAACCTGAAAACGCTAGGGCGAAGTGCGAATTTACGTTTCACTTCTTACTATCGAATCGATTCGAAGTGAGACGCAATGAACCAATCGCATTGCGTTGTGGTTGGTTACACAATGGCGCACTGTGATTGGTTAGCTGCATTTCACTGCGAATCCACTCGACGGTAAGATGTAAATAAATAAATATATTAAATAAATAAATATATTAGGACAAATCACACAGATTGAGCTAGCCCCAAAGTAAGTTCGAGACTTGTGTTATGGGATACTAACTCAACGATACTATATTTTATAACAAATACATATATAGATAAACATCCAAGACCCGGGCCAATCAGAAAAAGATCATTTTCCATCTTGACCCGACCGGATATCGAACCCGGGACCTCTCGGTTCAGTGGCAAGAACTTTACCACTGCGCCACTGAGGTCGTCAATATTAAAGATGAGGCAAAGAGAGCTTTTATTTCAGCCTATCCAGGTTTGCAATTAACAATAATCCTGTTAGTCGGTCAGAATATTCGACAGCTTCGAATACTAACCTTTATTCTGTTGAACTTGGATGAGTTGGTCATCGAGCTGGGTCACAAGAATGACAACTGGCAGATGTGCTGCACTGATGTGCTTGCGCAGTGTGTAGTGCAGTATGCTAAAGTTAAAAGGTAATTTCTTCTATATTTTGGTCATGATTTGAAGACAACTGACCGCCCGCCTAACGTCAACCATCTTTGGGTGTGCTATCGTTTCCTATAAGCTACAAGAAAATATTGAATGTCTGACTGATATATTATCAACACACAGCACAAACTACTGGGTCTAGGAACTTCAAATACAGCACGTAGGTTCCTTGTGGTGTAGGGTGAACTAAGAAAGGATATTTCAAAATTCATCCCCTAAGGGGGTGAAAAGGGGGTTCAAAGTTTGTATGAGGAAACCAGATTAATTAAAGCGTCTAAATATTTTACTGAAAAGGAAATTGATAGGATATTTCAAAATTCATCCCCTAAGGGGGTAAAAAGGGGGTTCAAAGTTTGTATAAGGAAAACAGATTAATTAAAGAGTCTAAATATTTCACTGAAAAGAAAATTACGCGGAAACAGCCGCGGGAAAAGCTAGTAAATATATGTATATATATTTTTTAAAGACTTATTTTTGTTTTTATAGTTTCAGCAACCGTGTAAATGTCATTTGTCGGCCATTTTATTTGACCCTTATTCTGGTCGCCATTATGTTGGTCTGTATGTGTTCCGTGAAAATTGCTGTTTCTGTGAGTATTGTTTGAATACTGTTTATTATTTTATGCACGCGGCTTCGCTGCAAAAAGTAGCCTGTGTCGTCACTCCCCGGCTTTTTAATTATTTCCACACCAAAAACCACCTTAATCTAATTCTCCGTTTTAACATGATAGAAAGAGACAAGCACACAAGCGCGGTTTCGTCCACGTGAATATCCCGTGGGAAACGTACTTTTCCTGGTACCTGAAAATTAGTTTATGTTCTTTCCGTAATTTAGTTAGTCCCGGCTTTGCTCGGATAAAATATAATTAATTATACGCTTAAACCTTCCTCTGAAATCACATTATCTATTGGTAAAAACCGTACGCATATCTATGAAGCATTTTACGCAGTAGTTTTTGAGTTTATCGCGAACAGACAGACAGACGCGGCATAGAATAGGACTATTCTATTTTTGTAAATATTTGCTTTGAAGTACAACAAAGTAAATTATTACACTATACCTGTAAACAAGCATTACCTACTATATACGGGCAGTGACAATAAAATATGTTTGCAGGACAAACTGTCCCCGGAGACTATGAAGTATTATGTGCACGAGTTTTGCTTCATCATCGTTGTTCTCATGTTCTGTCTCTTGGGGCAGCAAATTGAAAACGAGGTAATGTCTCCTATCTACCTTTGTAACAATCTATATCTGTAAGTGTACTATGACTGTATGTAGGACATTATTATTACGGAAAAATAATTATGTGCTGCCCACATAGGGACAGACAGTGACAGACACACAGTGGGAAGCGTAAGCGACTTTGTTTTTATACTATGTAGTAATAGTGACATATAAAGTTCTAGTAAAAATAATATCAGCTTGAAATATAATTATAACAAAATCGCATTTAATTCTTTCTTTCATTCATTCATTCGTTCGTGCATTCCTTAGTTCATTCATTCATTATTTATTGAAGCTTTATTATGATTCATTTTATTATGATTGGCTTATAAGCCTAATCTTCTAACAGCGAATTATGGAAATAAATGACATGACTATTAATTGGATGTGACTGTGGTTGGCACGTGTTATGTATTGTACGATTAGCTGTAGTACTGATGGGCTTACGCCCGGCTTTTGCCCAGTATCTGTACTAGACAGTCAGATTTGATGAGGCAAACGCAGCGTGTTATTGTTTATTTTTTTTTTAAAGACTGTTTTTTTTTTCAGTGCGAAAAACTAGAACAAGCCGTAACAGAGAAATGGTATATTTTCGACAGGAAACACAAGATAAATGTCCGTATTTTCAAGACCGCGCTGAGCCAGCGAATGCCAATTTACATATTTGGTACCATACCTCTATCCTTACCCACTTTCACTTGGGTAACGTATATGGAAAACATATTTTTCTAATTTTTTCAATCTGTACAGACTTCTTTTTTCCGGGTTATAAAGTAGTTTGTCCTCCCTTCGTACATCTAACTATGTATGTATATTGGTTAAGTAGATAAAGGGTTAAAAGGTAACAAATAGCTGTAAACCACACTTTATTCAAATGGAAATACATATACTCTCGTGTTTATATAATATATAGAAATTGCCACGTTGGTCAGGAAACATTTCTATCTATTCACCCAAATAAAGGACACACACGCAATTAACACACGACACAAAAACAGACGAATACTACCGATAACGCACATAAAAATGTTCCAAAATAGTCCTTATGTACATTCTATTAAAATATATAATAAAATCCTGGAAAAAATAAAAGTCGAACAAGTTACTTCATTAAATAAATATAAATAAATTCAAATCACTACTCATTTTGAAAGCATATTACTCGGTAGATGAGTATTTAAAGGACAAATCACACAGATTGAGCTAGCCCCAAATTAAGTTCGAAACTTGTGTTATGGGATACTAACTCAATGATACTATATTTTATAAAAAATACATATATAGATAAACATCCAAGACCCGGGCCAATCAGAAAAAGATCATTTTCCATCACCGGAGATCGAAACCGGGACCTCTCGGTTCAGTGGCAAGAACCTTACCAATGCGCCACCGAGATCGTCAAAATGACAAAACTTTATTAACAAAACTGATTATGATTGTGAATTATCTCAATAGACTCAGAGTAAAAATAGTAAAAATTGACCGTTTAAATTGAATTTGACTTAATTATATTTGACAAAATCTGAGACGCTCAATCTATGTTCTATCTACCTATGAACCGCATGAAAATATATTCTTTCTAACATTATTTGTATTACATAAGCGGACTGCTATAGCGCAATAATTTTGTAAAATTTTACATGTTTAACTGCACAATATTTTGTATTCCCTATGCTGTACATGTTTGCAAATAAATGAATTATGAACAAATAAAAAAACCTTACTTTCGCACTATAATAGGCTTCATTTGGACAAAACAACCATAATAAATTATACAGTCAGACCTTCATCAGGAAATCACAATATCTATTACCCGTACAAAAATCCGTTCGGTAGTTTTTGAGTTTATCGCGTTCATACAGACAGACGCGACAGTGGTGTATGATTTAAGTAAGGATATTTTTTTATGATTTTAGCCATCGCCTAATTAGCATTAACTGATTTTTTTTATATTTTCAGTTCATAAAAACTGACATGTCGTTCTTCACACTCGTCATGTCTGTATTTGAAAAGCAAGAATAAAGTTGTGGTTTATAGATATAATAGACTAGACAGTCATACATAACAATTATACATATATATTTTAATTATATTATATAGTATGATAAAGATATTAATTCTTTTTTTTTCATTCTCACCAATCTATTCAGGCGCTAAAGGTTATAAAAATATGATCTTTATCATGAAGTTACATCTATTTTAAAATTTATTGTTTCTTTATTTCCCAATCAGCTGGTTATTAAGGTTATTAAGACCCTCACACTCTTCAACTGATTTACTTTGGGACACTAGAGCCAAGTCATTGACTTAAATGAAACTATCGATATTTTTGGCGATGTGCTGATCATTGGTATAAATAAATAACACGGGACCTAGAACACTGCCTTGTGGTAAGCCATTTCAGTGCAGTCGCCATCTACTTTGGTCAGACTGCAAGTGAACTTTTAACCTTCAGTTATTCAGCAATTCTGTTAGTACTGACATAAATTGGTTATCGCCTGTTGTGGCAACTCGTGAACGGTTGCTGCCGGGGGAACTGGTCAGCTCGATCTTTTATTAAAAGTTTTTTTTTGTTTGGTTAATTATATATATATATGAGTTTCTTTCGGCATTTCTTCTCAGCAGTGGTCGTTCCGAAATGCTAGTAGTTTGTAGCTTTGGTAAACATCATTTAAATTAGAATATGACGTGAAAAAGTGCCTGTGAAGGCCTAATTTCTGAATAAATGATTTGATTTGGCACGATCTTTCTGTTGGAGTTTTTTGATGATTAACTGTGTCACATGCAGCTGACAGATCGATAATTACTACACTAGATATAAGACGTTTCTCGAAACTATCTACAATAAATTGTGGCCGTGGTGTGCCGCAAATAATGAAATTTAATTAACATTATAGACATATTAAAAGAACATTACAGTGGGATATCGCACTAATTAATAACACTGGCCTTTGCAAGCCCATTAATTTGTGACATTTTTAATTAAAGCTTTAAAGTGATATATATCCCAAATAGATATCACGAAATGTGATAATTTAAAAAATATATAGTATCCATTTATTACTATACGAGAATAGTGTTAATATAAAACCAAATATGATAATTAGCTTTTGCCTGCGGATTCGCCCGCGTGAGTTTCTCTACGGAAGCGTAATAGAAATGATTTTCTTGCAAACTATAGCATTTGAATTTTCGCATTTATAATATTTGTACAGAAACACAAAATTACTACATATTTCTGAAGAAATTCCTTACAGTAGAAATAAAAAGAAACACAAATAATATACAAATATACAAATAAATAATATAATAAAAGAATATACAAATTATATAAAAATTACATTTATGCCACAAGCTTTTCAGTCAGAGGGATTTCATTCAACGCGTGTCAAAAAAATGTTTGTGTGGCGTGTGGTTCCGGCCTATAATAAAATCAATTCATATTCTCCCCTGATAGATGTAGTACAAGACTAAGGTGTTTCTTAGACGCCTCATAACTTTGGTAGGTCAGATTTTGATGAAATTTCATCAAAATCGGACCTGCTAATACAATATTTACTTTCGTGGGGCATCAAAATCAGTTCAGTCGTTTTTGAGATATTCACAATTTTGTATAAAAATATAGTGTTCGCGAGGTCGAAGTTCGTGGCGAATGACTAGTATTAAAATTATTTTTTTTTACGCTGAACATTTATAAGGCTAAGCGGCATCACAACTCCTAATGCATCCGAAAAAACGTCAAGATGATAGAGAGATAATCAATAAATGAAAATACAATCTATAATAATTTTGGTCAATCCCGATATCCCGTTTATTGCGAATCTCGTTATTGTCGAATTCTGATGGCATAGTTCCGTATCGTCGGATTGTTTCATAACCCCACATTTTGTCTGCGATGACTCATTATGTAAATGTTACTTTTAATTACTATAGCAATTAAAAATGTATATTTGAAGATAAGCAATATCTGATCAAGAGTGGTTCTGAATGTTGTCCTACACATGTATACAAATAAAGCAGACTTTTTTTCACATTCAATTTCAAAAACTCTTTATTAAATTTAGGATGATATACATCACTTGTGATGTCAAAAAAATTACTAAAACCAAGTCTACTGCCGACTTCCAAAGCGCAGGTGAATAAGAAGCGGCGCAACAAACTTCACCGCGGCCTTTTCTCCAAGGACGTCAATTAACAAATGTAGATCTTATTTATATATTAAAAACTAAGAGGACGAATTTACATCATTATTAAAAATGTAAACAATTAAACAAATACATAAAATATCAATGGATAGACATAAATTAATAGGGACACATCACATTTATTGAGTTAACCCCAAAGTGAGTTTGAAACTTGTGTTAATGGGTAGCATCTAAAGTAAACTACTATGATATTAAACATATATAACATCCAAGACCCAGGTCAATCTGAAAAAGATCACTTACCATTTTGACCTGAACGGGGATCTGAGCATGTAAGTTAGATAATTATATAAACTCAGGAGGCACAAATTGGATTTGAACGTGGGACTTTTCGATCTCAGGCGATCTTAACCACTGTACTATCACCGCTTCATCACTTATTATACGAAAATAGGCTAATATTTAACCGAATAGACCCAAAATTCGTGTAGCCATTATATTGCTTTCTGGGTTATAAGTCTAACTCAGGAAATTACATAAAATTGAGGTTGGAATAACAAAGGAAAGTTGATTATATAATTATCTAATTAAATTTAATCGAACAAATCCATATAAGTTGATATTTTAGGAAATTTCATTAATGAAAATCGCACGGTACCTAATTACTCAGTGCTTGTTGCTGTCTTTGTCTAATTAGACAGAGAAAGTCATATATAGCGAAGTAAGGTGTTTCGATATAATAAAAATCGCAGTATGAAGCTTCGGACCACACATAGGGAATCCTATGAAAATACATTTTAATTAACTCGCATTTCTTTAATAAGTTCTTGAGTCACTACATACTACTTTAAAATAATAATGAGATAAAAAAGAATCGAACTGAAAAAGAAACCTTTGGACACGGAACTCTAAAAAAAAAATCTAAACTCTTACTTAAACAGTTCGCTATGTTAATTGGTAAAACTGTAACCCAGAAACGGAAAACGGAGCGTAGGACAACCAGCAGCTAGATGGGTCGATGATGTAAAGGAAATTTCTGGCAACAACTGGGTAAGCATTGCAAGCCCAGGACAGAGATGGTTGTCGGAGACAGAAGGAGGACTATACCCAGCAGTGGGCCACGGAGGGCTGCAGATAACAATGTTGTCCGACTCGCACTTGGCCGGTTTTATGTTTAAAATACTGAAGCACTCACTGTAAGTAGTTACTATTGAGAATTAGATGTACCAACATTGTTCAAATGAGTTTCTTTCGGCATTTCTTCTCAGCAGTGGTCGTTCCGAAATGCCAGTAGTTTTATAGCTTGTGAGAAATAACTATAAATATAAAAATTGACGAGAAAAAAAGTGCCTGTGAAGGTCTAATTTCTGAATAAATTATTGAATTTGAATTTACCAAAAACCTTATCAAATGGATCATATGTTTTCTTTTTGATAACATAATTTGGAATAACGAGAACATAGCTCATTTCTTTCCTCATACCTAATCAATGTTTCCCTCTCTATCATATTGATTTTGTCAGCGAATGTATGTTATTTATGATAATATTATTTTCCTCATTCGAACCACTGTATTAAAGACAACGTTATGTTTGTATTTCCCTTGGCATTTTCCTCTGAATATTTCTTTATTAATATATTGTGAGAGATTTATTCGTATTTCGATGTTTGGCCACGTTGATCTAGAACCCCACAAGGGGATTTCCACACGTTCTAAACAGCTTCAAGGGAATATGTACGCTGATGCTACGCGATGAGATTTAATTTCGTCTGCTACTGCACTGCGCCGATTGGTACTATCAGCTTTCATATCAATAAGTTTCAATTTTGTGCGACAACTACACTGGTTTTATTCGACGGAGCGGCTCTAATGGAAAAGCGACGCTACTAGCACGCGATAAGGTTAAACTTCGTATGGCGACCAATTCAATTTAAATAAAACTCAATCATGATCCGGGTTTAATGGAATATGAACGCTCGCACCAAGCGATAAGATTCAATTTGAATTATGACTATTTTCCAGAGTCAGTCTTCTGTATACGAGTACTAGTTATACTTTATTAGGATGTAAGATTTATTCATACTAAGAATATTTACGACACCAATCCATTAACGGTAGCTTATTGAGTGGTAGTAAAGTTTATGGCCATATAAATAATAAGGTCCTAAAATACAAAGAACTACTTTAGTAAATAAAGGCCAAAAGCTAGGTAAGTAATATTTATTTTACTCAGTTAAAAAAATCGGGATATGTGGTCCCACATGGTCCCACAATAGGATCACTATAATATATCCATCAGTGGATGTAGTACGATTAAGGAACATATATCTCTTCTTCATTGTAGTATTCCTCATGGCTGAGGGTCTTGGTCATTACGTGGAATGAAGCACACACAACAACTTTCTTGGCATTATTAATGAAGTGGGTTTGCCGTTGCATTCTCCATTTCACACACAAGTTAATAATAATCAACCAGTGTGCAGGTTTCCTCACGATGTTTTCCTTCACCGGAAGCAAGTGGTGGTCGATGAAAACTACTATATATGAGTCAGATTGGTATACAAACTTATGTGGCACGAGTAGGATACGAACCTGGGACCTTTCGATCCACAGGCGGGAGTCTTAACCATTACAGCATCACCGCACACAGGGAACACATAAATAGCCTAAATAGCTGATAGGCAACAATAGAATTCCCAAAGAGAGTTGACGTCCGTTACGCGGCCGGTTCTAAAATCCAAGTCTTCAAAATTTTCAAATACTTAGTCTGCGACGCACCGGCGGCGACCCATATCGGGTTGCTGATGTCATAAAGCTCTGGTGTTTGTCCACTTTTTTTAATCTGTTCTGTCCCACTGCTGGGCAAAGGTCTGTTTGCCCACTATGCCATGAAAAAAAAAGCACATTTCACTAAATCTCTAAATAGGTATATTAAGTATCTATTCTTTTAATCCATGGCAAACAAAAAAAGCAATTAAATCAACATTCAAAAATAAAATGAAACATTTCATTTCGGCAACTTAACAAATAAAAATACTAGTAAGGTATTATCTGTGCCAACGACTTTTTTACCTAGACAATAGATTGTAAGATATAGACAACTAGTTAATGCCCGCGGCTTCGCCCGCGTGAATTTCCCACGGGAACAGTAACGAAAGGTATGACCCTATGACCCTCTCCATACTTCAAACTACATGTATGTAAAATTTCAAGAAGATTGGTTGAGTAGACAGAGCGCGAAGAGGACGAGAAACTTACTTTTGCATTTATAATATAGTTAGAACCAGACTTAGGTAATCTATTTTTAAAATTCGACGACAGAATAAGTTATAAGATTCATGTATTTGTGTCTTTTCGTATCATCATGGCGTCCAAACGGCTGAGCTGATTTTATTCAATTTTTTAAACTATTTTTAACAGCACGCAAGCACGCGGAGCACGAGCGAATTTTGTCTAATGGAAAATTATAATACTATCTAATACGATTATATAAATTTAACTAGTGTAGCATATCCATTTGGAAGCGACTTGCGTGTCTTTTACGACTACTCACCGCCATCTAGCGGCAAGTAGTCGCATACACACTAGTGAACTAAACTGTCCGCCTGTGTGCAGGTTTCCTCACGATGTTTTCCTTCACCGGAATCAAGTGGTGGTCGATGAAAACTACTATATATGAGTCAGATTTGTATACGAACTCATGTGGCACGAGTAGGATTGGCACCTGGGATCTTTCGATCCACAGGCAGGCGTCTTAACCATTACACCACCACCGCTTCAAAAATGTTGCTACAAACATTGTGTCCAGTATTAGAAGTCACGAGTCTTTCCTAACCAAATCCGAGTTCGCAAAGTGCAACAATGTGCACAATATGCAAGACGAGACGAATCATTGTTTTCGGCTCTTCATGACGTTGGTTGCTTGAAGTATCTTCGCTAACTTATGGTGCGTGATATACAGGGTTACTGGTATCAAACGCAAAACCTCCTAAAGACTACTTGGGTACATCAAAATAAGCAACATTTATTTTACGACTTTTCGGGAGTCGTAGTTTTTTTTTCATATAAGAAAATATTCTAATTTGCGATTCTACACATCTTAACTCTACGACATTAAAACTGAAAAAAGGAAAAATTTTGTATTTATTACGTTTAGACAAAAGTCGTTGAACAAAAGATGTCAGTCTCTATGTACCTTATGCACCTTTGGAAGGTTATGCGTTAGATACCAGTAACCCTGTATATAAATGGTTCCACCCTGCAACTAAGGACATATAGTTTTGGCAGCTGATAGATAGATAAATAATAATTGCATTCCCGAGGGGAGTTGACATCAGGTTGTAAAATCACGGCCGAATCTTGTATATTTCAAGGTTAGTTTTCAGTAAATGTGACAGATAGTTTTCGTGTCTATGTTTGTCTCTCTCTTATCTCGCCGCAAAGCCCGAGGTACAGCGTACCTTAAAAATCCGAATACCTATACGACGGTACTTGCTGGAGAAATAATATGGCGATGGAAGAAGATTCTACCGGGCAGTCGTCGTCGCTATACTTTGCTGAGTCAGTCGCCCAGTGACCGCAGACCTTAATAACAAGCTCCGAAACGTCTAGAAATTCGACAAAAAAGGTATACATAAGCGCATTTAATACCTGTTGTTTAGGTGTTGTATATGTAATTATGCAATGCGAAAGTTTAAAAGTTGTTATGACAAAACAAATTGCAAATTAAGTTTAGATTTTTCAAAGTCCATCAAATGGAAAGTCGAATGCGCGCATATGAATTCAGCGTGTGTACTGTTTATGAGAAATGTTTAGTGGGACGGTATTCCGTTGCGGTTTCGAAGGCGGATCTACTGCCAAATCTGAAATGTGAAATTTAGCTCCCGTCAAAATGTGGTGGTGGCCAAAGGGATTTCAATAGGGGATAATTGGCTGACTCTAAGTGAAAGTATTTATTCATAAATTAGACAGGGAGAATTCAAAATTAATCTATACTATTATTATAAAGAGAGAGCGTTTGTGAGTTTGCATGTTTGAGGCGTGTAATCTTCGAAACTACTGAATACCGATTTCAAAAATTCTTTCACCATTGGAAACGTACCTACCTACATTATACAAGATTGCTATAAAAAATAAATTTTAGTATGTTCAGTGAAAATTATGGAAAATTGTCAAAACAAAAAAACACAAGCACTTTTTCACATTTTTTTTTTCAATTACATAGTATTTTCTCAGAAAGATACAAACTACTGGGTTTTTGGAACGTCTATTGCTCTCAGTGATCGTTCCGAAACGCCGAAAGAAACTAATTTAATTGATGTTGGTCTATTTTATTGTTTTTACATTTTTTAACAAAAAGTTTAGCCAAAAAGTATACAAAATACATGTTACGATTGTAATTGAGTGCTATTTACATAACCAAGTAAAAAACATATATACTCTTTTATTCTTCTACTGTAATTAAATTAATTAATAAAACTCACTAAATTATATTATTAAATTATATTTTAAGTTTTTTCTTAAGATTTGACAGTTAGTTTTACGATAATTTCCAGAATTGTAAGAATTAGTCAATCGACTTTCAAGCTAAAATCAGTAACAAGCATGAAGTTTGAATCATAAAAAAAAAAATAAAAAATAACTTTCTATGAATTTACAATCTGTCCCTGACAACCAATTTAAAATGTTATTAACTTAGAACATTGTTCTTGATACAAAGTTTAAATATTTATAGGTACTTTTAATTTTAATAACATCATTGTAAAAATAATAAGTTATTATAATGCTGTCTTGTTCAAAAAGGTTGGTTCTTTAAAACTCATACCACTTGAACTTAATCCGCGCTATGAATTGAAGTCATTCAAATAGTTACAGTTGACGATTTATATGAACACAAAAAATTCTTTAATAACAAAAATATTTTAGTACAAAATACGTGCCTATATAATATACGACAAATAGTTCATAATGATCAACGCATGGACATGTTGGTTATTATATATACAAGTCAAAGCCGAGCGCTATAATAAGGCTGATATCTTTGAGAAATCTAAACTTAATTTGCAATTTGTTTTATCATAACAACTTTTAAACTTTCGCATTGCATAATTATATACAACACTTAATAATGATCAGTTTACGCGCATGTCTTACAAAGTAGATTATTGCTACATATATAAAACGTCGAAAAAAACGCTAGCGCCAGTAATCTTACAAGAAAATGTGTTGCAAAACCATTTACTCCTCAAATAACAACAGCGCAACCAAAATTACAGAACAATTAAACAAAACAATAGCGCAACTTCGAAATTCGAACTCGCAATCTGAATAAAAACTCAAGCGGCATCCATTTTTGTTCTAACGCAAAGAGCGCAATATGGCGTCGAGTGGCGCTCCACAACTAAGGCCTCTCAACGACTTATGGACGTGAATTGTATGACACACTTTTATTGTGAAATGTATTTTTGATCTTTTTTAATAAAGGGGTTTAGTTTATCTATCCCTAAGGAAGGCTAGTGCCCAAGCAGTGGGGACGTTAAATGACTAATGAAAGTCTTTACAGTTTATAGCCTATCGTCAATCTATCTCTCGTTTATCCGGGCTCCGACGAGTTGTTGTAATTACCTTTAGGCTGATATATTTTTAAAATATTATTTACTATGCCTTTGTGTAAAGTTTTGTCAATTTTCAATAATCATACTGATTTTTTTTTAAATTTAAATTTTAACATACGACGTAGACAGAGCCAAGAGCCGCAAACCAGTTAATAGAATTGGCATTAAATAGATTGATAACCGAATAGTTTATTATATGACATCAAAATAAAACTTTTAAACAGAAACATAGGGCTTCAGATTTCAATTTTTTTGTTCTTAGAAAAAGAGCGCAATATGGCGTGGAGTGGCTCTCGACCGCCGCGAGCCGGCTCTGAACAACCAGGGCCTCTCCAGCGACTTATGAACGCGGAACATAATCCACAGTTACCCGGAGTCCTAGCTTAGCTACAAATGCAACAACATGAATAAATAAAAATACATTTATTGCCATCTAAAAATTAGACTGTTGCGTATTGTTCCGATTATAATATGGATGATATAGAATGAATGTTCTTAGAATAGGACCTATATTATCCTATAGATTTCATACTAGGCTACAGAATACACTGACAACAGACAACAATAACAATTCCAGGGAGGGTGGACGTCAGCCAGGCGGCCGGTTGTAAAATCACAGCTGGATCCTCAACATTTTAAGGTTATTTTTACGCTGGTTAAGCGTCATCAGAGCCGCGAATGAAAACGGGAACTTGCGGGAACGTTCCTGACAGTGCGCGCTTGTGAGTGAGAAAAACACTGATGGTTTTCATCATTGGAGCCATTTCGCGTATGGGCAATATATTGATTGGAAATGAGATTGTGGCAGTGTAGTAACGCTCAGTCTCTGTTAATATAGAGACTATATATTAATACAGAGAGATACCTACAGATTTTGACGGGTTTTTATGACCCTTTCGAACACAAGCACACAAGTTTTGTTATCAAGCCCTAGTTTTTATCAAACACAAGCAGTAATAAGCAATTACAGAATTAATGTTTCATGTAAAATTTATACGATCGATTTTAGTTGTAAAGTCCCTAAAAGTTAAAACAAAAAATGAGAAGTTTTTAAAGTTGCGCCATTGTTTTGTATAATTCTTTTAGTGATTTTGGACGTACTACTCTTCAATAGAATAAATCAGAGTTTGTTTGAACGTACCTTTGGATGTCTAGTATACATTATTTTTTGTTTGAGATATTTATTGTTAAACAATCACATTTGGACCATTAAAAAGAAAACAAATATTTACGAGAAATAAATGAATAGGGACCAACACTGTTTGAATGAGTTTCTTTCAGCATTTCTTCTCAGCAGTGGTCGTTCCGAAATGCTAGTAGTTTGTGGCTTTGGTAAACATCATTTAATTTAGATTATGACGTGAAAAAGTGCCTCTGAAGGATTAATTTCTGAATAAATGATTTGATTTTGATTTTGAAAATAAGTAAAAAAAAAAATGATATTTTTGACACTAGTTCTTATTGCAATAAACGCGTGGCAAAAAAATCATGTTCGTACAGTAAACCGTTGAGAAGTTCCCTCGTAGGGAGCCTGGGTGCGCTATCAGTATCACAATAATGCATTGTAAACAAACTAAACGTTTTTGTAAAATTTCAGCTCGATCGGTTGAAGATATCTGCTTCAAATTTGAGTTACAAGATTCCACCAGCTCAACCATACTTACATACATTGCAAATTGAATAAAAGCTTATAATACGAGGGCTGCTATTTATGTATCCGGAATAACAAAATTAAACAAACATATATTATTACATATGGTTTTATTGTTTCTCGAAGTATTCTCCGCGATGATCTATGCACTTCTGCATACGATGAAACCAATTTTCAAAGCACTTTTTCCATTCTGATTGAGGTATGTCCAAAACGTGTGTTTTGAACGCATCAACGGCCTCTTCGCGGCTCGAAAAACGTTGACCACGTAATTTATTTTTAATGTTTGGAAATAAATAAAAATCATTGGGTGCCAGGTCGGGGCTGTACGGCGGATGACCCGTCAATTCAATCTTTTGACCCTCCAAAAAATTATTTGTTTCAGCCGACTTGTGGCAGCTAGCATTGTCGTGATGAAGTATGATTCGGCGTTGTGGGTTGTTCTTTCGTATTTTTTCAAAGACTTCTGGCAAACAAATGGTGGTGTACCATTCAGAATTAACGTCCTACTATTCTCTAGTGGCACTGTAGCTACATGTCCGTTGATACCAAAAAAACAAGCGACCATTTGCTTTAAAGTGCTTCTCGCACGAACAACTTTTGTTGGATTCGGTTCATCTTGAAAGACCCACACCGTTGACTGCTGTTTAGTTTCAGGGTCATAAGCATAGATCCAGGTTTCGTCACCTGTGTAGATATTATAAACAGCTTTTGACGTGCCACGGTTGTATTTTTTTATCATTTTCTTACACCAGTCGACACGAGCCTGTTTTTGATCTACGCTCAAGTTGTGCGGAATCCAACGCGAACAAATTTTTTTAACAATTAAATGTTCGTGTAATATCGCGTGTTTACTCGTCATACTAATGCCCAGAGACGCCTCTATCTCGCGGTATGTAACATGACGATCTTGCATTACTAATTGTCGCACAGCATCAATATTTTGTTGTACCACTACCGATTTAGGACGACCCTCCTTAATTTCATCCGTGAGCATAGACCGTCCACGTTGAAATTCCTTAAACCAATAATACACAGTGGTTTTCGATTGTGCTTCATCTCCAAAAGTTAAAATCAGTTGTTCGATGCACTGTTTTTGAGTTAATCCACGCCGAAAATCATAATAAATCATCGCGCGAAAATGTTCACGAGTTAAATCCATGGCAATGAAGACAAGCTATTTTCAAAATTGGCGCCAATTGAAAAAAACAAATGACAGGGACATGAAAAATATTTATTCTCTAGCCGAAGAGTTCTATTTTCAAATGTTGTAATTACTTTTTAAATATTCTAGAATTATTGGCCAGTTCCGGATACATAAATAGCAGCCCTCGTATTATAGCTATTATATCGCTAGCTATGGACAGTTACCACAATCCGGTCTCACAGTTGATAAATTACGGTGACAATGCGTCCGAATGCTTCGAGACAAAAGACTGTAGCCCCGAATGAAGAGAACGGTGTATCTTCGACATTTTGCCTTCAATACGTGTTAAATCTTTCTATCTTTTCAGTCGTTAATTTTCGCTTTTACGCTTCATTAATTTCGGAGTTGTGGACTGTTTGAGCTTTGTTAATACTATAAGTAAATGGTTATTTAATAAAATATTTGGAATTGCCTATAGCAAGACCTCTTTTTAATTGTATAGTTAACTAGCTTTTGTCCACGGCTTCGCCCGCGTGAATTTCCCAAGGAAACAGGTATATCCCTATGTTCTCCATACTTCAATTTACATGTATGCAAAAATACAAGAAGATTGGTTGAGTAGATAAAGCGTGAAGAGGTAACAAACAAACAATTTTACTTTCACATTTAAAATATTAGTAAGGATTACGATGCTATACAAGGTTCTGAAGCGGTGGTGACCAGCCTATGAACCGAAAGGTCCCAGATTCCAATTTACTGCAAACTGTTTATTTTTGGTTGATATTTTGTCATTATTAGATCTACATTTGTTACGTCTTTGGAGAAAAGGTTGCGGTGAAGTTTCTTGCGGCGCTTCTTCACCTGCGCTTTGGATATCGGCAGTACAGACTTAGTTTAAAGTAATTTTACGAAGTTAATAAGTGATGTACGTATATTAAGTTATATTTGTGGAATTACAAGTTTATTTTTATATCTTGAAGCAACTTTTGTTTCAATCCGTGAAAAAAAACGTATGATTTAACTGTTGTTTTTTGATAATCCTATATAATGTGTGTTAATCCAGCAATGAGGGTCGAGAATTACCTCGGCGGACCATTCCACCCTCGAAAATGAGCCGTAACAGCTCATATTTGTGTTTAATATCTATAAAGGAGGTTCCCTCTATTATGGTTGAGCTACGCGATGGCTGACCCATGCGTCAACTCGTGAACGGGTGCTGCCAGAGGGAACTGGTCATCTCGTTTCTTATATATTTTCATGTAAGTTAATTGTGTTTCACATCGATATATATATCGATGTGAAACTCAATATATATATATATTATAATCAGCACTCGGATCACAATCATAACCTGTTTTGATATACCTTTTGATTATGTACATTATGTACTTTTATATATTATTAGAAAAAAATATTGTACGATACAACAATGGTAAGCCGATCTGGCATGATAGGGACCAACACTGTTCAAATGAGTTTCTTTCGGCATTTCTTCTCAGCAGTGGTCGTTCCGAAATGCCAGTAGTTTGTAGCTTGTGAGAAATAACTATAAATATAAAAATTGAAGAGAAAAAGTGCATGTGAAGGTCTAATTTCTGAATAAATGATTTGAATTTGAATTTAACCATAACGACGATGTCGTTTAGACGCAGTGGCGTACTATACGTTATAATTAACGTTGAAGTTGACTGATGCAATCCACATATATTGTACAAATAGTCGAACCGTTACAAAGTTTAAATCATCTGCCATAAAAAAATGTGGCTGTTGGCGAAAATACCGCAACTTTTACGGTTCAAACTTCAACTAAACTATTTTAATAGGGAATGCTCGTGTTGTACTTACCTATCTGTAGAGCTATCTGTCTCTTTCCGTCTCAATGCATTAGAGTAGGATGGGAAAATGAACGGAAATTGAGAAGACCCTTTTCAAGTTAACGCGCTTTTATCAATCTAGATAAGGTTTCAATAGTATAAAATGTTTGGGGTTTTCCCTATATTTATTTTTTAATTCGTTCGTTCTGCACATTTTAGGGTTCCGTAGTATCGAAACTCGAAAAAAAGGAAACCTTACAAAATAATGTGCGTTTGTTTTCCGTCCGACAGATGGTATGGCTGTTTATTGCACGATATATTTTGTGGAATTTATTATTTATTTATTTATTTACTTTTCTAAATAATCCTCATATATAAAAAACAATTTATTTTGGTTTCTTTTCAATCTTTATATCATAAATTTTGTTGGCGTATATTTTACAAGATTTCAGCTCAATTGGTTTAGTAAATTCGAAACTAGTTGTTGGTTGAACAGACAGACAGATGCACCATCAAGAAAAAAAATATATAATGTGGCATATATAATGAAGGTATTGACCCCTCTCTGCGCGATTTGAACTCACACTTGACCGATTTATCTACTTTTTAATTTCCGCTTGGAGAAAATACATCGATTTTGTGAAAAGTACTATTATCATAATGTCTGAAGACCTGGGTCCACCTAAATACATTCGTCTTTAAATTTTCCAGATTCGACTACGATTTTACGACTGGCCGTCTGATATCAACTCTCTGTGGGAATGCTGTGCCTATTAGCTGTCAAGGCATTCTATTCCTTTCCCTTAGTGACTGTGTACGACACCATGTGGTGAGGAGGAGGATGTGGAGTGGTTCTATTTTACGGCGGGAACCACACCGATCTTCTAACGTAACGAGACTAGTGGTGTAGAAATCGATTATACCTAATTCTTCCCCAGACATCACGCAATTGATTGGTGAAAACCGCATGAAAATCCGTGCAAATGTAGTTTTTGGTTTGTCGCGAACAGAACAGACATACAGATAATGCAGGGGATTTTGTTTTATCATAAGTTGTTTGCCACCTTGCGGCATTGTTTCGATTCCATCAATAGCATACACAACGACCTAATCGAAATCAATCAGAGGCCGAATTGCGGCATCTCACTTCGACAGTGAGAAGTGAGAAGAATTGATTCGCAGTGAGACGCAGCGGACCAATCATATTGCGGTGTGGTTGTCGTCGCGTCACAATGGCGCACTGTGATTGGTTATCTGCGTCTCACTGCGAGTCGACTAGATGGTGGTAGTAAATAGCACAGTCTCACTACGCAAACATAATTGTCCACTTAATTATTAACAAATTATCATTCAAAGACTTTATATATGGTTTAAGAGATTTATTTCACATAAAAATAATACAACTCACATTCATATGAGATATATATATTATATTAGGACAAATCGCACAGATTGAGCTAACCCCAAAGGAAGTACGAGACATGTTTTGTGGGATACTAACTCAACGATACTATATTTTATAACAAATACATATATAGATAAACATCTAAGACCCGGGCCAATCAGAAATCATTTTCTGGAAAATGATCATTCATTTTCCATCATGACCTGACCGGGGATCGAAACCGGGACCTCTCGGTTCAGAGGCAAGCACTTTACCACTGCGCCACCGTGGTCGCCAAAGTACAAAGTTCAAATTATGTGTTTATACAAAATATAAAATTTCTTATTCTTACGAGTGAGTTTCGGACATAGGTACATTAAGTTTTCATAGGTAATGGAACAGTTTGACGAGACGGGACAAAATACGTACACCTACTTAACCCTTAAGTGGTGGAATTTAACCCTTAAGTGGTGGAATTAGAAGCGAAATTGCTTTAAAAGTATATGTGTTGACGGTAACTCTTGTGGGTAAGTCTTGTCGGACCCTTTTCGTCTTAAACAATTGTATATCTGCTCCTCTTGTGTCAACATAATAAACCCTAGTTTCAGTTATCCCATGGGGAACGTTTGTTTCCAGTTTATCTAGGGTATTATAAGATTTTGGAATGTAACTTGTCAAGAGTGCTATGTAAATAAAAAACTATAGACGACAATATTGTGGGTTTAGATCCCTTTGCGTTCCCACATCGATAAACTAAACCTAAAAAAAATAAATTCTATGACGGACACACACCTATAACAACACGCTTACCCTTAAACCAACGGGCATTAAAAAACTGCTGACCATGGCATTTCAAAAAAAATATTTTTGACACAAGTGTCATTTAACATTCAACCTACTGTCCAACGCGATACTGTGGTTTTCTCTGAGACTACAATATTAAGATCTTCGAAAAGGACGCGATAATATTAATTCAGGGCCGACAACGCGCTTTCACACCCCGGCCATAATTACTTGCTCAGTAATATAAAAAAAACCCTTATAACTTGTTGTTTGCTACTATGTAATACAACTATGTTATAAAAGGTAAGTATCGTTGAGTTAGATGACCTTCCTCAGGAATCAGTCTATCTATTAGTGAAAACCGCATGAAAATCCGTACAGTAGTTTTTGAGTTTATCGCGAACAGACAGATAGACAGACGCGGTAAAGGACTTTTTTTATAATAATGTAATTGAATTGAATTTTGGGTTAACTCAATCTGTGTAATTTGTCCATATAACTAGCGGCCCGTCACGGCTTAGCTCGGGTAAAATCATAATTTAAAAAGTACTTAGTTATTTCAGAAGGTTTCTCCTATCCCTGTGCCAAATTTCATGAAAATCGGCTTAGTAGTATTTGAGTTTATTCATTACAAACAAAAATACAAATTTTATCTCTTTATAATATTAATAGTTTTATATTGGTATCTATACTATCATTATAGAGAGGTAACGTATAACGTACGTTTGAGTTTGTATATTTGACGCGAGTAATCTCCGAAACTACCGAACCGATATCAAAAATTCTTTCACCATCAGAAAGGTACATTATCCAAGATTGTTATAGGCTATATTTTATCTCAAAATTCCCACGGGAGCGAAGCCCCGGGCAACATCTAGTGGATAATATAGATTTAAAAAAATCTAACATACAATATATTAAAAGGACTTGTTTATTGCCAAATTCTAACCAAAATGGCGAACGAGGCAATGTAGTAAATTGATCGACGAAGGAAAGGGCGATCTCATTGCTCATGCAAATTTGATGAGAGCCTATTTCGAAAACGATTAGTTGCACCTTTTTGACCCTACCATGCAATTGATGGCCGTAGTTAAACAATAAAAGGTGAAAGATTTGTGTGATACATTTTTATGATAGATAGATTTGGGGTGAGCCGTTTTAGGCTGAGTTTAGCTTGTGTTTTACTACCTAGAATCCTGTTCTCCAGCCTCGTGTCCTCCCTTTGATATCATACAAGGCAGCTAAGATATACAAAGTCATAATAGCCGATAGGAAACAACCGCATTTCCGTCTCTGAAGGATTTAATATCACTTAGTTACCTAGTGCTATATCCATGGTAAGATGGAGTTTCTCAATTCTCTTGTAGGGCCTACAAAGAAATCCACAAAGTTTCGCTGTTAACAAAAGCTTTGAATGGTACAGAAATTGTTTTAATGTTTTCCCGTAAGCAAGGCTTTATCCTGGACAAAAGACTCAGCCTCAAATTACCAGACAAAACCGAGACATTCTGGCTGAAACTGGAACGAACCGGTGACATCTGAAATAAACCAGCGGCCGCGTTCGCGCTCGCGTTACGGATCACAAATTGTTTTTGTGCTCTCCTAATTATTTACACTTGATGACGTTTACTGAGATGATATGTTACTGGAAAGGACTGACTTAATTGGCTACTCTCCAACTAGTCAAATCAGATGCCTTTTTCTAATGTCAAAAATAAAGTTTTATATGGAGCTTATATGATATTCATGTATTGTGTTGTGACGTCACGGAATATTGATTTTATCCACAGTTCACAGAATCATTTTCATCGAAAGTACGTTTCGTCGAAAAATTTGTTTCGTTTCTCAAAATCTAGATAATCATGATTTTATATGATATTATATGTTCGGTGAAACGTATATATATATGCTTTCGTGCTTTCGATGAAGAGTGTGTTTCGATGAACTGGGGACACCACCGGATTTTCGGATATATATATATTATATACATCGGCCTCAGTAGATTAGAAATGTTTCTCGACTCTAAAATAGAGATGAGTGGAAAAATTAGAGGGAGGCCTTTGCCCAGCAGTGGGATACAACGCCTACCATGCTAGAGAAAAAAAAATACATGTGACGTCACAATACATCACTGTTATACAAAATTTTTTTTAGAGATTAGAAAAAATATCTAATTTAACTAGTTGGAAAGTAGCCTGTTCAACTATAGGATCCATGTAAATCGATCGTTTGTAGTAGTAGCAGCTAGCTGTATAGTACTAAGTAGTACTAGAAGTACTACTAGTAGTACTAGAAGTACTACTAGCAGTACTTAGTTACTAGATAGATATAAAGAATATGGAACTTGCCAAGAATATGTACTACTACTAAGTGCTACTAGTAGGACTTTTGAGTGCTACTTAGTACTACTAGTATACTAGTAATAGTAATAGTAGTACTAGTAGTACTACTAGTAGTACTACTAGTATATTAGTAATAGTAATGGTAGTACTAGTATACTAGTAGTACTAAGTAGCACTCAAAAGTCCTACTAGTAGCACTTGGCAAGTTCCATATTCTTTATATCCGTGTCGCGCTCTTGCATAGCGTCGACCACATCCGCAACGGGCAATAAAAATGCAAACTCAACATGTATTGTATCATTTTATTTTTTATACATCCCTAATTTATTCCCACGCGTTGTGATTTATTTTAAAATACAGTTTTATTTAAAGTTATTATCATTTAAAATTTATTTATTTATTCATTCGTTCTTCGTTCGTTCGTTCATTTATTCATTTAATTATTTATGTATGACTACCACGGTGGCGCAGTGGTAAAGTGCTTGCGACCGACCGACCGACCGACCGACTGATAGACAACGTACAGCCGAAACTGCTGGGCGGAGGAAGCTGAAATTTGGAATGTGTTATCCCTGGGGAGTGTAGGTGAGCACTAAGAAAGGATTTCCTGAAATTCCCACGGGAAACGGATTTTTACTCACATACGAAGTTGTGGGCAAAAGTTAAGGCACGCTTCAAGTTTATATATAAAATTGTATATTAGATACGTTAAGGTGCAACTCACACCGTTAAATTCGACGTTGATTTTAACCGGCGCGCCGCTGCCTCTGTTGCACTAATTAACACGTTGTTTACAGCAATTCATAAACACCGAAAGGCACTTGTTTTCATAGAAATTAATTATCACCACCAAAAACAATGTTACAGATTAGAATTCATTAATAATATCTGACAAGAGGAGGGAAGGTCATAATGAACAAATATTTAGATTTTTCATTTTAGCTACGATTTAATTTGTTTTGTTGCACAGATATAAGAACTTTATGTAATGTTCTTAATATTATGTATTTGTGTTATCCTTAAATCCTTACATATTAAAACAAACGCGTCTGTCTGTCTGTTTGCGATAAACTCAAAAACTACTGCACGGATTATCATGCGTTTTTCACCTATAAATAGGGTGATTCCAGAGGAAGGTTTTAGGGATGTACTTTATTATGTTTTAAGTCGAGCGAAGCCGGGACGGGCGGCTGGTATCTTATAAATTTGTTTTGTTATTACATGTCGCCTGAACAGGATAGTGCCCGCACGTTGAAGTTCTGTCTATAGGTTTTGACAATGACGTGCGTTGACGTACATATGTCAAAACTTCAAACAATTTCGACATTATTATGATTCGATCGGTTCGATTGTTAAAGTGACGGAGCGCAAAAATGAGTCATGTTTTCTAAATGTCACTGTAATTTTCTGAAGCACCATGTTGACCTTAATAGAAATTAAGCCGGAATTCAACATTTAGACCCGGTCCCGGGTTCGATTCCCGGTCAGATCAGGACGCAAATTATAATACGTGAACATGTTATCCTAACTAATATTATATATGCGAAAGTAAGTTTGTTTGTTACCTCTTTACGCTCTATCTACTCAACCAATCTTCTTGAAATTGAAATTGCATACATGTAGTTTGAAGTATGGAGAAGTACAAAGAGTACCTATCATCCTGAAAAATTAACGTGGGCGAAGCCGCGGGCGTCAGCTAATAACATAATATCGTTGACTTAAGATGACGTGAGTTTTGAAATTTCTTTGGGGTTCTAACTCAACTCTGTATTTTATTTTGTTTGTAATGAAATAAACTTAAAAACTACAGGGCCGATTTTGATGAAATTTTGATGAAAAGGCGAAACCTTCAGAAGTGACATAGGCTAATTTTTATTATAGTTCTAATCCAGCGAAGTCGGGCGAGCGGCTAAATATTTTTATACATTTTTAGAAACTAATATATGTTTTGATAGTGAGCACCTTATCACCGGGTTATCGTTATTAATTAAAATGGTATGAAATTTAATTTATTAGCGGTATTTTTATATGAAATAATTGCATAAATCAGTAGAATTCTTGCATCTAATAATGTTTGACCACTATGTTATAATAACACTGCTAAAAACAAAAATATTTATTAGGTAAGGTAGTTTAAAATCTATTCTTTAATCTAAAGTATTTATATTTGAAACATAACACACTACTAGTTATGTAAATCTTCTTTTCCGGCATAAAAATTTTCGCGCCTCCTTTATATCCCCCTTTTCCGGACCTGTTCCATGGCCAATTCCTTCGCCCTCCAATCTTCACGACTCTGGAATGCTTTGCCCGCTGACATTACCATCTTAATCAGCAGATTTTCTTTCAAGAAAAGAGTTCGTGCTCATCTTTTGGACTCCTTTTCCTCCTGATTTTCTCTTTTCTGTTTAACTCTTATCTGTATTTCTTGGACGTAATTTTTATTATTTTGGTTTGTATGTAATTATATATTTATATATATGTAGTCTTATGTATATATGCTTTGCTAATTATATTTTTATTTTATATATGTAGTTATTATTGTATTTTAGTATGTATATTTGTGTTTAAGATATTTTTTGCGCCGCACAACTTTTCTCTGTTTCTCCTAATGGTTAGCCGGGAGAGAATGCTTATAGCATTAAGTTCGCCATTTGTTTATAAGTATGTTTTTACTTGGAACAATAAAGTTTTATAAATAAATAAATAAATAAAAGTTACTCTATCGTCCTAATTCATACTTCGAATTATATATGCAAAATTTTAAGAAGATTGGTTGATTATACAGGGTTACTGGTATCTAACGCATAACCTTCCAAAGGCGCATTGAAAATAAAGACTAATATATTTTGTTCTTTCGACTTTTGTCTACACGTAATAAATACAAACATTTTTCCTTTTTTAAGTTTTAATGTCGTTTCTATAAAACGTTAACTCTATGTTCGATTCCGCTACATAACGCTACTGTACTGTCTCGTGTTGCTTGGCTATTACATAGAGTTAAGATTTGTTGAATCGCAAAGTATGTTGTATTATTTTATATGAAAAAAAAAATACTACGAATCACGAAGAGTTGTAGAATAAAAGTTGCTTGTTTTAATGTACCCAAGTAGTCTTTGGGAGGATTTGCGTTTGATACCAGTAACCCTTAATAGAACGTGAAGAATAAACAAACTTACTTTCACATTTATAATAATTGTAGGATGTTTGTCTGTGTTTAATAATCTAATTTCCTTTTATTTAACCAATATATTAACTTCAAAATTTTAAATAACTTTAACTTTTCCATTCTCCCACGTTTTTCTAAATAGGAATTTTGTTTTTTCAGCCCGAATCATGTCCTTCCAACGCTTAGCTATCGAAGAAAAAATTCACTTCGTATTCATGCTGGTTCAGTGCCTAGGTTTTATAGTTTTGTTGATGATCTGGTACCTGATTCCAAGATGGCGGACTCTGCAGCACTATATTGCACTATGTCAAATATTTCTTGGAACCGTGCACTCAGCACTAGGCTTTGCTGATTTTTTTGTCGATGTTAAACTTCCTACATATTTTATTGATTACATAATCTTACACGTGTGTTGCTCATTATCATCAGTGGTCATAGCTCATTTGAAACTCGTTTTTGTCAATTTAGGAAGGATTTACTGGGAAAAACTTAAATCGACAGTATTTATAATTGGATTTTATACGTTAATTAAGATCGTACATAACATTTCATTTACGTTCATTAGAAATTATCATGTGTTTCGGTTCACAAAAGAAATTATAAGTGGATTTAACATTGGTATAATGATAGTCCTTAATTTAGTTATGTATGTGAATATATCTATCTCTGTCATGTCGAGTACTATGTCTAAGGTTAGTGCGAGACAGGTAGTATCTTTGATAGGTGTGGCAATCATGTGTGATTTTACCTTAATAATAAATTGGGCTGTGTTCATGTATCAACATTTTTTGTGTTATACCAATGCGTATATGGTAAATGTATCTAAGGCAGACGACGAATGCAACAAAATGTACTCTATTATAGTATACACAAGGTTGAGAATGCTACCGCTGGTCATATTTGTCTTGTTTAAAAAATCAACTAGGGTTGTTGTGAAGGATTATTATAAGAAGAAAATGAATGTTTGGCGAGCGAGACATTCTGATTTAAATTAATTTATATTTATTGTTTTATTTGTATTATTATTTTTCTAACTAAGCAGGGTTTTGTTAGCATTGTAACTATGTTTCTGTTTCAAAGCAGAAAAAAATGCCAGCTTTAACAATTCGGCCAATTTATTAAATGACATCCTAATATTTCGCTGATCATTCCAGCCAGCCCAGCTCCTAGCTGGGCTGATGATCAGCGACTCCGCACGCAGAAAGAGCCCAGACAAGAGGCCTAATTGCGGAAAACAGTCCTCGAAGGGAAACCTAAATTTGCAATCCTAGAGTTAAAAACACTAAATTCGGCACGCGTGTTTCCCGTAGGCATCACCACTTGCCACGATCCTACTACAAATTTCACTCGCTTCCTCTAAACTCCCATGGGAATCAGGCGTGTTAATATTTGTTGTTTGTAATTATTTTATTGCACAAAAATATTTATTTGAATTTACATTTCCTGTTAGCATTATAAATGCGAAAGTTAATGTGAATGAATGTGTATGTTTGTTACTCTTTCACGGACGGATTGTTATGAAATTTATTACACGGGTAGAATATAACCTGGGATAAAACATTAGGTACTTATTATCCCGAAATTCCCACGGGAGCGAAGCCCCGGGGTGCAGCTAGTCATCTAGTAATATCTAATATCTATCTAATTATTAAAAAAATAAACTTATACTAAAAACTTACAAATTAAATATTTTCAAAAATATGTAGGCAAAATTAATATAATAAAGCAAGTACAATGGCGGACTGTATGTATGTATGTATTTATTTCGACACAGTTAAGAATGTTCACCGTGAAACGCTTCCATTTTCGCTAACGAGGCCTCTCCCTTACTCGTCCCAAATTATGTGATAGCCCCGGGACTTGTATGTATAGTTTAAACCTCATAACCCTTAAACTTACCTCTTAGGGGTTGTAACGATGATTCCTGAAATTTACGTCGGCGTTTTGTCATAGTTTGTAACAATTATATACTTAGTTTAATTTTTATTCTGTAATAGATACAGTGACACGTTTTTATACTTTACGGAGTAGACAGTATCAGGGGTTAAAGAACTCGGACGGCCTCAGGTGATACATAACTGCACACTAGCGCCACCATCACCAATTTCTACCAATTTATTTTGTTTTCTAGCTAAAACTAAAAAGTCCTCTTTCCAAATTTCTATAGATAGATAAAGGAACTCATTGCAAAGTATTATAGTCTACTAAACCGAAAACGATTATCACCAAAATCTTCATAGTATAAGCATATAACTTTCCTCTACTTGTCTCAATTGAAAAAACCTAACCTAAAATTTACTAAAAATGCTAACCAAGCATAACTTAAAAACCTAATTCGTTTCAAGATAACTCCTAGATCGATGTACTTAAAACTTTATAAGTACAGAACAAAGAATTGCCGTCCGGTTGTTGTGAAGTTTCCCATTTCATAAAGTTCAGTTAGCATAATGTTTGATATTTCTCCGAGACTGATAGTTTTAGCAACGATTTATACTTTTAAAATGTTCAGAATAAAGAAAATCTTCTTTTCGAGTCGAGTAAATATGACACCGGCATGTGGTCACTATTAATGCTTTGTTAATAAGCCTATAGAAGTATTACACCTAGTAAATAAAAACAGAACTTTATTAAAAGTTATAAAGCTGAGGCGTGGAAAAATGTTTGACCGCCTTGTGCGACATGATAATCTGATTAAAAACCTAATAGAAGGCAAAATTAAGCTGCGAAAAGAGGTAAAGGAAACCCAAGAAAGGCTTAAATGGATCACATAAAGGAGGGAGCAAGATTGATGTCGTATAAGGAGGTCAAAACAATGGCTGAGGATAGAGAGAGATGGAAGAAACTCCAGAGACAAGAACGATGTTCTGAAATGATGAATAGCCTTGTGGAGTTCCTCCGAGAAGTGGGACAGTTAGGACATGACTGTTGTTAAGCCAATGGCTGGAGAACAAAGTTGCACAGATTGTGGTTAGCGAAGCACTACTTCTCCCGGTTTTCCTGACGTCTCCCAACACCAGACCGGAGTCTATTTCTGTCCGTGTCGCCGTGGTGTGCCTGTCTGTCCGAATGGAGCTTCTCAACAGAAGTAGAATCAGGATGAATGTGGAGCCATAGCGCCAGTCTAACGTCTTTTGCGTTCTATGCTTTTACGATGGACTATGTGGAAATATTTAAGCGGTGGTGGTCGTTAAGACGCCCGCATGTGAACCGAAAGGTCACAGGTTTGAATCCTACCACGTGAGTTTGTATACCAATCTGATTCATATATAGTTTCATAGACCACAACTTACTTCCGATGAATGAAAACATCGTGAGGAAACCTGCACTTTAGTCGATCATTTATCATCTAGTGAAAGCAATTCTATTAATATTGCCAAGAAAGTCGTTATTTGCAACCTTCGTAAATATACGAAAATTATGCATGTAAATTAGGATGATTGTTACTAAGATTGTAACCTAAACATGCAATGTTATTACAATGAAATGATTTCTTTGTTCTGTACGACTTAGTAGAGCCTGAAAAAGCACCGTGTAGACAAATTTTATCGCGAAATTAATTGAGAGCTAAATTTTGAGCTAATAAACACTACATTTTGTACGAGGGGGTTTATAAATAAAATAAATCCGAACAAACAGATACACAACTAAATGGAATTACTCAAAGAACTCGTTCCCGACTAGTTCCCAGCGCGGGAGTGGTGTAAACTTTCGATGCGATGGAGTCTTATTATTTATAGATATCTTGAGATTTCTGTTGTGGAGATGTTTCATTTTAAGTATTTTATTGTCAGGGTTCCGTAGGTACTTAAAAAAATAGAGACGAACTTACAGGACATATAGGATAACTACTTTTTCAGGTGTGAAAAAAATAACGCGATTAATTGATATTATGATTGATTCGGCGCAAATGTATTCGTTTTGAAATTTTGATACTTTCTGTTGACCTAGAATAATCATATTGGATAGGTAGGTATATAAAGAAAAAAAATAATAAAAGGTCAATTTATACCTATAAACCTACATCATAGAAAAAAAAAACAATAAATCATCATCAATATCAATCAATCAATAACTAAAGCCTCTTTATTTTCCATAAACATTTACATTGTTCACTGTACATTTTTTTTTCGTAAACCAAGATTTATAGAAACCCCTCTGTAGGGTAAAGACCTCTTCCATATTCTTCCAAACCTTTCTGTCCTCAGCTATAAAGATAGCTGAGGACAGAAAGGTTTGGAAGCGGGAAATAACTGGATAAAGATCCAGTTATTTCCCGCATTTTGTTTATATCATCTTTTTTATTTCAATCAATCAATATCAATACTCAACACATATAATAAAATTAAAGAAAGGTCAAATTTGTACATTGGTTGGAATATACTTAGTTATTGATATAGATGATAACAAAAATATAGTTTTAGAAATTTTTGTCTGTCTGTCTGCCTGAACGTAACGTGCATCGCTAGAAATCTACTGGACCGATTTGCTTGAAATTTGGTACGTCGGTACCTTATATACCGGGCTAACAACTTAGATCCCGGTAAATGGTCCGGTTCCCGTAGGATAATTAAAAAACTAAATTAAAATTGAAGAAGGGCCAAATTTGTAAATTTTTTATAACACAAAAATGTGGCCTGGATTAGAATATAGGCTACTTTGTACTATATTTTATAAGAAATACGTATAGATAAACATCCAAGACCCGGGCCAATCAGAAAAAGATCATTTTCCATCATGACCCGACCGGGGATCGAACCCGGGTCCTCTCGGTTCAGAGGCGAGCACTTTAACTTTACCACTGCGTCACCGAGGTCGTCTGTGTGCATGACATACTCGATCCCTATGACTTAACATTATAGATGTTATTTACAGACACTTGAAGAACTGCCTTGATACTGTGACTAATAGAACAGGTTGGAAACAAAAAGGAGAGGCTTGGCATATATGTAGTTAAAGAAACATAAGCAACTTTTTTTTTTCAAAAATCAACCCCTAATTTCTATAAAGGGGGGAAAGTTTGTATGAAAATTATGTCTGTAAAATTGAAGGCAAAAACAAATAAGATATAAATTAATTACAGTTCGTTTGAGGATACTAAACTATATGAGACTACTTAGGCTTTCACTATTATTAGTGTAGATTATTGAACTAGGAGACATCGCTTTCCGAGAATAGACCCCGGCTATAAAGTAATAGGATTGATAAAACAAAGCTAACCTGCTCAATAAAACTGAGATAAATCTAAACAACTTCCGAGACTACAAAGTTCGAAACGTGCTCTAGGGGAGGAAATAAAAACAGATAAGATCTGTGTCAAACTCTTAACCGTCTATGAATATACCGGACAGATTTTGGAACTTGAAAGAAATAAAACAGATACAGTGTCACATCCTTATCCCTTGCGGGGTGAACAGGGCCAAAAATTGCGAAACTCGCTACTTTTAACTGTATGGTGAGTTGGGTGGAGTTGAGATTAAATAGTGACAGGGTTGCTAGGCCGAAACATCGTTCGGAGCCGTACCTGGGTGCACTATCAGGTCATGGTTATCAAAATAATGCATTGTCATCCAAACTAAATGTTTGTACAATATTTCAGAACTATGTATGCGAACGTATGTGAATAGATGTGAATAAGTTCATGTTAATATCTAATTTCTAAATATATTTGACGTAACCATAACGTAACCGTAAGGTTAAGGTTGGCCGGAAGAAATTGTATTATCGATAAGTCCACCTTTGCACTCATTATGTTTGAATATTTTGTTGTAACTTATAACTCCGTTGTGAATGGCGCAATAAAGTGTTTATCTATCTAACCACTTTTATAACTACCAATTTTTGCCTAAATGAGTTTTTAAATAAATAAAGCAATACACAAGCTGAGACCTGAAAATGTCTATTATCAGACTGACCATTGCCCAAAACTGTATTAGATAAGATTAACGTTACACACACTCTCGACATAACCCTTAGCGCTGTAATATTTCATGCTAATCCCCAAACTTGTTGCCTGACACTCTCACGGTCAAGTTCTAGGTCAATCTAGTTACGGAGATTAAACTAACCCGATTAATATAGTTCTTATTTTTGCAGCTTATGTAAATAAATACAAATTACACGAGTTCATCTAAAAAAAATATATAAAACTCGAGTTATTTATTGTTGGTTAAAGTCGTAACAGCACAGAAAATAAAAGTAAATTGTCGGTGTTTTTGTGAAACCTCCAACATAGTAGTTGAAATTCCGAAATGCTAGTAGTTTGTAGCTTTGGTAAACATCATTTAATTTAGAATATGACGTGAAAAAATGCCTGTGAAGGCCTAGTTTCTGTATAAATGATTTGATTGTGATTTTGAAACAATCAAACAAAGAAATATATTACTCACGACTGCAACTATGTTCGTCGTTATCCTTCATTCATCTCGTTTAAGGATATATGCATTTTAGATGAAATAATTCGAGCCAGTCACATGTCATAGATTTATTATTGAAAATATATATTAGGCATTTTGCGATATTTTAAAATTTGTAACGTGTAACAAATTAATGTTCAAAATCTTATTAAAATTCAACCGTATTCAAACAATTGACATAATCACATTAGATTCCATGGCCCGTAATAATAAGATCGAAAATCGTTGCGATTCGTAAACTTCTGGATCCAATGCGTGTATGTCACTTCTTGGACTCTTTCGGGACTCGATCGGCCTATTTTTAGATCTGGACACCTGAAAAAAGCTATATTTTAGAATCCTTCTTGTATTAATGCCTCACCAAGTCTTTATTAATTTGGATTTAATCAATCGGAGTAATTCAACACTAACTTGATACGAATATTCACTTGTGTTTTTTTTTAACAGAATAACAAACACAGATAACACTATAGGTAGTCGAACTCAAGTTACTCGTATATATTTTATATATTATACACAGGATTGTGTAAAATATGAAAAATTAGATACCTACTAGAATTAATTGTACGACATTAACAAATTACATAGTTAAGTGGTATTACTTTGATTTCAGATAGGCTTTTGATGTACACGTCTTTTTTATTCCCAACTTTTAATTATTTTAATGTATGGCAAAAATATATATTTATTACACAATCGATTTCTCATATTACAAGAAAAAATAAATTATATCAAAATCTTACTTATAAATCTCCTGGGTGATAAAATCATCATTTTTGCATCTGGTGTTCCACTGGGGCCAGTACTTGAACCCCTCTCGTTCAGCGATCAACGAAGCGCATTGGGTGTCGTCTATTATGTCATCATCGAGTAACGCTGGAAGTTTTTTATTACTTGAATTAAATTAAAATTAAAATTTTAATTCATATAATCGTTATTACTTCACTACTGCCTCATTCAGTCCACTGATGGACATAGGCCAACCGCAAAGAAGTTGGTTAGGTTAGGTTAGGTAGATCGTTTTATTAGCTAATTATATCAGCAAATAAAAATCTGACCTTACCAAGACTCATTCACATATTGATACAAATAATGGCATAATTTCAACATGACTGACTAGAAGTGTCTAATTAGACAATCTACTTCGTAGTAATGAAAATAAAGCTTAACGAAATACCTGTACATACATTCGCATGCTACGTTACACTCTCCACCCCGTTTCTTTTCTTTACACCATTTCTGAGGGATCTGAAAAATGACAACTTTATATGTAACTATGTCGAACAATACTATTTTCTCGCAATAAAAAAATACATAAATTACATTAAATTACATAAGTAACAGGCTGTGTTATCAAATTAAGAAAAGGGAAGCATACAAGAGACATTTCTCATTGAAGAATCCTTCTAAATTGTGTATCGTAATGTTTGATTATAATGACTGAGGTGACAAATTTACTGAATTACCTTTACTGTACATTGTAAAAAGCAATAAATGAATTGAATTGAATTATATATGTAACTGAAATATTCTAAAGAATTTCCGAGAATGTTGTTACTTGATAATTTTCCGTGCTTTCTCGAAAATTCCAATACGGCTGGATATGTTAAAAAAATAAAAGTAAAAATCTTCTTTATAGTCGATTTCCTCATGGCTGAGGATCGCGATCGTTACATAGAAAGAAATACACAACGACATTCTTGGCACTATTAATGGAGTGGTTTCCATTGCCTTCTCCGTTTCACACACAAGTTGATGATTATCAACTTGTAGAAACCAGCACTCTAATTGATTAATTAGAGTGCTGGTTTCCTCACTATGTTTTGCTTCACAAGTGATGGACGATAAAACAACTACGCATGAATCAAAATCAAAATCAAATCATTTATTCAGAAATTAGGCCTTGACAGGCACTTTTTCACGTCATATTCTAAATTAAATGATGTTTACCAAAGCTACAAACTACTAGCATTTCGGAACGACCACTGCTGAGAAGAAATGCCGAAAGAAACTCATTCAAACAGTGTTGGTCCCTATTATGCCAGAAGGGCTTACCATTTTTTTAATATAAATTTATGTATTATTTTTTAATCAGTAATATAACAATGTAAGTACACATTAAAGTACATGGTCAAAAGGTATACTGAAACATATTATGATTGTGATCAAGTGCTGATGAAAGGAAAATATATATACCTGTATATATATGTATGCATGAGTCAGACGAAAACTCATGTGGTAAGAGTAGAATAAGAATTTGTGACATTTCGGTTCACAGGCGGGTGTGTTAACCGTTACACCATCACCTGTTCAAGCTTCAAGAGCAATAGTATTGAGTACTAATCATAAAAGAATTATGTACCTGATACAATCCATAAAACTTCCTTTGGCTCGGCGTTTCAATAAACAAGCTTGTGTCCCTTTTACTAACTTTCTCTATCAGGCAGACCCCTAAAATATATTTATCTGTTATGAGACAATAAGGACTTAAAGGTAAAAGTAGTATTTTTAGTAACAAGTATTTTTTCCTAATTTACCGACTTTTATTAATTTTATCGTAATTAATTAATGTTAGTACATTAGGAAAATGAATAAACATTATTTTTTACAACACAATTAATTATTCAACATCCTAATGACAGATATTTTTATTATCTATAATATTATTATAAAGAGATAAGCGTTTGTGAATTTGTATGTTTGAGGTGGGCAATCTCCGAAACTATCCAACCGATTTCAAAAATTATTTCACCATTAGAAAGGTACTTTATCCAAGATTGCTATAGGCTATATGTTATGTCAAAATTCCCACGGGTACGAAGCCCCGGGCAACATCTAGTTACTTATAAAGATTCACTGAAAATCTTTATTTCCTATAGTTTAGCTGAACTGTTATGACTCTTCTTCAGGTGTTCCAGATCTTCGATTTTTATACTTCAACAGGAAATGCTCATCATACTGAACAACTTTTGTTAAGGCGTTATTTCTTTACTTGCCATAGTTTAGTTGGACCATCATGGGTCTGCATCAGGTGTTCTAGATCTTTGATTTTTATACCTCAATAAAACATGCTCAACAGACTGAACAACTTTTATTAGGGTGTCAGTCTATATTTCCTATTGTTTAGCTGCACCACCATGGGTCTCCATTAGGTGTCCAGATCTTTGATTTTTATATCGTAATAAAAAATACTCATCAGGCTGAACAACTTTTGTGAAGGCGTCATTTCCTATAGTTTAGATGTGCCATTAGTGTTCCAGTTTTCAAAATCATTTATACCCTGTATGTTGCCCAGGCTTAATAGCTATAACCAAAAATGTTTCATTCAAAGCCGTCTAGTAGTTCCGAAGATACAAACGGACAAACGGACAAACGGACAAACGGACAAACGGACAAACGGACAAACGGACAAACGGACAAACGGACAAACGGACAAACGGACAAACGGACAAACGGACAAACGGACAAACGGACAAACGGACAAACGGACAAACGGACAAACGGACAAACGGACAAACGGACAAACGGACAAACGGACAAACGGACAAACGGACAAACGGACAAACGGACAAACGGACAAACGGACAAACGGACAAACGGACAAACGGACAAACGGACAAACGGACAAACGGACAAACGGACAAACGGACAAACGGACAAACGGACAAACGGACAAACGGACAAACGGACAAACGGACAAACGGACAAACGGACAAACGGACAAACGGACAAACGGACAAACGGACAAACGGACAAACGGACAAACGGACAAACGGACAAACGGACAAACGGACAAACGGACAAACGGACAAACGGACAAACGGACAAACGGACAAACGGACAAACGGACAAACGGACAAACGGACAAACGGACAAACGGACAAACGGACAAACGGACAAACGGACAAACGGACAAACGGACTTTTCTTAAAATTTTTATTCTACTACTGTTTCTACATCGCCCTAAAGTTTTAGGAAATAATATATTCAATGTACAGACACAACTTTTTTTTACTATTTTATTATATGTATACTACTAGTTGGCATTTGTAAAAATAATCTATTTGTATTCATTTAATTTTTTAAAGATTTTACCTGACCCCAGTGATAAAGAAAGTTCATATATTCCTTGCCCCTTCGGGTTTAAATGATTTAGTAACAAAAATGCAACAAGTTTTAATCATACAATTTCACATTGTCGTGATTATAGCATATTAAAAGTACAAATTTGCATCAAATTACGATATTTCCAAGTTTACAACCACTGATTGTTATCTCAAGGGTTGCAATTTGTTAGAAACTGGTTTTTAATGTCAAGTAATTACTGATTTTAGATAATTTTGAAGTAGTATAATATGCACTTTATTTTAAAAAGAAACATATTTTTTAGTTTATTAGGTGATTTATTTAAATTTATTGTACTAGGTCTTTGTATAACTATAATTCGCTGCTTTAGAACGAAAGTGACTTAATTCAAAATCTCAACTTTTTGGGAAATCGCAAAATAAGATTTCATGTTTATTAATTTTTTCATAAGTAAAAGTATATTTCTGAAACGAAGTATGTTAATTGTCTTTTTATGTTTGACATGGTTTCATTAACTATTAGGCTTGATAATAATTGTCTTTTTTTCAAATTATTTTGATAAATAATATTTTAAAATAACGATTTTCAAAAACTAGTCACTATAAGGTCACCCTTTGACCGAACTTATTCTATAAGAGTTTGACTTAATATGAATTAGGTCAGTTTCATTTTAATAACTTAAAATTTATGTGTGGCATTTTGAGTAATATGTCATTTTTGTATTAAAATAAGATTAAGTTGTTTACTAATAAGTCATTTTGATAAAAACTATTTAATAATAAAACCCAAGTTTGTGTTCAAGTTATTTATTGTATTGAAATAATAACATATTTTATAGTATTGTTCAGAGTTCTGCCTGCCTGCATTTGGCATATACAAGGTATACCACTACCTCCGTCATAGCCGTTAGGTATGCATAGGGTACCCCAATTAAAGTGACTTCAGAATAATCATTTGACAGGGAAAAATAAAAAAAAAACAATATAAAAATAATAATAAATAATCAAAATAAGTGAACATTGCGGCATCGTATCAATCGCTCACGCACGAATCAGCTATGAGCCGTTAGTTTGTGTGTGTGTATCGCTATAGTGAAAGCGCTATGCGGCGATGCGAAGGGCACTGTTCATTGCACGTTTTAAATTTTAGCGTTAGTTTAGATAGGGAATTCTTTAATATTTTTATGAGGTTTCTTTGGATGAAATGACGGTTACATGATAAATTATATAAATTTGCAAAAAAAAAAATCAATCCAACTTCATTATCTCGGAAACTATTGATTCCAGGTATGGATTCTTGGGGGAAAATGTTCATATTAATAGGGAGATGACATGGGTTTCGGCTATATCGAAGGTAATGTTACACCTGTACAGCAGTAACAATTTGTATCAAAATAAACTCATAGTACCTAATATTCCTAAGATTGTGATAATAATATACATAATAATTAGGTATTAATGTTTTTCTTAACTCCATAAGACCTTTTCTTGTATTTTCCGATAACTTCAGTTTTCTCGAAACACTTTCAACACAAGGCATCTTCTTCCTTTTGTTTCTCATGTTGACGCGCTAGTCTTTTGTCTTCAGTATAACTGGTCTTATAATAAAATACAAAAGGTTCATTTTAGACAAACCTTAAAACGCGTATTTTACATCACCCCACAAAATCTGCTCCTTGTCATCATTGTCCTCATTGAAATTGTAGCCCCACTCGTTTTGCAAAGCTTTCAAATCTAACATAGTATCATAGCTCATAGCTAAAGAAAAATGCTGAACCTTGAGAGGTGTCCCAATTTTTAGAGCTCTTAATTAAGCTTATAATATTTATATATCGATAAGGTGGACAAATTGGGCTCGATTTTAAGTTTTTTTTATTTATTTTTCAATGAGGGAGTGAACATTATCGTCCTAATTTTGCGTGTGCCCAGTAATAAGATATTTATTTATTATTGACCCAATGTGAAATTTCGCTATTATATAATGCATAAAATGACGTTATATATTTATTTTTATTCTGTCCTGAGCAGCCGCTGCCTGAGGGTTGTGGTTCTGTATCAGTTGATATTAAAGACTGGGAAATAAAATCACTTCCTGAATTTTTATGTTCTTGTTGATGATTCTGATGAAATGTTCTTGTTGATGATTCTGATCCAAGAACCTAAACATATATACATATGGCTTATATGTATATATGTTTAGGTTCTTGGATAGCTAAGAAGTTAACTGAGGAATGAAGTGGTGGTTCATTTGTAGCTAGAGAATCGATCGAGTTTAAGAAAGAGAAACTTCGAAAAGTGGTACTTTTATTTACCTCACCAGATACCTATCTGGGTCCCTTTTAGGCTCATTGATAAGTGTTACTGCACGATAAGCAGTCACTATTGTCTTTGTCAGTCTATTACAGGGTACTCCTAACTGTTACTTGTGGTACAGATTAATAATTGTATTCAGTCTCAGATAGATTCTTCAGCTAAAATGTTTACAGAGGTGATTAATGATCTTAGATTTTGAAAAAATAGTTTAAATTAGTATTATACATACTTCTAATAATTTCTGGCAACGCATTCTAAAAATAAATACTTAAATAAATAAATAGTTACAGGCTCTATTAGATTCAAACGGTAAGGTTCTTCATGCATGATTTTCAAGAACTGGCGTGTTTTTATCAAACGACGCATTCGGGGAAATGTTTTTTATATTAAATTGTGTTTCCTGAAAAAGCAAAAAATAGAGTGCATGTCATCAAAAGCAGCAAACCAAATCTCAAAAATATGTGTTAATAATAAATTATGTTATGCTCTCAATATTAACCATTCAATTCGTGTTTTTATGCTTACTCTACTTCCAACCTCCACCAACCTTAAACCCGCGCTAACCTTGACAAGTCACATATGAGTAGGTATACCTACTTACCGATGTTTTAATACACCAACATGCTCAATATCAGTAAAAGTGATAGAACACATAAAATACGTTTCACAAAAGACTTTAAGTGAGGAAAAATGACATAATGATAATCTAAACAAAACCGGAACTTAAATATTTTCAGGAAATATAAAACGAAGTATGCTTACCTGCTGCTTTTGTTAATTTACTTCTTCGTCCACATTCTTTCTTTTTCTATCATTTTCCAAAATCATGAGCGTTCTCCGTTTTATCTTTCAGGAATAACAAAAAAAATCTTATGACCTAAAATAAAAAGCTTATGCCACTATTAGTATAAAATCGACTGAAATCCTATAAGGACGGTATTAACAATAGCAGTTTTAATATAAAAGTGATTTAATCCATAATAGGACAAAGAACATTAGAAAAGTTTTGTAGAAAAGTGTCTTATTTATCGTTAAGTCATGACATACAAAACAATTTTAGTAATAAAGTGACGTAAGTGCGAATAAGTCGTATATATTATGACAATATTCGGAAGAATAACGAGTTAAAACCTATTAGGTCAATTTAATTCTTACCCTTTTTTGGAATGAAAATGTCTCAAGCGTCAATCGGTCACTTTATTTGCGTTCGGTCAACGTGTTGCGCTTGCGGTTGCGGAAATATCACCAAAAGGGGCGTTGACGTTCCGACCCTGGAGCCCTCGGCGCTCAGTTAGAAAGCGACCAAAATAGAGCGTTCGTACTCTTCTAACACAGTTGGGGCAGTTTCTGATTCATTATGCGATAGAATACGATGTGTAGAGTCGTTCGATGACCTTAAGTCAATTTAAAGATTTTTTGAGTTAAGTCGGTTTCATTCTAACTAAGCGAATTTTGTGTTATTTCTAATGAAATTGGTCTAATAAATTTTGTTTTCAAGAAATTATTTCTTTTTCAAATGTTTTATTTGCTTTAAATATTATAACAATTTTCGAAATATTACTCGTTTATAGATTAATATCCATATATCTTTATATATGTATAGTATAAAGTATGTTTGATTGTCTATTTTGCACGTCAAAACAGAACTTTGGATCGAGGCTGGAGAGCGACATAATATGTCTGTCTATCTCCATATTATGCTACTGTTTAGATCTATATTTTATTTATTTATATTATAAACTATGTCGATCTGTATACATAGGAAATATTAATGGAAAATAATTTCGGGGCATCTTTATGACTCGAATGGCCAATATTTTTTTTATTATTTCTGTCTGTTGCGTTCACGCAAAATCTACTGGATGAAATTGAATGCGGTTTCCATGTGGATGATCTAACTTAAAATCTGGTATAGGTTACTTCGTGATACGTTGCTTAGAACCCGAGATGTGAACAATAACATGTTATTTACTTCGTGCGTCCGCCAAGCATGCGAAGCAGCGGTATAAATGAAAACTTACAGGTTCCAAGAAAAGTCTTCGAAATTATCTTTGTGTTAATCAACTCCACTGCTAACTTGCACCGTGTAAACACTCTACTTTGACATTGTAAACTCACAAGCAGAACTAACAGCAGACGCAGTTTCATAATGACCTTCACAGTTTAATGATAAACGACGAATGTTATGACTTGATAATAATCTAAGTATAAATATGATAAAGATTATCAAGACATTGGTAGTTGAGTAGTTAAGATATATTCGTGTATATAGGATGTAACGAAATAGGATCCCCTTTTATTAGCATACATTTATTATCCTAATTTAATTTAGCATAACGAATTAGGCATATATTTCTTTGACATAATAATATTTTGACATATTAGTTTTTTGTCATACCTTTTCAGTAAGCATAATTATAGTTTAGGCTAATGTATTTTACCATAATTTTGATTTGCATAAAGCAATAGTGTAGCAGTAGGTAAGGGTGCGGCGGGGCGGCCCTTGGGTCACCCATAAGCCGCCAATATGCCTTAGAATATTATGCTTAAAAATTGTTATGCTCATGGTAGGTATGCGTAAAAAAATTGTGCCTAAAACATTGTGCCAAATTAAATTGCCATATTAAATTATGACATAAAATTGTTTGTATAAAAATAGGGAACCTAATAAAATACCTATAAACTAAGGTAAGACAGGTTCCTTGGATAGATCTCATGAATAGATCCTCTATGCGAAGTTTTAAGTTAATATTAACACTTATATAACGAGCGTTAGGTAGAATGTTTATATTAACTTGACACTTTGATTATAGGAAACTAGATTTTGCTCGCGTCTTCGTCCGCGTGTGTTTTTTGCGAACGAGGAACAGACATGATTTTCATACAAAATTTCAACCCCTATCATAGTCAATTGGGGGTTGATTCTTGAAAAAGTAGCCTTTGATTGACATGCATAGGTACCAAATTTTATCAAAATCAGTCCAACGGTTTAGCCGTGAAAGCGGAACAGACAGATATTCGCATTAATAACATAACCATATTTTATCACTTCGTATATAGGTATTTTATTGCACCCTGTATAACAAAATTCCTATATAAAAACTACTATTATGAGTCATACTGTAAACAAACTCATGTGGCATTCGAACCTGTTAACTTTCGATCTCAAGCTGATGGTCTTCACCCCTGGACCACTATGGCTTCCATTAACCACTGGAGCAAGAGAGTTAGAGAGTGACTTAAGTTACTCTTAGCCGTGAGCAAAGCCCCACTCAACAGCTAGTTTAAAATTAGTATCAACAAATTGGCAATATAGTTTTGTTTATATATGGCAGATAGGATTTATCTATGTTCAAAAGTCACTTAAGATTACAAATCTTTGTGAACGGTATCTGATAATATTATGGCGTTTCAGGCAAATTTAATATATTATTTTTTACAGGATCGGCTCCCAAAGAGGCAGCTCCTCAACTGTTTAAAATAAGATCTACGTGACGACATTAAAACGCTTGTGGCATAAATGAAATTTTTGTACAAAACTTTTTTTACACGACTATCGTGTGTCCATTCTGTCCACCTGCCCATTCCACTGAATCTAAATTGACGACCGTAACATAGCGGTGCTCTCAGTTTAAAACTATTCCGTTCCTATCCTGTCCGTCCACGGTCGCTTCAAATTGACGTCGAGGGAAGAATGTGAAGTTCTGTGTAATAATAAACTTGCATAGGGTTGCCACTATGTAGAAACTAAAAAAAAAAGAACTTTATGAGCAAGACTTGACGTATCGACTCGAAACATGGTAATAATTAGCTTATGCCCGCGGCTTTGCCCGCGTAATTAAACCCTATGTCCTTCCCCATACTTCAAATGCAATGCAAAATATCAAGAAGATTGGTTGAGTAGATAGAACGTGAAGACGTAATAAACAAACTTACTTTCGCATTTACAATATTAGTTGAGTTTAGGATTTATTGCATTCAAGTTTCATTCGTTCATTCAGTGCTAGCTTTACATATCCATCCAGATTGATAAAACAATCTGCAGCTACTAAAAATATTTGTGAGCACTCACTCACACTCAATCCTCCAGCGGATGTCGGACAATTACATGGTTGATACATGTCTTTGGTTATGTACTTTTATATATTATTAGAAAAAAAAACATTATAAGAAACAATAATGGTATGGTCTGGCATCATAGGGACCAACACCGTTCAAATGAGTTTCTTTCGGCATTTCTTCACAACAGTGGTCGTTCCGAAATGCCAGTAGTTTGTAGTTTGTGAGAAATAACTATTTAATATAAAAAATGACGTGAAAAAGTGCCTGTGAAATTCTAATTTCTGAATAAATGATTTGAATTTTGAATTTGAACTTGGCAGGTGATAGGCAACAATACCATTCCCAATGGCGGTTGGTTGGGCAGGTTGTGTTAGTATTTTTTACACGGAGGCTTTTCGCCTCACTGCTCGAATGTAAACGGGAGCACGCGAGAAGGAGAGAGATATTTAACGGTTTTAAATACCGTCTACCTTTATAAAAAACCAACTGGAAGTCCAATGAGGGAATTAATGCTTGTTTTATTTAAAACTAGCTTTTCCCGCGGCTTCGCCCGCGTCAATGTCTCACGGGGACAGTTCAGAGATTCTTGCAATATTTTACGAATGTCACTTTTAACAGTTATCGTAGATATTAAATGAAATCGAAAAAGTGGAATAGGACTGAACAAATCTGATATTTATTTTAGGATTCGGTTGTATAGAATATTGTTTGTTCTCCCAACACTACGGGCCATGGGAAAAGCGTGTCTGTTCCAGATGTACTTCGGCAATCTTCTGTGTTTGTCAGTGGGAATAATTGCAGAGTCATTTATAGTAAATCCCACAGGAATTTAGTACTTTTTGGTTGCCCTTCTTCATACTCCGGCGACTACAGATATGTGAAATTTCAAGAAGATTTGTTCAGTAGATAAAGTGTGAGGTAACAAACTAGCAAACATTTTTCATGTCGGGTTCACAGTCAATAAATCTCAAAAATTAAAAAGGTTTTTTTTTTTCAAAATTCCCACAACAGCAAAAGTGTCGGAGGATAAAACTATTGGGAATATTCTTCTAAAAGTAACCGCAGGCATCGCCTAGTAAATAATAAATGTTTTCGGCGATTGCTTCCAGTATCACGATCATGGATCATTTATGTATGCAATAGACGTTCGAATTTAAATTCTAAGATCGTACATGTGGACAGAAGTTAGGAGTCACTTCCATAGCTGAGTAAAATATTATAACGATGACGAAACGACAGATTTAGCAATATTTTATCTGAAGAAAGAAAATAGAAGAAGAAGATTATACGATGAATAGAAAAAAGGTATTTTTTTTTATAGATCATAACATGTTTATTTCAGTATATAAATGTAAAAATTGTACAGACAATTTTTACATTCTATCTATCTCCTTTCCCACCACTGTTTTCAAATCAATGAATCAACATACCTCTTTTGACTTCAAAGTACAAACAGACGCTCCAAACGACGACATTGTTTTATAATACTATACTTGTATAAACCTTAACGTAATGTTACATGCAAAGTGTGCAACAGAAACAAATTCATTATAGCTCAGCTCGGTGTTGCTGAGACAAAGCTGTGCAACCGCTGATTCTCAGCTGTCACTAAACTAGACACGACAACGCGAACTTTTGTCTGTTGCGCGTGAAGCATACGTTCTATAGCTAAGATAGTTTACGAGTATAGTATATCAATGCATAGTACTGGAAGGAAGACTAAATTTGCTTGATGCACAGCCATGTTTTGACTGTTGGATACGACGCATACGGCTATCATGGACCATCTGGAAGACACATACTCGATACGAAATGGCTATTTTGAGATTTGATGCCATTTTATCAGAATAATAAAGTTATAAACGACCATATTTTTATAGCGACCATATTTTGACGACCTCGATGGTAAAACGTTGCTTGTTCTGAAACGTGAGGTCCCGAGTTCGATTCCCGGCCGGGTCAAGACGGAAACTGATCTTTTTCTGATTGGCCCGGACTTTATAAATGTTATAAAATATAGGATCGTTGAGTCAGTATCCCATAACACAAGTCTAGAACTTACTTTGGGGCTAGCTCGATTTGTGTGATTTGTACTAATATATTTATTTATAGCAGTGAATAGATTAAATCGAGGTCTGAATAAGGTTAAATATCTGAGATATTAGAAACCCTATAATATTTTTGTAAATATAACTTTACTAGCGGGCCGTCCCGGCTTCGCTCGGGTAAAAACGTAATAAATTATACCTCAAAACGTTCCTCAGGAATCACTCTATCTATAGGTGAAAATGCGTACAGTAGTTTTTGTGTTTATCGCGAACAGACAAACGGACGCGGTAGAGAACTTTGTTTTATAATATGTAAGGATACAGATAGAAAGTAAAACAGCCCCCTATTTTATCCTTTACGCCAATATTTCGCTTTGGTAATATTAGTTACAATGATTGATCGAGCGAAACGCGATATCAACACAGACGCCGTGTATGTTTATCGTTCTTCCAATTCTGGCAATAGTTAATGAACGTATAGATTTATAACATCCAGAAGGACTTGTCAAAATTTAGGCGCCATTTTTGAAGAATCTACGTGTATAACATTAAAACTGACATTAGTATATTTAGGCGCCATTTTTTGTAATTTTTCAATTGTCACCTTCAGCATATTGTATTCTTAGGATCTGAATGTGAATGATGAAAAAAGGTTCCAAATGAAAACTATTTAATATTCGTATAGAAATAATTGAAATTACAAACAAATGATTAATTATAATAACAAGTTATCGAGTATATTTGGCGCGAGTCCATTTGGAGCTTCAAATTGTGGGAGTTTCAGGGTAAATTGTCCAGTCTACTTTAACGTTGACCTGCGCGCCGCTGACGTTTAAACAACATGGCGTACTTTGCGTTCTTCTGCACATGTTAAAGTCAACGTTAAAGTTGACTGGTGTGACCCACTCTTAGTGAGTTCTTTCGCTCCACCTTTTTTTTTTTTTATTAGTACAAATCACACAGATTGAGTTAACCACAAAGTAAGATCGAGACTTGTGTTATGGGATACGAACTCAACGATGCTATATTTTATAACAAATACATATATAGATAAACATTCAAGACCCGGGCCAGTCAGAAAAAGATCATTTTCCATCATGACCCGACCGGGGATCGAACCCGGGACCTCTCGGTTCAGAGGCGAGCACTTTACCACTTGTGCCGCCGAGGTAGCCATCCACATTTATAATTACAGGTTACATATCTAAGGAGATAAGCTTGATAATAATTAAGTAACAGTATACGTATAATTGAGAGGGTTGGTTGAGAGAACTCGGCTGGGTTAAGACGTAATGGATAATGCTGACGTAAACACCTTTAAGATCGGTACAGACCTAATGCGATATATATATATATATATATATATATGTATTTTATAATATATAAAATCGGCATTTCCTCTCAGCAGTAAATATTTTCTATTATGTATGTGTTATGTTCTCATAATCACGTTTGTAAACACAATATTAGACAATAATTTTAAACAAATTAAATTTTATTTTTATTGACCAAAGTAATGTTGACAATGTATTCATTGTCAACATTACTTTAGTAGTGGAGGTCACACCGAATTATATAAATACTTTTTTCAAACTTTTTCTATTCCTATGTAAAATAAACGTTTAATATATTTTTTAAAATTCTTAATTTCATAATGTGATAGCCAACTATTCATAGATAAAAAACTTAAATCCCCGTCCTGTCGATGCCAAAACAGAGTTTAACGAGCGATCAACTTTCTCACCAATGGTTTTATTATTTTAAACTGGGGGTACAATATGATCTACAAATTCAAGTTCTTTTTAACCCCCGACGCAAAAAGAGAGGTGTTATAAGTTTAACGTGTCTGTCTGTGTATCTGTCTGTGGCATCGTAGCTTCCAAAACGGATGAACCGAGTTTCGTTTAGTTTATTTTGTGTCATAGATAATTTTATACCGAGTGTTCTCAGACATTGTTTAATGAAAATCGGTTCAGCCGTACAAAAGTTGTAACGAAATGAATATTGAAAGTCGGATTTTTTTTAATTTGTCTGACAAATGAACTTGTTATTTGTAAAGTTATGGGTTAAACCATAAAATAAATTGTACACCTTCCTAAGAAATTACACTACAGAAACCGTACCTAAAAATCCGCCCTGTAATTTGTGAATTAATCGCGTTCATACAGACATACAGACGCAACAGGGGGACTTACTTTTAAAGGATATGATTACCTATCTAATTACTATTAGTATATATTACTATTGATTTACTAGCTTTTTTCCGCGGTTTCTTCCATGTGATTTTTCGTTTTGCGAATGCGGAACAGACAGACTTTCGCATTTATAATTGGTTAGTATTGATATTAATAATCTCAATATATTATATGTGCGTATGTAACGCGATTGAACTCTCGAACCGTTGGTCAGATTTTGATGAAATTTAAGAGGGATGTAGGGATCTGTCAATAGAATTTTTAAGTTCATGTGACATCAAAATCGGTTACAAATATATAAATAAATAAATATAAATATATTAGGACAAATCACACAGATTGAGCTAGCCCCAAAGTAAGTTCGAGACTTGTGTTATGGGATACTAACTCAACGATTCTATATTTTATAACAAATACATATATAGATAAACATCCAAGACCCGGGCCAATCAGAAAAAGATCATTTTCCATCATGACCCGACCGGGGATCGAACCCGGGACCTCTCGGTACAGAGGCAAGCACTTTACCACTGCGCCACCGAGGTCGTCAAAAATATTCGCAATTTTGTTATAAAATATTGTGTTCGCGAGGTTTAAGTTCGCGGTGAACAACTAGTATATACATATAATTAATATATTTATATATAGGTACCATTGCCTACTATTAGTTTCAATTAAAGGATTATTTACTACGGCGTAGCACGTGCGCTACGACGTCGTAGCACTAGTGCTACGAACTTTAGCAAGTTTCTGTATATTGCAAGAAATTATTAGTTCATTACTTAGTTTTTTACGTCGCTCGTAATTAAACTTTATAAAAATGGAAAAAAAATAGCGTTTAGAATAAAATGTATAAATGCATTTACATAATGGAACACGATAATCAAATGTCACTTTAATTGATCAATTTGTAGTAACACTTGCTGTTTACCCGCGGCTTCGTCCGCTTAAATGTCCTCGGGAACAGTATTTTCTTCGTATTAAAATGGGATTAGAGTATTTGAAATAAAATATCCACAGCGCATTTAACACAGCGCCATCTAGTGTATTTATTGCAAAGTTTATTAATCAGTAATAGAATAAGTATTTAAAAAAAAAGTATGTCTGTTTGTTTGCACACGCTAATCTCTGGATCTACTGGACAGATTTGAATGAAACTTTTTTTTGATGTATAGCAGCTATAAAGCCCGGTCAACATATAGGGTATAATTAATTTTGGAAACTGGAACAGCTCTAGCAGAACCTATAAAGACCAGCTAAACTGTAGGAAATATAGAAAAGTCACCTTAACAAAAATTGTTCGCCCTGATGAGCATTTTCTGATGACGCATAAAAATCGAAGATATGGAACATCTGACGATGAACTCAAACAAACCAGCTACACTATAACAGATATGACAAAAGCACCTTAACAAAAGTTGGTCAGCCTGATGAGCATTTTCTGTAGACTTATAAAATTCGATGATATGGAACACCTGTTGATGAACTCCAACAGACCAGCTATACTATAACAGATATGACAAAAGCGCCTTAACAAAAGTTGGTCAGCCTGATGAGCATTTTCTGTAGACTTTTAAAAATCGAATATATGAAATACCTGATGATGAACTCCAACAGACCAGCTATACTATAACAGATATGACAAAAGCACCTTAACAAAAGTTGGTCAGCCTGATGAGCATTTTCTGTAGACTTTTAAAAATCGAATATATGAAATACCTGATGATGAACTCCAACAGACCAGCTATACTATAACAGATATGACAAAAGCACCTTAACAAAAGTTGATCAGCCTAATAAGAATTTTTAATATAGGTATTTATAAAAATACTTATTTGGTTCACGTTTTTAACCATAATTCTCAAAAATCTTTTCACGTTTTCTTTGCCGCGAGCAACAACAGCTATAATATAATATATCAAAATGACGTTTTAGTAAAAGTTAACCAATCTGATAAGCATTTTCTGTTAAGTGAAGTCTTATCAGAAATTGTTCAACCTAATGAGCAGTCACGGTTGGCGTATTAAAATAGAAGATTTCAAACATTTCTGAAACGGAAGTTCTGTAATAAAGTTGATCTTATATTTGCCCTATACTATTATAACATGAGCTGGGAGTACCTCCACGTGGTGAAGGCGGAAACAGTTTGGGCTAAGTTTCGATGACGACGGAAGGTATTCGTTGAAAACTTGCCTGAACTGGCTAAAACTCCCATTTATGTATAGAATATACCTTCGGGCTTATGTTATTTTCTCTCTAATTTTGATTCCTTACCAAAAATGGCTCGGCTACGCGAACGAAGTCGCGGGCATCAGCTGGTATAGAATAAATGTATTGAAACATGTGTTAAATGTATTAAGACAAATCACACAGATTGAGCTAGCCCCAAAGTAAGTTCGAGACTTCTGTTATGGGATACTAAACTCAACGATACTATATTTTATAACATACTTATACATTATAAAAATAAACATCCAAGACCAGGGCCAATCAGAAAAAGATCATTTTCCATCATTACACGACCGGGGATCGAAAACCCGGGACCTGTCGGTTCAGAGGCAAGCACTTTACCCACCGAGGTCGTCAATACAGGTTGGTTTTGGGTAAATACCACGGGAACTATAGTTTTTTCCTGGTTTAAAAAAGATTATTATATATGTGAAGATTTGTTGAGTAGATAACGTGTGAAGAGGTAACAAACAAACAAATTACTTCCGCTTTAATAATATTAGTTGGGTTTTAGTATTTTTTGTTCTCATTAACAAAAGATTAAAACACTGACGGACTGATGCGATATTACGAAATCTCCGTAGGATTTTTCGATGTGTAAGATACTTAATAGCGCTTTATAAAACAGATGGGGCTACTGTTCAAAAAAAGGTAAGTATTCTTTAAATATTTACACGGGCAACACCGCGGGCTGAAAAGATTTTATCAATTATAACTTCTTGTGATTTATTAAATAAAGAAAAAACATTGTAAGAAACAATAATGGTAAGCCGATCTGGCATGATAGGGACCAACACTGTTCAAATGAGTTTCTTTCGGCATTTCTTCTCAGCAGTGGTCGTTCCGAAATGCCAGTAGTTTGTAGCTTGTGAGAAATAACTATTAATATAAAGATTGACGAGAAAAAGTGCCTGTGAAGGTCTAATTTCTGAATAAATGATTTGAATTTTAAAGATTTTATCTATTAAAACCACTTGCTTCCGGTGAAGGTAAACTTCGTGAGGAAACCTGCACACTGGTTGACAGTTTAGTTCACTAGTGTGTATGCGACTACCTGCCACTAGATGGCGGTGAGTAGTCGTATAAGTCATCTCAGATGCCTTTAGGCGACTTGAATAAGATCGGATAATGATCTATTACAATTTCTTATAATACATTTGGAATACGTACGTCTTATAATATATATGATAGTAAATTCTCACAAAGTACGATCTGATTCGCACTACTGAGTCGAGTCGCAGCTGTCGGCTACTCTAACTTCAAAAGACGTTTAAAATAATAGTTTCAAACACTTGGAAATTCAGATTTTTCTACTTAAAGAAGCGACTGCGCGTTTTTGTTGCCATTATTCTTTAGAGATATGGAATAAGTAAGAAAATACATATTTAGCCACCACGAAATGTAACGTGAATTAAGGTGGGTAGTGGAATTGTCTGCGGCTTCGCCCGCGTTAAATCTAAATAATAATACATCAAAATTTTTAATGTTATATAACCAGATATTCGCCGCGAACTTAGATTTTGCGAACACAATAAATTTGTGATGAGAGTTTTTACAAAATTGTGAATATTTTAAAAACGACTTAACCGGTTCTGATGCCCGACGAACTTAAAAATTCTATTGACAAATTCTACATACCTTTAAAATTTCATCAAAATCAAACCAACGGTCCGAAAGTTATCGCGTTACAAACATACATACAAAAAATGTATTTTTACCCCAAGTAGAATTGTAGATTAAGCTCGCTTCGCTCGCTCGGTCAAAAAATTGCCCCCTAGTACCATTTTAGGGTAAATTTATGAGATGAAAACTACAGTATATTATTCCGTAATTTCCTTAGCTAATATGATTTCATTCGTGTGAGTATTAGTAGTAATCCAAGTATTGGCTTGGATAGAGATTATGAATATGTATTGCCATATCCAATTATAATTATAATTTATACTAGTTGAGTTATTCGCCGCAAACTTAGACCTCGAGTACACAATAAATTTTTGGTGAGTTTTTACAAAATTGTGAATATTTCAAAAACGAATGAACCGATTTTGATGCCACATGAACTTAAAAATTATGTTGACAGATCCTACATACCTACCTGTTAAATTTCATCAAAATCGGACCAACACAGTTCGTAAGTTATTGCATTACAAACATACGTATATACAAAAAATGAATTTTTGCCGCAAGTCAATTATAATTTGTTCTGTTCACGAGGTCTAAGTGTGCGGCGAACAACTAGTAGATCTCAAGCGAAGCCGGCGCTGGTCGCTAGTATATGATAAAACAGAAATAGAAAACTGCGTAAACAGTGTGCAGTGAGTGCACTTCACGCTTGCAAACTAAGATATCTCATTTCCGTCTCCCGTCACACCTTATTTGAATACCCCCGACAGAGTTGGGTTTACGCCCAGTTTACGTCTAATGTCTTCCCAAACAGACAGACACGAACTCATCTAATTGTTGGGTATGCGCTCTAAGTGAAGAAAATGGACAAATGTTGGTCGTAAACCAGTCTATACTCCCGTATAATTGCATAAATCTATTTGCTTGTGCAAGTTGCGCTCACGTCACTGCAATGTATGCTCTTGTTTAAGAAGTCAAAATTTAATTTCTCTCATTTTAGCGGGATAACTTTCTCTTTTTCAACCTAGATTTTTTCCGTTTGCTTCCGCTGCCATTGAGCGTCGAAGCCCTCGGTTATCTTTTTTTTCTCCTACACTTTGCACGACATTAGGCATCCTTATGTCATTTGAAACGTATATCATTATAGGGACAAATCACACATAATGAGTTAGCCCCAAGGTAAATTTGAGATTTGTGTTATGGGATGCTAACTCAACCATACTATATTCTATAAAATATACAAATATAGATAGATAAACATCCAAGATCCAGGCCATTCTGAAAAATATCATTTTCCATGTTGAGATGACCGGGGATCGAACCCGGGACCTCCAGTGTTCACGGAGATCGATCTTTTTTTGTCAATAGTTTTGTTGCAGTTAGAGCTGTGTAAAGATAGTGTGACTGATTATAGATTAAGTTTACATTGCTACATCACTAGTTACATGCGTGTTCAAACGTTCACCACCGACTGTCAAAATTCGTGCATCAACATGTCACGCTTTTTCAGTTATATCAGTGCTCTAGTTGTAACAGTTGGATTGTCCAATGGTGCAACTCACCCTAAGTTTCTAAAGATATCTCGTGAAAGAAATCATCGTGTTTGTTAGGTATTTCAATACTAATCACAAGTGACAAAAGCCCATATTGCGTTCGAATTGGACAGTGCACATTATGTCTTATGATAAGTAAGTGTTAACCATGTCGATTCATTGAAAATAGAATGTAATCTCTTCTACACTTTATAATATTAACAGAAAAACAGTGATATTTCTCTAGGAATGTTCACTAACATCTTCCGGGCACATCTGTATCCTTCCGCGCCGCGTGCATCTCCTCTGAATAATTAACACGCAGCTCTGAAATAATGCTTTCAACATATTTTTAACCGACTGCGCGGATACTGTGAATACTTCTACTAGTTCTTGACCGAGCGAGCAAAGCGAGCAATGTCTACAATTCTACTTGGGGCAAAAATGCTTTTTTTGTATGTATGTTTGTAATGCGATAACTTTCGAACCTTTGGTCCGATTTTGATCAAATTTGAAAGGTATGTAGGATCTATTAATATAATTTTTAAGTTCGTATGGCAATAAATTCGGTTAAGCCGCTTTTGAAATATTCACATTTTTGTAAGAATTTCTTGTGTTCACGAGGTCGAAATTCACGGCGAACAGCTAGTTTAAATATTATTTGTTATTTAACATTATTTGATTAAAATTAAAGGAAGAAAAAGACATGTATGTATATACATAAATGAGTCAGACAAACAGATAGTACGAACTCATGGCTAACAAAAACCAAACTCATGCTGAATTGGATTTGTTTCGAACCTGGGACCTTTCGATCACACAACAAGAACTCCACCGCTTAATTTTACTTTATATTTCCCGGCAAAAAGAAAATAAAACACAATTCTTCAAACCAATTCGGCATATTGAGAGCCTCAGGTGTGAATGTGATGATACGCACATCAGACATTATTAAACTAAACACATGTTGTCTATGTAAATTAATTTAGACAAAAATAACACTTTTGATACAAGCTTCTATTGTTGTCAAAGGGTCTTATTACAATGTGTGACAAAAAATTATATCCATGCAATAAAACGTTGAGGAGTTCCCTCGTCTGGAGATGTTCTTGGATGCACTATCAGATCCTCATTTCGCATTTGTGACATTACCAGGATTCAACTTAAAGAAAGAAAGAAAACATTTATTTGCCAAAAACTAGAGTACAAATAGTCAAAATGAATTAGACCTACACGTTTTACCGAATATAGGTATGCAAATATAAATAAATAAAGAGGAGCATGCTATCCACTACAAATTCAAAACAAAAAAAGAATTATAATGTACTTATACTAGCCCTAAATTCTATCCGAGTATAGACTCGAAATTATTATTAAATTATTCATTAAAGAAATCATTTAAAGTATAATAACATTTATCAGTTAATAAAGACTTGAGGTGCTTTTTAAATAGATTTAAATTTAAGCTTTTATGTTGATTTGGAATTTTGTTGTAAATTTTCGGTGCCATACATACTATGCTATTACCGAGTAAAACAGTTTTTGATGGGTGCATGCATAATCGATAGATATCTCGATTATTCCTTATTACAACAAGAAGGAAAATAGGTACAAAATGGCGGACATATCCCAAGGCATAATTGCACAATACTGTGTACTTAATTTCATGTTTTTCATGTAGGTGAAATCCAACTTACAAGATTTGTTTACAGGCAAACATCGGGACAGGTAAAACTAAATAAAATCTTGTAATAAAGACTAAATGATATTTATATATTCATGTTAACGTTCGACACGCGACATAAGGCACAAGACACGAGTAGGTAGCAGGTGTATCTTCGTACTTGGGGGAACAATGAGTCGCAATACAACGTCTTATTGGTATCCTGTTTATTTCTGAAAGAATTGTAAAGTTTTATATAAAAATCGAAGTCATTGCTTCTATTCGGTCTCGGAGCAAAACATGCTCAAACTTCACCGCAGCCTTTTCTCCGAAGACGTGTCAGTCAATTGACAAATACGGGTCTTATAAGTGTACTAAAATGAATTGGACGAATTAAAACCAGATGTTGCCCGGGGCTTCGCTCCCAATCTTGGATAATGTACCTTTCTAATGGTGAAAGAATTTTCGATATCGGGTCGGTAGTTTCGGAGATTACCCGCCTCAAACATAAAAGCTCACAAACGCTTACCTCTTTATAATAATAGTATAAATATCATAAATTTAGTAAAAAAATATTGTCAACTACAGAGTAATTTCAATCTGAAAGTAAATACGGAAATTATTACATCGCAATTAATTTCGTGTAACTAGTTCGTTTGGGGAATTAGGTCAGCTCTATAAAGAAATCTCACCCGATTTGTACGTACCATTTAGATTCGTAACGGCTAGATATCAAAATGTTCAACGGTTTCAAAATGAATAATCTAAATGGCAAAATGTTTAAATGTCTATTTATTTTGTACTATACAAATACAAAAAATGTAGTACACTACATTTTCAGGCCAAGTCCATTTTTAGGCCACATTCTTAGTTTTTATTGTTTTTTTTTTATTGAGATGCCAGCAGCAGGCTGGGTTGAACTTATGACTATACGAACAAAGAACTACAAACAAAGGCAAACAAACAAAGGTCACTTGATGGTAAATCATTGTCCGGGAAGCATTGAACTATCAGGGGCGTAACAGAGGCATTACCATTTTCTACTATTCGTAAACTTGAGTGAAAATCTCGCAATATTAAGAGCGAATCTAGAGAGAAGGCAAAGTTCTGGAAATTGATCATTTTGAAACAGTTGACATTTTGACAATTAGACATTTTGAATCAAATTAGACATTATGAACGCGTTTCACAGCGATCATTAGAGAATTCTCTTTCGCCGCGGTCTGCGAAAATATGAATGGACCTTTTTGGATAACTTAATTAGTGGAGTTTAAAGCGAGTTCGCGACAGTGATGGATAGAGGGCGGTAGTGACACTTTGGAGCGCAGTTCCGCCTTGTTTTATGAATTATGGTTGGTCTATAGACAGCCATGGTAATTTATTGAAATGCCCGCTTTTCTGTTCGATCGATAAGTTGTTTTTATACAATGGTCAAATTTCACAATAAAAAAATATGTGTTAGTAACATTTTTTACCTGCAAACAAATCTCCAAGATAAAAGACAATATCATTATATTATGGACATTTATAAATGTTACAATATTGTAAAAGCACTTTACAAGAGCCAATTACAATCAGTCGATTGCCAAACGTAATCCAACGTTTATTGAGCCCGTAAATCGAGATTACCTTCTGGCTAGAGATGGGCGACTGCGCGGTAAAAATTCAATCCTCGAATATTTACCCAATCATTACCACTTTTTCGCATTAAAATTTCAGGACCATTAATATCTTATAGATACTACATCATCCCACATCGGAAGGACTTTGGTGAGAGACCAGGTTGATGGCCCGTTGTGTTGTATGGTGTGATACATACTGCAACAATCTAATCATGCGATGACCAAGTCGACCTATTTATTTAAAACCTAATAAATTTTTAATATTGATATTATAATAACATACGTAATAACTTAAGACAGAAGGTCCCTTACGTAGGGAGTAAATAAATTTATCGACTTGTTATCGCATGGATCTCACAACTTTTTACGGCAGAAAAACTGAGCTGTGAGACTTGGTTTTTTTTTACGGCATGTTTTTGATAGCATCACTTTTTCGCATTTTTTTATTAATGCCATTCTTGAGTTAATTTCTTTTTTTTTTTTCTCTTTTTCAATAGGTACATTTCATGACATCACCTGCCATACTGCCTTCTCCAATTCACACACTGGCTGATAAAAACTTCGACTATAAGATGTTTTTTTTTTTTTTCGAAGTGTTTATTTTTCAATAGTGATGTTTTCCTTACCTGGAAGCAACCGGCAACGCACATATGACACCCCTGGCGTTGCAGGCGTCTAGGCTACGGTGACCACTTTCCATGAGGGTAAAAAAGAAAATGGAAACACGCGTAGATAGATGTATATGCTGTATATACTTTTTACCGTTTCGTTTTCGGTTTATAACCATCACATCTTTTCATTCCTACACCCGTCCGAAGTCTACGGAAATAAAGCTGCGAATTAATTTGCTGACAGTCTCCACGGCCCTCAGGAGTCGCACCTGTGACTGTACCGTTAGCAGCATCAGTTTTGTAGAAATAAAATTCCTCCCTTGCAGAAGTATGGCTGAGGATTCGAGGTTGTAGTATTAAATGTGACAAGTGTTATGGGATACTGACTCAACGGTACTATATTTTATGATATACTAGTGGTGGGAATTTCGGGATAAAAGTATTCTGTCTGTTATTCCAGGATACATTCTGTGTACCTAATTTAATAATAATCTGTCCAGTAGATTTTACGAGGAAGAGTAACAAACGTACACACACACACATACTCATTATATTATCCTCAAAAACTATCGCATTTATAATATTAGTAGGATGATAGATAATATTAGAGTAGATAGGATAGGACCTGACCGGGAATCAAACGCAGGACCTCCAGTATGGCTATCCGGCACGATGACTAAGCTACAAAGGCCGTCGTTATCTATTATCAGAAGCAAATAATGATCGATGAATGAGTACCACGGGTCGAAAACTATTTAACACAAGTAAAATTGATTTTACAAACTCACGTGGCACAATCCGAGCTCGAACCCGGGACCTTTCGGTTCACAAACGACTTGGAAACCATTTGGCCACCACTGCATCAGAAATGCTATAATGTGTTTCGAAGTAAACGTACAGATTCTAGGAACATCTGCCTAACACCATATGTGCAAGCATATTGTGTTAGGCAGATGTTCCCGAGCGGATTATTTCTGAGCTCATTCTAACACTGCGAAGAAGCACTGGAGTAGATAGCGGAAAATCCTTTCTGTTTTATAGAATACTAGCTTAGGCACGCTGCTTCGCCTGTGTAAATTTTCCACGGTAAATATACTTTTTTCCCGGAATGAATAGTAGCTTATATTCTCCGTTCATGTACAAGTTTAGGTGAGTAGATAAAACGTGAATTATATTCTAATATAAGGACAAATCACACAGATTGAGCTCAAAAGTTCGAGACTTGTGTTATTGGGTATTTATTCAATATTTAGTATATATATAACTCAACGATACTATATTTTATAACAAAAACAAATGTAGATAATATCGAATCTTGGGACTTTACGGTTCAGAGGCCAGCACTTTACAACTGCGCCACAGAGGTTATCGAATATACAATAATTTTAATAAACCATTTAATCTAATGAGGCTACTGAATAAAAGCTGTATATACGATAGCTTTGCGATGATTTTTATGTTCAGACCATTACAACGTCGATTAGGTAGGTTGTAACAGTGAAAACGATTTCATTTTTAAATTTAATTTTTGAGACATTTTCCCTTGTCATAACTTTGTGACGTGTGGTTCCACCCTTGTACCTATAGCACGACTCCATATACTCCCGTGGATGTTGTACGAGGCGATTAAGGAACACATTGTCTAGGCAGCTGTTAGGAAGCAATAGCATTCTCAAGGTACAGGCGTCAGGCAGGCCAGTTGTTAAATCAAAGTCGAATCTTCAAAATTTTAAGGTTAGTTTTTACGCTGACGTCAGGGTTCGCGGCGGCACAGCCCCGAACGCAACCAAGAATATGCGGAGGTGAGAGAGAAAGTGAGTGTTAGTACAATCGATAATAAATTTAACCTCCGTTGTGTAGTACCACGCCTGTTCTTCATCTGATGATACTGGATTTGATTCCCAGCGCGCGCAAGATTTTCAAAGCTTAAATTGACTTTTCATCATCACTACATAGTATAAAATAAAATCGCTGTCTGTCCTTATGTATTTCAATCCAAATAAATAAATATATTAGGACAAATCACACAGATTGAGCTGGCCCCAAAGTAAGTTCGAGACTTGTGTTATGGGATACTGACTCAACGATACTATATTTTATAACAAATACATATATAGATAAACATCCAAGACCCGGGCCAATCAGAAAAAGATCATTTTCCATCATGACCCAACCGGGGATCGAACCCGGGACCTCTCGGTTCAGAGGCAAGCACTTTACCACTGCGCCACCGAGGTCGTCAAATGTTTGTATATATGTTGTATAATGTTAACATGCACAATATTGCACCCGTTCGAAGCCGGGGCGGGTTTACAATATAATATAAATATGAATAATCCGTTATTTAAATTTAATTACGACTTCACACAGTCTATGATATCACCAGTGGTTCTGTTATGGTACTTTATATTTCGTTATGCGATGAGGCGTTCAAAATTATGATGGAATTAACTCAAATTATAACAGTAATCAATAAATAGCTAGGTTTCATTTTATACTCGATGTCTAAGTACCTTGTTTGTAATCCTTCACGACTATTGTCAGTAAGAAAATCATTGTGATTCTCTTTAAAACACTCAATGAATGTATGTCATCTTGTGCTAAAAATATACTCTCATTATATTAGTTTAAATATGTGAATTTCCTGAAATTACTCACATACAAATTTGTGAGCAAAAGCTAGTACAAACATAAACCTTGAAAACGAAACACTCCTTTTTCGGCAGTCGTGTTTAAAAATATGTCTTAGAATGTTCCGAAATGTTTCACAAAAACAAAAGCATAATAAAAGAATTGTTTAATAGACACGCAAAGATGTTCCCGATCTTATTGTCTCACAAACTGAGTTTAACTCAGTTTAACTCAGTTAACACTTGGCAAGCGGCCTTTTGACTGTGGACTAAATAAAAACAACGCCAAGATTGTTCCACTTTTTGCCAGCTACGGTGAAAGAAAGAGGTTATGTTTTTATTATTACTCTATAGCTACATGTTTCTACATACTCATTCATTCATTCTATTCATGCTAATAACTATAATTTTGGTTCCTGGCGTGGGGGACCAACAGTCAACACTGTTTAAATTAGTTTCAGTCGTTCCGAAGTCGCTAGTAGTTTGTAGCTTTGGTAAATATTATTTAATTTTAGAATAAAACGTGAAAACGTGCCATGCTCAGATCTTTAAAACTAGGTACGCAACGGTTTTTGATGGGAGTTTTTTAATGGATAGTGTGATTTATGGTTGATTACAATTGTCGTTTTATAAATAAACACTAAATCCATGATTATTATAAAATTTGGTACACGGGTATAATTTAATACAGAATAAGCGTAGGAAGCGAACCTACGGGGCACAGCTAGTAGTAAAATATATTTGATTAACGTTGTTTGTTGTGCGATTGCTTGAATCCCTACAAGTATTCCCGAAAATAGAAGTTATTTTCTCAAAAAACATACCAACAATATTTCTTGTTTTTAGCTACCCACCGGCTAACACAAAAATGACAGCCTTCATTTTTAAAACATTCTATAAATAAATACGCAAAGGTCAATCTAACACAAAATTCCGGGCCTTACGAATATTAGAGCTAAAAAGAAATTATATTTTCCAATGTCTCTCGCTCATCTCCGCATATTCTCGGCTGCTTTCGGAGCTGTGACTCCGCGAAGAACAGGTTCGGTGTGACCTTAATATTGAAAATTCGCTTTATTTTACAATCGGTTGCCCGCCTGCTGTCAACCACTTCTTTGGGAGGGCTATTGTTGCCTATATCTGCCTTGGCTGTGTGTCTATCATTAGAATAGAACCACTCCTTATACCCCGTGGAAGTGTCGTGCGAAGCGACCAAGACATACGTTTTGACAGCTTATAGGTCAGACAGGCTGGCGTAAAATCGGACAACATTTCAAAGTTTGTTAACTGATCCCCGGGCTTTACGGCGTCACAGCTCCGAACGCCGACATGCAACCACAACGTCAGATCATGGCCTGTTTGACTGCAGTGCTGGTTCGACTGCTATCTCGTCCCAACTGCCCCAGTTTCTAGGACCTAAATAAGGACAACGACGAAGCCATAAGCGTAGCCACACTTGTCAGAAATTGTATCAATAGACTTTTCGTTTTAAGAATAATTACTAATAAACTTAATTAGAACATATTATAAAACAAAATCTGTTCGCGATAAACTCAAAAACTACTGCACGGATTTTCATGCGGTTTCCACTAATAGATAGTGTGATTTCTGAAGAAGGTTTAGGGGTGTAATTTATTGTTTTACTCGAGCGAAGACGGGACGGACGATTTATGAAACACCCGACTCCTATGTTGGTTTGGAAGCTGACGGTTTCTAAACGGATGCACACCCATTTTACAAAACAGTTAACTATCGCTCTTTCAATTAAATTGTCTTAAAAAAAATTAAAATCGATTCAGCTCATCATAATATCGATTCAGCTCATAATATTATTGCTAACACTAGTGTCAGATTTTATTCAAGTCGCCTAAAGGCATCTGACATGACTTTTTTCGACTACTTACCGCCATCTAGTGGCAGGTAGTCGCTTACACACTAGTGATCTAAACTGTCCATCAGTGTGCAGGTTTCCACACGATGTTTCTTTCAACGGAAGCAAGTGATCTATGAAAACTACTATACATGTGTCAGATTGGTATACACAAACTCATATGACACGAGGAGGATAACGAACCTGAGACCTTCCGATTTACAGGCGGGCGTCTTAACCATTACACCACCACCATTCAGCTAATTCGTTTCAGATGATTGGCTGCTATGATGCCACAAAGAAACATACTCCTTCTTTCGTCGGGGGTTAAAAAAACGAAGCCCTGAACGCAATATTATGCAGAGACTGAGTGAATCTGTATAATTACCAATAGGGTAAATGCAGCTGAAATGCACATCAAGACGAGAAACTGCTACCCTTCACGGTTCAAATTCAGTCTGTCGCGATCGCTCGCCGCGAGCGGTCGTCCCGTCGCGTCGTCCGCGAAACCGAATAATTGACATACGTGATTCCCTTATTAATCGTGTTCCCGATACACCAGTGAGACATTTGCATGGTAATCGTTACCAAAGACAATCGAGGATTAAACGTACATCGTAATTCGAAAATGTAATCGATTCGAGTGTTGTGAGTTGAGAATACAATTTTTGTGCGTTACATGTGATTTGTGTGATATTACGAATCGGTAAGTTTGATATTTTTAGGTAAATTTTTTATAGGCCGTGTTTTATTGAAGTAACTTTTTGTTTTTTTTTTATTTCACTGGCTATGTCTGCGACTTCGTTTGCGTGCGGTTCAAAATAAATAACGTATTCTTTTACATTAAATAATGTACTGGTCTGATTATAAATTGGGAAAAGCTATTTTAATTTACAAATTGAAGTTATTACTAACAAACTAAAATATTATCACATTTGTATTTAAGACTTTTTAGAATTTTATATAAAACATTTAACTTATAACATAAGTGACTTATAATTACGATTTTTAATTATTATTGTACAATTTGACGGGAAAAATTGCCTATTAGTGCAGATCTCATTTCTGAATAAATTATTTGAATTTTCGGATTAGATGGACAGATGGACACAGCAAATATAACTTTAAGTATTCTTACGCGCTTATAAATACTACTACTTCAATTAATGTGCTATTTAATCTTGAATTTATTTTAAAAAATATTTAAATATTGATTAAAACTATTATTAGTCCAATTAGTCAAGTCGACACGAAGAATTATGAAATTTGAAGTGAAAAAGAAGTATTTACTATACGAGTATATAGGTAATAAGTAAAATATAATTAATACTTACAAAATATATTTATTATTTGTTAGATATTATTTTTAGTAAAAAAAAATTGTGTAAAAAAATACTATGTTGGTATGTGATATACTATGTTTGTAATAAGTACTATCTTTATACAAATAAGTAAATACAACTTTTAAAAAAAGAACACTCGATCATTATGACCTTTGGCAACAAAAATCTTTTTGAAACTAAAATAAATAGTACTTAAGTATTTAATTGGAATTTCGTGATAAAATAAATCTTTTTATAAATATATTGAAAATTTCTTCATTATATTAATTGCCCACGTACACGACTAAAGTTGCATTTATTAAATTTATAAGAATTTTCGTGGGTCGATAAAAGTCTTTATTGTCGTATTCCCTCAAGGCTGAGGGTCGTGGTCATTAAATACACACTTTTTTTTGGCACTATCATTAATCTATCTCTATTAAAAACCGCACGAAAATCCGTGCAGTCGTTTTTGAATTTGATGATGTGCAAACATATTTTGGTCACATTTTTTGTACACCGGAAAACAGGTATTATCATCATACACTGGGCATATAGAAAGTTCTTAATGACATTGAACGTAATGACTCGCGATGGACCAGCATCGAAGGTTTTATAGGTATTTTATTTCGCTTTAATGGACAATAAAATGTGTTATAATGTATCTTTGAAGGTTTTTTAAGAAAAAAATTAAACTCGTTTGTTGTCCTGTAATCACGAAGACTGATCTTTCATATCAGAATATCCTATTGATATAATATTTTGAAATGTTGATAAAATCAGTACGTTTTTCAAATCAAATCATTCATTCGGAAACCTTCACAGACACTTTACGGTGAAATTTTATATAACTGACTGAATTTTAAAATTACAATTTTTTACAATGTTTTAACGTCTTTGTCAAGTAAAACATTTTGTTTAAAAAAAAAAAACGAACCGTTCTGCAAAGAAAAATTAGTAGAATGATTTGTTTTATATCCTGATTTATTTTAAAAAAAAAGAATGGCATTAATAATAACATTGAAGACTTTCAAAACCGTAGAGTAGTGAATATTGTGCCACGGATTTCTTCAAACAAAAGGCCATAAATCATAATTTTGATTGATCGAAGTAAAGATTTCCATCTTAAGATACTGATGTATTTTTGGAGGGAAAATATGAAGTAGCTAACCGAATGGATTTGTAGTAGATATATATATATATATACATATATACATTATATTATTCCACAGCAATAAACACATACGATATATATATATATATATATATATATATATATATATATATATATATATCGTATGTGTTTATTGCTGTGGATTCACTTAAAGTCACTTGACATGACGTTTACGAATATAGCAATAGGGTTGACAAGGTCAGAGAAATATTAAAAATATGTTTAAGCTAGGTAATCATAGACAATCTTCAATGTTTAATTGTTGATTTTTACCCGAACCCTGGGCTTCGGGAGTGATAACCAAACAAAATATATGTGAATTTGAAACCTGATTTTGGTTAGTTCTATTCAAATTCTGATATCTACCGGATGAGAAGGTATAGTAGCACGATCTAATTGTTCCATTGAGTACACAATAACATCTTCCGTGATCAAATATTTAGCTCGTATAGAATTCGATCTCACACATGGTGGTGTAAGAGCCCTGTGTAAAACAGAGTTGACGCAGAAATAAAGCTCTGTCATTGACGGATAATTTTGTGTTCTGTTCTGTCGTACCATGTTTAGAACGATCTGAGATTTTATCATAGTATAGTTGTACGTAAAACATTATATACATAATTGTATGTGAAAATTAAAAAATGTACGTTATGTATTTGGGCAAAATAATGTGAAACTTAATACCTCTAAGAGGGTAGGTTGCTTGCATGCTCAGTTGTGCATGGATAATGACTTTCAAATATATTTACAGTAATAGAAGAACATTTCTATAATTCAATCATTTTAATAAATAAATAAAATAAATATATTAGGACAAATCACACAGATTGAGCTAGCCCCAAAGTAAGTTCGACACTTGTGTTACGGGATACTAGCAAATTAAAAAAATAAAGCAATTAAAAAATTAACCGTGAAGCATTTTGGGGACAATTTTGAAAATCCGTGGAGCAGAATCGGAATCTAAAATATTATATTTAAAAATAATAATAATTCTGTGGAGTATTTTGGGAAAGAATGTAAGGAATATTAATTTTTTTAGAAACAATAAAATGAAGCACTCTGGGAATAATCCGAACATTGACTTATCCATTAGCCAATTTATATGAGAGAAAAAAGAAAAGTGTAAATCAAAATCAAAATCATAAATTAGGCCATTTATTCATAAATTAGGCCTTCACAGGCACTTTTTTACGTCATAATCTAAATTAAATGATGTTTACCAAAGCTACAAACTACTATTATTTCGGAACGACCACTGCTGAGAAGAAATGCCTAAAGTAACTCATTCAAACAGTGTTGGTCCCTATTATGCCAGAAGGGCTTACCAGTGTAATATTTTTATGTCCTTTTTTTTGGTAACTTAGTTTCATAATCCAAATATGCTTACAATTTTTATATAATTTGTTAAGTATCTCTGGTCGAAGACACAACACCATTATTGTTCAATAAATGCTGCAAACACTTAAAACAGTTTATTTATAAGAACTTATCTTATAGGTAGCTTTATCTTCGATAAGCGATTGCGACTTTCAAATTCAACCTAATCTCAACTGAAATTACCTATTTGATCCTGTATCACTACCGAACTCAACTCTGCAAACTTTGTAGTTCGCTTGTTAATGTCTGTGTTGTACATTGAAGTATGTACAGAAATTAAGATTTACTAATTGTGCCCTGAGGCTTCGCTCCCATGGGAATTTCGGGATCTTCATAGTCCATAGTCGTATTCCTCATGGTCGTGGTCATTACGTGGAATTAAACATACACAACAACTTTCTTGGCATTATTAATGGAGTGGTTTGCCATTGCCTTCTCCATTTCACACACAATTTAATAATAATCAACCAGTGTGCAGGTTTCCTTACGATGGTTTCCTTCACCGGAAGCAAGTGGTAGTCGATGAAAACTACTATATATGAGTCAGATTGGTATACAAACTCATGTGGCACATGGGATTCAAACCTGGGACCTTTCGATCCACAGGCGGGCGCGTCATAACCATTACACCACCACAGCTTCTACATTTTGCGTAACAGAGAATAAACATACACACATACATCCTTACAAACTTGCGCATATATAATAATATTGGTAGGATTGTGGTTTCTGGAACATCATAGTACTTAACGTGTTTATATTTTATAAAATTTTAGTATTATTGAGTAACATACCATAGCACAAATATCGAACTCATACATTTACGTTAATTTTCCGTATATATTAATTTAGTTAACACACTAAACTTATTTTCTAGTGGATTTTCTTCTAATGTCGTCTGTGTAGTGTTAACTCGGCATGTGGTTGATTGGCGATGAATCTTGCAAACCTTTTAAAAAGTTTGCTCACCCCAAAACACTGCGCATTTTTATGAGCTACGTAAATTTATAGCGCCAAAACAAATCCAATCATCATTGTGTCGCATTGGTGCTGGATTGACGGTACTGAATATATTTCTATCTCTTTTTAGCATTATAGTGGTGAATAGAGATAAAACCAGATTATGGCCGACAAAGTGGTTTAAAAGTTAATATGGTGGATTGCTACATCGGATGTCCCGGGTTTAATTCCCGTTGTTTTAACATTTAATTTAATAATATGTTATCGTTGAGTTATTATCTCATAACATAAGCAGCTTCGAACTTACTTTGCGACTAACACAATCTGTCTTATTTATGTTTTTATACTTATATATTTCAAAACAAAAAATTATAGAAAAGGGCTCACTCAGAATCTTTTCGAACGATATATATAATACGGAACTTTACCTCTAGAACCAAATTGTTCTGTGATTATACCTACAAGGGGGATTCTCTAATAAATAAAACGCTTTATACGATAGAATTTCTGCCAGTAAGACTACGTTCTATTTATTTAGGACGTCGTACTGATAGCCCATTTTTGTACGTTAACATTACCTTCACGTCTCAACTAAGTGACGGAACGCTGCACGACGCCATTCAATTTGTTCTCATTTATCTTATCTTCGTGTGTCAGATTTTACACAAGTCGTATTGGGTTTGTTTTTGATATTTCGTTCGCAATCAAATAGAATAAATTAGAATTTTATTTAACTCAAGTACAAACTTATAAAGCGTTATTACCAATAGTATCAAATGTTATTAATATTACCAATATGTATTACGGCGGCAACATAAATACATAATACAATTCTGCCGTCAATAGGATAATTGCAGTAAGAAGGCTCTAGATGATTTCGAGAAAAACGCGGTTAAAGTTTTGGTACGAAAATCTTCAATAACTCCTATGTTTGTTATCACATCATGATGGTTGATACCTTAAATGAAATATAACCTCATCACCTATCTATTATTTATATTGGAAACCAATAGTAGGTAATAAGAAGCAAAAAATACATTAATTTTGTTATACTAAGTATCTCCTAGAATGTCCTTAACAGATGTTAAGGAATATTTAGCATATACACAGGAGGTGGGTTCTTTACAGTATATATGCTAAGTTTCCATACAAGTTTTTGATTATTTAAAGTTTATTTTTTTTTGCTCGGTCCATGCCCAATTTACGTATGTAAATTACTTAACTTAGTAAGTGTTATAGATTATAGTATATAGTGTTATAGATATAGTTGTACTGTACTTATGCCGAGATACTCTGAATAACAACTTTTGCCGTAAGTGTATCCATTGTACTGTTTGTAATGTAAAAAAAATGTTTGACTTACTGCAAAATTTTAATTGTTAACTTTAGATCTAAAATACATATAAACAAATGGGTAAGTTACGAATGTAGATCTCGTTATCGTGATTATGACTATGGCTATATATATAACTCGGTTTTGGCAAAAATCCGACTTACTGTGTGGTATGTTTCCAAGAAGGAAGAGGGTGGAAAAAACATGTGAATATATATATATATATATATATATATATATATATATATATATATATATATATATATATATATATATATATATATATATCATCAATTCACAATATATATATATATATTGTGAATTGATGATATAATTTCTAATAGCCACTTTTTGTTGCTTTTGGACACGTTACTGCGTGTTATTAGGCTGAAGTACATTATATACTTCTATGAATCGCAATGTATATAGATTCACTTTGATTATAAATTTGATCTGGATTACAATTGATTAAAATTCAATACTCACCCATATGAAATAATTAATTTAAGATCGTTGTACTTAACACTTTCTTGACTGGTAGAAAATGTGAATATTTGTATTTTTTTGCAATAACATTTTCAAATATAAATTATAACATTTTAAATTATAAATATTTAAAATTTTAAGTATTTCTGCTATTATCAATATAAATCATACAAAGATATGTAAAAATATATTTGCAATCCTGCGCACGCGCGTTGAAAATCCCATGAAAAGAAGCAAAAAAATAAGACATGATTTTATACCCAAAAAAGTCGCTGACACACGCACCGACAAATGATACTGATATTATGTTAGAAAGGAGGTATTAAATTAAAGGAAAAACTGGGAAAAACTCAATAAATCCCACTGCTATTGTGGCCTGTCTGGACGGAGAATAATACCACCCTACAGGAAAAATGTTCTCTATGAAAAGCATGGAACATAAATTGGTTTCCTTGAGAATTGTTTAATGCTCAGATGTTATTGGGTTAAAAAGGAGTATTTGTTTTTAGGTTTCGTGATTATATGTATGTGTGGTAGTTTCTTTATTCTACTCACTAGCTTTTTCTAGAGACTTCGCCCGCGTTCAATCCGTTTTAGCCTTTTGCGGGAATATATACAGGGTCACTGGTATCTAACGCATAACTTTCCAAAGGCGCTTAAGGTACGCATAGAGACTGACATATTTTGTTCTACGACCTTTGTCTAAACGTAATAAATACAAAAATTTTCCTTTTTTTAGTTTTAATGTCGTTTCTATAAAAATAAATTTACTCTATTAGTTCGTTATCTGTACTGTCTCGTGTTGCTTGGCTATTACATAGAGTTAAGATGTGTAGAATCGCAAATCAGATTGTAATTGATTTTATATGAAAAAAAAAAGCTACTTCACTAATTCATGAAAAGTCGTAGAATAAAAGTTGCTTATTTTGATGTACCCAAGTAGTCTTTAGGAGGTTTTGCGTTTGATACCAGTGACCTTATATACGAGTTTATCCCATTTACAGTTTTACTATAATATATACTCCTTATATGTTTTGACTATTCAATTCAAGTGCGGCCCAATTGGACTGCGATCCTATTTTTATTCAGTTGTCGTTATTATCTCCTGATTCAAAGGGTCTCCTGATGTATGATGAATGATAATACCTATCATTAAACTAAAATGAATTTAATAAACTAAAATAAAATTAATATTCGGCTGTAATTTTACGACCGGTAACCTGACTGACTGCACCTCTCTTAGGAAAGTTTGTCTAGTTCTGAAGGCCTATCACGAAACATACGAACACGTAGATGAGAAGAAGACGTTAGCAACGTGCTACGTGACGTAGTACGTTGTTAACGTCCCTTTTTCTCATATCGTGTACGCATCGTGTAGAAGAGAAAACGTGTGAACACGTAATGAAGCGTTTCTTTTTTATGTTTCATGGTTGCCTCACTGCTCTATCGCCACTACAGACTGCTGTGGCATAAATAATTTATACTAATCTATTTAATATTTTATATTTATTCGGTGGCGCAGTGGTAAAGTTCTTGCCACTGAACCGAGAGGTCCCGGGTTCGATCCCCGGTCGGGTCATGATGGAAAGACGATCTTTTTCTGATTGGCCCGAGTCTTGGATGTTTATCTATATATGTATTTGTTATAAAATATAATATCGTTGAGTTAGTATCCCATAACACAAGTCTCGAACTTACTTTGGGGCTAGCCCAATATGTGTGGTTTGTCCTCATTTATTTATTATTTATTTATTTATTTATTTATTATTATTAGTATTATTATTAGCATATTATTTAATACTCAATTTAACTTATATTTTTAACTCCCGACGCAATAAGAGGTTTTATAAGTTTGACCGCTAAGTGTGTCTGTCTGTGTAGGTATGTGGCTCGGTTCAGCCGTTCAAAAGTTGTAACGAAATAAATATTTAAAGTCGAGGTTTTTTTTCGATTTGTCTAACAAATAAACTTGTTTACTCTATAAATAACATCAAAACACATCAACCACTACATAGTATAAAACAAAGTCGCTTCCCTCTGTCTGTCTCTATGTATGTTTAGATCTTTAAAACTATGCAACGGCTTTTGACGCTGTTTTTTTTCTTCATTTATATAGTTTAATTACAGAATAAGGTTTAGGTAATTATATAATTTATTATGGTCACACCCGAGCGAAGCCGAGACGAGCCGCTAGTTGTGTAATAGAGACAAACAAACACACTTTCCAAAATGAAATAGAAGTATGGATTAGATCCACACTATAGTCCCAATGGAATCGGATCCCTAAAGTTCATGGATCCCTTTCGCAAATACTCAAAGGCAATCAAAACTGAATAACTATGTTTGCGGAAACTTTCCATCGGAAAATATTCAGTAAAATTGTAATCCGTAATGTTCAATCGCATTGTTGTAACAACATTTTAATGAGTTGGAAAATTTTGATATGTTACTGATTGGAATTTTGCGTTTTCATTTACTCTCTCGCTTTTTTCGATTGGTGGTTGGTTTTAGCACTGGTGCCCGATTTTATTAGGATTTTCGAGATAAAATATAGCCTATAGCAATCTTGGATAATGTACCTTTGTAATTATTAATGAATCCTTACCCTGGAATAAAACATACGGTACTTTTTATTCAGAAATTCCCACTTTTTACCCTGGAATAAAACATAGGGTACTTTTTATTCAGTGATCGAAGCCCCAGGGCGCAGGCTGTTGAAGGCATTTAGCATTTACACTCAAATAATATGTACGCCCAATTTATTTACCCACGCGTGATGTTTTCTTTTCAAACTCACAAAAACATCTTTAATATTCAGTATATTACTCAGAGCGGACGCAGCCTTAAAAATAATAATGTATAATTTTTAAACCGCAAGTAATAATTCTGTTCCTCATTCATTTAATAGTCTCCACTGTTAAGGATGTCAGTTTCTGGGTCAACCGTCGAGCTTGAAAAGCCAGTTTTATAAATAAAATTTCTCTACAGTTAGATAAAAAGGCCAAGTGTGTACTGCAACTAGATCGTTAGGGTTCTGTACAAAATTTGGCGAGGAAAAAATATTTATTTAGATTTTTATTTATTTTGAACTTAAAACTGCCACAAACATGTGTTAGGGCTGTCTATTATAGTACTACTTTAAGTACTACATACATACATAAAACAAAGTCTCCCGCCACATCTGTCTGTTAATCTTTATTTTTTTAAGCCACGCATCGGATTATGATGTAGTTTGTCACTTTTGTATAGACAATTTATTAACGAAGTTTTATATAAAAAAAAACCAGTTTATTAGACCGTGCGAAGCCGGCTCGGTTCGCTAATTTAATTAAAATCTAAATAAAATATAAATTATAACTACTAATTTCCTATTTGTACGGGTAACATCAAAATTTTTTTTTATTTTTATTTGAGGAGACCCCACATAAAATTGATCAGGGCCATCATCTCTTAATGTGATTCAATAGAGAACCTAAACTGATCTGATCTGCGTTCCAAATTCGTTCAATCGACTTAATTTTTAGTATTCAAATGCGAGTCATTTTAGGTTCCCAAATTGAACTGAGTTGCATTGGAATCGTTCCGTAAAAGTTGATGGTAGGCCTGCAGGTGTAAAAATTAATAATTTATTTATTTCGCCAGAGTTAGATAATATGTGTATATATAGTGTGGTATAAATATTGCTCTATGCTGCGCCATTTCACATGCAAAAAATTTCAAGTTAACAAAGACAAATAATCGAAATAAAATCACGCAGAATGCCCAAACTTGAACTGAATGTCAAATCATAAAAAAAAGTTGAATTCAATAAAATTTATTCTAAAGACTTCTCGAGAAAACGGTTTCGACAGTTACATAACTAAAGTTCTCATTTTATGGTTTCGCATTTCGACATACGGACCCCTAAAACTGGCTGAGTGGGAGATTTACTCGTCTCCCTGTGGGTTTAGAATATAGCGTCAGAAAAAGTTTTATTAGAACTTACGAAATACATCAATATATAATCGTACAGGAAGATTTCCGAAAATAATTGCTTACTAGCCGCTCGCTCCGGCTTCGCTCGGTTAAAACCATAATAAAAAATACCCTGTGTCACATATTTCGCCTATCTCTGTGCCAAGATTCATCAAAATCGACCCGAAGTAATTTTTGAGTTTATACAATACTAACAAAAATATAAATCTTTTTATAATATTAAGTATGGATTAGGTACATGCATACTTCCATCTTTCTATGAGCGTTTGTCCAGTTGCATCCTCAGCCACAGAGCGCCGAAACTCAGCCCGCTCCCCTACTTTTTTCCTCAATTCACATAGACGTCGGTATTTAGTTGTTAGAATATTGGCACGCATATCTTCCTTGACAATATCAAGCTGGCACTTTTAGGACTTGCTTTTTCTACCTTGCATTTTGCCCGCGGCTTCGTCCACGTGAATTTTCCTTCTACACAAAAAATCAAAGATCTGAGTCGTTTATTTACAAGTTATTGTATTGTATATAACCGCTGTATCGCGACGAAACCTATACCAGATTTTAAGTTAGATCATACTCTACACAAAAGTGTGAAAAATGTATCGAATTCCTTCTAGTAGTTTTTGCGTGACACTCGTACAAACATACGTACGTGTTTTGGCTTCTATTAGCTCCAAAAAGACCTCCATAATTATTTTTCTTTAATATCTCCTATATACAGCCGCCCGCCTACAATTTTATTATATGATATACATAAATACAGATTAGTGTGAAAATGAAAGTATTTCCATACTATTAATATTATAAATAAATAAAATAAATATATTAGGACAAATCACACAGATTGAGCTAGCCCCAAAGCACAGATTAAATAATACCCCAGTACCCAAAGTAAGTTCGAGACTTGTGTTATGGGATACTGACTCGACGATACTATATTTTATAACAAATACATATATAGATAAACATCCATTACCCGGGCCAATCAGGAAATGATCATTTTCCATCATGACCCGACCGGGGTTCGAACCCGGGACCTCTCGGTTCAGTGGCAAGAACCTTACCACTGCGCCACCGAGGTCGTCAAAATATAAATAATTCTATACTTATAATAAAACTGTAACTGGACTATGTCTGTATATAGGAGATATTTACGAAAAATAAGTAGGGTATATTTAGGGTCTAAGTAATAGTAAAGTTTAATGTGGATGTGTTGGTTTTTTGTTCATGTTTCATCAGATTGTGGTAGTTTTTTTTGTGGAGCTAGTTGGGGAATTGTAACTGAACAAGAATAATAATAAAATAACCTTTGACACGTATGGATTCGCGGAAAATAAATTCAAATTCAAATTAAAATCATTTATTCAGAAATTAGACCTTCACAGGCACTTTTTCTCGTAATTTTTTATATTTATAGTTATTACTCAAGCTACAAACTACTGGCATTTCGGAACGACCACTGCTGAGAGGAAATGCCGAAAGACACTCATTTGAACAGTGTTGGTCCCTATCATGCCAGAAGGGCTTACCATTATTGTTTCTTACAATGTTTTTTTTTTCTAATAATATATAAAACTACATAATGTACATAGCCAAAAGGTATATCAAAACAGGTTATGATTGTGATCCGAGTGCTGAGTATAATATATATATATATATATATATATATATATATATATATATATATATATATATATATGTGTGAAACACAATTAACTTACATAAAAATATATGAGAAATGAGAAGACCGGTTCCCTCTGGCAGCACCCGTTCACGAGTTGACGCATGGGTCAGCCATCGCGTAGCTCAACCATAATAGAGGGAACCTCACGACCCGGCCCACGACACCACTACCAGATTGACCATTTGAGTGAGCATGACACACTCGATTCCCATGACTTCATAATTACAAATCTTATTCGTCGAACAGCTTATATATGAAAGGGAAATCAATACGAAATAATTTTAAAGAAAAACACATTGTCGGGAATACGAACAGTCGCGTTTCTCTTTGCTTAAGATTGCATGGTTATAATTGTCTAATTAGACATAAAATGTCGCAGGAATTACTTTAGTCCTATATACATAGAACTATAGCTGCAATATGTAAGGGATAAGGATATACGCATCCGGTATGGGATATACCATTTCTCCCTGCAAATATTTGTCACAATCTGATTTCAATATTGCCTGTAGACGTATTTCACATGAAGCAAACAAAATGAAATTTCACATTCGTGTAGTCAATCCTAGCGGAAGCTATTTCTCAAAGTAAACTACCTTTTGTTTTCTACAAAGTAGCGTAATTTTTCAATTTTGACGTCTAATATTTTTGAGTTTCTTTCGCGTTTATAATAATTAGGAAGTATTAACTATTATAAACGCGAAAGTAAGTTTGTTTGTTAGCTCTTCGCGCACGAAATTTTGTATACTTGTAGTTTGACGTATGTTACTTTTCATCCCGGAAAAATAACTTATCCCGCGGGAAATTTACGTGGGCGAAGCCGCGGGCAAAGGCTAGTTAAAATATTTTTTTTCTTTCTTTAATTTCGAGTTTGTTATTGCTATCAATATTGTCAAGATTTTATTCAAACCACTAGCATTTAACATGACTATAACGATTACCTATAGCAATTTAGTGAGAACTGGTCGTATAAGCGCTAGTAAACTATTTAGTTAGTGCAAGTTTCCTCATTTCCAATGTTTTCTTTCACCGGAAGCAAATGCTAACCTAGTGTAAGATTTTATACAAGTCTAAAGTCTGTGGCAAGCGGTCGCATACAAACTAATGAACTTAAACTGTCAACCAGTGTTCAGGTTTCCTCACGATGTTTTCCTTCACCGAAATCAAGTGGAAGCACGACGGAGACGGAGAGGATGTTCAAATTCAAATTCAAATTCAAATCATTTATTCAGAAATTAGAACTTCACAGGCACTTTTTCTCGTCAATCTTTAAATTTATAGTTATTTCTCACAAGCTAGAAACTACTGGCATTTCGGAACGACCACTGCTGAGAAGAAATGCCGAAAGAAACTCATTTGAACAGTGTTGGTCCCTATCATGCCAGATCGGCTTAGCATTATTGTTTCTTACAATGTTTTTTTTTTTCTTTCTAATAATATATAAAAGTACATAATGTACATAGTCAAAAGGTATATCAAAACAGGTTATGATTGTGATCCGAGTGCTGATTATAATATATATATATATATATATATATATATATATATATATATATATATATATATATATATATATATATATATATATATATATATATATATATATATATATACATCGTATGTTCAAGACATTTAATGTTAGTTTGTCTGCATTTGACGTTCAATTTGACATGCGCAGAAAAACAAACAATCACAACATTAATTATGTAAATCGCAAAAGTACGCCATTTTGTTTAAACGTCAGGTCGGTGCGCATGTTAAAGTCGACGTCAAAGTTGACTGGTACAACACGCTTAAAGCCTGACATAAGTCAAGTTTCTCGCCAATTTTATTCGATATCAGACCATTCGGAGATATCCTTGTCGATTTAACACACCCGAAGAAAAGTTACGTCTTGCATAATAAAAAATGATTTTATTCACAAAAATTAAATTTTGTCGTGCATATTTATGAACTTAGCAAAGAAAACTCTGCGAACTAAAGTGGTGAGACTTTTACGATCGATTTATTCATGCACTAAGGTTTTATTCATAAGTTATTCTTCTGAAATAAGGTATTTTATTAAACTTCGAGTTTAAAACATAGACACAAAATAGAAACTGTAATTTCAGAATTTACTAAGGAAGCGGTGGTGGAAAGTGAATGATCAAAAGGTTCCAAGTTCGAATCCTACGCGTGCCACATAAGTTTGTATACCAATCTGATTAATATACTTATATAATATAAACCAGATTTCTCCTGCGGCTTCGCCCGCGATTAATTTCATCCCCATTTGTCATTCGGGGGGTAATTTTTGAAAAATAAGTAGCCAATGTTTGAACGCGGGTTTTGAACTAAATGAAATAATTATTGAAAGCGTAACAGACAGACTTTCGCATTTATAATATTAGTAAAGATCTACACACTGGTGAACACTGTAATTTCACTAGTGTGTATGCGATTACTTGTCACTAGAAGCGGTAGGTATTCGTAAAAGTTATGTCAGATGCCTTTTGGGAATTTAACTGAGATTTGACACACAAGTGTTAGCAATTAACACACTCGAAAGAACCTAACCTGGAAGTAGGTGTTGCAAATTGTATTTTGCTATAAAGTATTCAAAAACTAAGATTAAATTTACTAAAAATGTAGCAAAATATATTCGAAACCAATCTACTTTTAATATCTAGTAGAAATTTTGCCGTAACACGTTTTAATTTAGAAAAAAATCGCATCTAGATCCTCGATATAACGACGCTTTTGCGCTTCGAGTGTTCTTTTCTTTTCGTGCTTCAATAAAGATAAATTTTAATACTGGTATACTTGTATTAACATATATCGGACAATTTTAGACGGTGTACATTTTATTAAAACTTTTATAAACAAGTTCCAATTAAAACATCTAGTCATAAATATAATTCTCTCTCTCTCTCTCTATTTCGTCTGCCTTCTGTTTTCCTCGGCCATTAAATGTTAAAGCCCAGAGTCCGTTATTCAACTTTTTCGCCTCCAAATCGCCCGGTCGTCGGCATCCGTAGTCGTCAGACCATTGTCACGCGTATCATTCTTGACGATGTTAAAAGCCAGCACTTCTCAGGATTTACTTTTCTGCCAGGGCCAGAGAGCGGCATAGCCAGACATTTGTTCCCTATGTAATTTGCCGGTCTACACAAGACGTGGCCGTACCAGCTTGTCTGCTATGTCATGGATAGACACTAATATTATAAATGCGAAAGTAAGTTTATTTGTTACCTCTTCACGCGTAATCCACTCAACCAATCTTCTTGAAATTTCGCATATATATAAGTATGGAGAAGGATATATGATACCTTTCATAATTACCCGGAAAAATCTATTGTTGCCTTGGGATTTGCGAAAACCCTTTATTCTATTATAGGTGGCGCTAAATGCTAATACAATAAACTTCGCAATAAAAACTAGATGGCGCTGTGTGAATATAAAAGTGCTGGGTGGATATATTTTAACTATCTCAATTCCATTTTAACACGAAGGAAAAACTGTTCCCGAGCGCATTAAAGCGGACGAAGCCGCGCGTAAACAGCTAGTGCAGAATAAAGATAAAGTTCATTAAACTCGGACAATGTAACATAATATTGTGGCTTATTGAACAATTGCAAAATGACAATATTATTTATGCAACGAAGCCATTTAAGCAACGTATATTGCATCATGTGAAAGGATTTTATATTTTTATTTGCATTTTTTAAAATCCTTTGTATTTTATCCTCGTTAGCATATTCTCATTTTAACTCCATATTTGTGATGTACCTATAAAATTTTATTAAACATATTTTTTTAAATATATGCGTGAAATTCATGAAACGAGGGTTCCGAATATGTTTTTTTTATTTATTTACAAATACAGACACAGTATCACGTCTTTATCGCTAACGGCATAGACAGAGCCAAGATTTGCAAAACACAAAGGCCACGTTTCACTGTTCTTTCTTTTCGGGTGTGTTATTGCTTACACTGGTGTCAGATCTGGCTTTCACAAGACTTTTACTTAACGCCATCTAGTAGCTATAGTAGCATACAGACTAGTTTTACCGGACCGATCCGGTTCGATCCGGTTCATTCCAGAATTGGGCGGTATTAGCATAGTGACGAGTACGGTTGGGAATCACATTACGTGTACCTTAATTGTGGCTGGGTAGAACGAAATTTAGTATTTCAAGGTATATTTGTTTCGATAGGTACCTGTTTTTTTTTCCGAATAATTATGTAGCCTAAGCTAGCCTAATCGAACTGCTATACTGGAGGTCCCGGGTTCGATACCCGGCCAGGTCAAAATGGAAAATGATCTTTTTCAGACTGACCTGGTAATTTTTATTTATATGAATGAAATAATATTAATTAATGCCATAAAATATGGCAGTGTTGTTGAGTTATTATCACATAAGAAAAGTCTCGAACTTACTTTGGGGCTAACTCAATCTGTGTAATATATGTCCACATATGTACTACTCCACCAAAACAATTAGGCACATGGCAAACATGGCGTCACTGTAGCTAGGGAGGGGAATATTCGAGACTCGCTGATACCTAGTATGAAACTGGTAAGTAACTATTGTGAATACAACTTAGTATGTGTATATTATAACTATACTTTATTTATTTTGGGAACAGAGAACTGTGTGTGCAAAGGAAATAATAAAACTCCTAATTGATTAAATGTACTTTATTTATTGGAATAATTTGAAAAATTGTTCTAATCAGAATCTAATTCTTCAATCCCTGACATTCTTTCAAAATCTGAATGTGATTCCAAATCACTGTCATCGCTGTCGTCATTTACATTTATGACTAACTCTCTTGCGTCTTCTAAACCTTGCTTTTCCCAGTACGCCTTCCGTAACCGGTCCACGTGATTAATTTCTTTTTTCCAATCGTCTTGCGTTATTGATTGTATGGCTTCCCTGGCTAGTTTTTCGATTTGTCTCTCTGACTGATCGACATTCTTGTCGGCGACTCTTTGTTTGACCAGGTTCCAAATGTACTCAATAGGATTGAGGTCACATTGATATGGTGGAAGTCTGAGGACTTCGTGACCGCTCTCCTCTAAAAGTTTGTCCACTAAATATTCTTTTTCCGGTCGGTTGCGAATTATAATATAATTCAACTCAGCCTTTGTCATTCGCGGGTCAAACGTAATGTTTCTCTCGCTCAGCCAATTCTGCATGTCTTGTTTACGAGCGGCCATAGTAGGAGGCTTATTTAATTGCTTGCTGTGGTAGGGCGCGTTGTCTATGACAACAATACTGTTAGGTGGCAAATTTGGAATTAGTTTTTCGGTTAACCATTTCGTGTAGTTTTCTGTGTCCATTTCGTCGTGGTAATCCCCTTTACTACTTTTACATTTGTATAATAAGTCTGCACCTTCGACGAACCCAGTCTCTCCTCCTGAAATACAAAGATATAAACATTAATAAACAGTGTAGTGACATGAACAATAGTTAAATTATTAAAGTAGAATATCACGTACGTGCAGAAATATTAATTATATGGAACCCTAATAAGACAGCTCATTGGGTATTACCTGCGTGAACGATTATCCAGCGTTGGCCAGCACTATCGTTTTTTCTTATGCCTGGGACCGTTTGACTTTGCCAACACTTGTTGACAGTGTAATGCGAGTGGACCCATGTTTCATCGGTAAAAATAACAGGTTTTTTTTCCGGGCCCAAGTCGTCGTTTTCTTTTAATCTTCTTAAGTAACGTGCACGCCACGCTGCTATTTCAGGTCTTTCTATGAGCACGTCTCGTTTTTTGGAGCACTTTTTGAATTTAAATCCCAAACTTTCTGTTATAATTTTTCGCAGGGTCTCTCTTTGACCAGGAAAGTTAAGATCTCTCTTAACAACGTTTAAAATTTTTTTCAATGTAGGCACTTCTTTGTACACGTCATAAAAGCTTTCAATTTTTGTTTTAATTGCACAAATCATGAAGTCATCAATTTCCAGCTTTTTCTTTTGTTTTCGCTTTTTCCCTGGAGTGGGTAATTTGACTGTCTCTGTTGGGGCTTCGCTTGACGTACCCGGCTGTGGTGAAAGCCTTAGTTTCTCCAAAACTTCTTTTTCCTCGTTTTTTATTCTGGCCAATGTGCGTCGACTAATGCCAGTAGCCGTACACACTCGCTTTTCCACTTGAGATATTGGAATAGCTATTCCATGCAACTTTTCTTCCTCAAAAAAATGTAATACTTTTAATATCATTGTCCTTTCGGACCCACGGATAGTTTTTTTCCTACCCATTATGAGGTTAACAAAAAATATCAACAACAAAAACAACACGGGACTTTTAAACAACACAGAATGAATTAATAACAATTATTTAACAAAAATTAACAACACAAACTCAACAAAAACCCAACTGACAACGAAAATTTTAGGAGGCGCGAAAGCACGTGGTGTAACTGCAGAGCGCGAGTACACGACTGCGCGTCACTAGGGAGAGCGCGGGGAGGTGAGACGAGGTACGGGCGCCGAAACCGCATTCCTGTCATGCGCCTAATTGTTTTGGTGGAGTAGTATAAATATTTATGAATCTCTGACGATCTCGGTGGCGCAGTGGTAAAGTTCTTGCCACTGAACCGAGAGGTCTCGGGTTCGATCCCCGGTCGGGTCATGATGGAAAATGATCTTTTTCTGATTGTCCCGGGTCTTGGATGTTTATCTATAATTATGTATTTATTTGTTATAAAATATAGTATCGTTGAGTTAGTATCCCATAACACAAGTCTCGAACTTACTTTGGGGCTAGCTCAATCTGTGTGATTTGTCCTAATATATTTATTTATTTATTTATATTTATTTATTATCTTGCAATCTGAGGCGATTTTGACAAGTTTTGACAATCGATGGTAATAACATAGGTCTAAAAAGGCTTGACTTCAGACAGGCCGGTTCAAAATCATAGACAAATATTCGGCATTTTCATCTATTTTTATGGAGCATCACAGCCAACAATGAAACTATGAACAAGCAAGTAAGATAGAGAAAGAAGAAAAGTCGGAAATCTAACTGAAGTAAGGTAACAGAGCGTAAAATGCAATCAAGTCACTTTATAACCAAATTATTCAAATCGTATGTTCTCATTTTTCAAATGTGATTCACGTATAAATAACGACAGAGAAAAAAAAAATCCCGCCAAAACATTTTTAAATAACGTTTCCGTACATGCGTGGAATGCTTGTAGACTTCAGATCAACTTCAAATTAAAAAGAAGCGGTGGTGGTGATTCTCAATACAAGACAGTTATAAGATTTTTAGCGGACCCTGGGCTCCGACGCTCAACGGCTGTGGAAAGAACCGGGATTACGCTGAGATAAAAAAGAGAGAGAGGGAGGTTATAAGACTTTTTGACGTCTGAACTCTGAAATCTATTATTGCCCGCGCTGAATAAAATAAAACATAAATATATTCTTATAAAATATCAGATTCATATGTCTAAAAATCTGTGTACATAAAATGACAAAAAATATATATATTTATATTTGAAAAACTATATTCGGTAAAACATGTAGTTTTAATTAATTTTAACATCAATTTTTATGTACTGATGTTTTTTGGCAAATAAAATTTTTCTTTCTATATGTAAACAAATTTTCGCTGCTCCGTTTCGGCAATTTATCGACAATTTGAAAATAGAAAGCACTCCCGTATAGCAATGGATTCGCACCTTTAACTCTCAAAAAATTTGCAGGAAGGATAATATTGCAAATTTACATATAACTCATTTCTGTGTAATTTTTCTTAAACAGATGGCACATTCTCACGAGACGCGTATGAAAATTTAAGTATACAATAAGTTTAAGTACAATAAGCCGGAATAACGCCAATGCTTTATTTTGAAGGAAAATAACAAAAGGTATTTTTGTTTTAGTTGATTATATTATTTTGATACTAGATTAAACATTTTACCAGAGGTAGACTTTGATACAAAGGTCGTCTGCATGGGTACCTCACTCTCATCTATATCTGTCGCCAAACATCAAATAAATAAATATATTAGGACAAATCACACAGATTGAGCTAGCCCAAAGTAAGTTCGAGACTTATCTTATGGGATACTAACTCAACGATACTATATTTTATAACAAATACATATATAGATAAACATCCAAGACCCGGGAAAATCAGGAAAAGATCATTTTCCATCATGACCCGACCGGGGATCGCAACCTGGACCTCTCGGTCCAGTGGCAAGAGACCACTGCGCCACCGAGGTTGTCAAGCAGCGCTTGCACTGTTGTGTTCCGGTGTGAAGGGTGAGACAGGCGATGTGATTACAGGGTTATGTGGCCAAAGATCCTGGGCCACTGAGCAGGCAACACGCGTAACAACTCTGGTGTTGCAGGCGTTGATAGGCTGTGGTAATGTAAATTTTATGAATGACTTAGCTGCGCTCCGGAATTTTGGGATAAAATGTACCCTATATGTTATTATAGGTTATATTCTATCCGTATACCAGATTTCAAAACGGTCGGTCCAGTAGATTTTGCGTGAAAGAGTTACAAACGTACATCCTTACAAACTTTCGTATTTATAATATTAGTAGTGTTATGGTAGGATAGGATTGGGCACTGGCATGATAGGGACTAACACTGTTCAAATGAGTTTCATTCGGCATTTCTTCTCAGCATTGGTCGTTCCGGAATGCCAGTAGTTTGTAGCTTGTGAGAAATAACTATAAATACAAAAATTGACGAGAAAAAGCGCCTGTGAAGTGTCTAATTTTTTAATAAATGATTTGAATTTGAATTGATTTTGGAAATGATTACTCCCTCAAGAAAATTGATGGATTGTAATGGCAGCGCGGCCGCAGCGGTCGAAACGCTCTGATAGCCTACCATACAAAATTTATGTAATGTCACTATAATATCCTATCTGATAATTAACCATTCTGTACATTGTTATTTATCACAAAGTTAAATTAACATTTCTATTCGCATACAAGTTGCTGGTAACAACTTAACTCAGTCGACTGTTATTACTAAGTTAACTTTGATATTAATAGCTCTCTGCTAACTTGTTTCAATAGTATAGCAACATTTACATAACTTAATTAAAACATTTTCGATGGTAATCATTTGAAAATCTCGTGTAGGGTTCATCACGATATATTTATCGCGATAATAAAATTGTAATATATTTTTTAATAAGACTATAATATTTCTTTTTATTAAGCCATAGTTTAGAACTAGATGATGCCCGGTGCTTCGCTCCTGTGGGAATTTTGAGATAAAATATAGCCTATAGGTATCGGTTCGGTAGTTTCGGAGATTATCCGACTCAAACATACTAACTCACAAACGCTTACCTCTTTTTGTGATAATATTGTAGTATTAAATTAACAGTATAATATGTCTATTTTTTTGAAAAGCATTCGATTTTGACCTATTTTAAATAAAAAAAATAACACCGCCATTTTTGTTTTTCTTTCCAAGAAAAGCGGTTCACATACTTCATTTATATTTTTTCCAAAATATGAACAAATATTTGCTACGCCAAATCTAATTCAGTGAGAAGTTGTTTCGAGTAACTGAATTAAGTGAAACCCTTTTCACTCGGCTCGCAAACAGGTTGCCATGGAATCGCTAATTTAGCTGTATTGTAAGAAAAACATCTGTTCAAATAACACGTAAGTACACAAAAAGATATTATGTTCTGGTATAATTCTTTCAATTAGTATTATTATTTATGTACATATGTACATACATTGTCAGTATATTTTTATAAGCTTTTTTAAGGTTCCCTAGATAAATGGCAAAAACAGAACCTTTAGTGTTTCATATCCGTCATTTCCGTCTGTCGGTATGTTACAGTCTTTTTTTTTAGGAGACTATGCATACTTTAATTGTTTGAAATTTGGTAGATTAGATATATATATATATATATATATATATATATATATATATATATATATATATATATATACATAGATTCAATGAACCGCTTGAATTGAATTGTTCAGTGTGATTTTGAACAATAAAATTATTAAGGGCGCCACTCCAAATTGTAACTATGAGATGAAAAAAAAGTGGGTTATCATATAAATAATGTGGAGGTCTCTAAACTTTTTTTTTTATATTATTCTGGCATATATTTGCTTCTAAAGTAGTGAAAGGTCTGCCCCGTGCCCTGTGAAAAAATGTAAAAAAATTGGTAGTTATAAAATATTTAAGAAAAATTTAAAACGAAATTTGGTTTGCAGCTTACTAAAAATGGGATAATTTCAATATTTGCGTATACTATTTAGGAATCTGTACAAAGCTTTTCAAATATCGAATTAAATTTCAACCTTTTACATTAGAGCCTATGGTTATGCCTACCTATAATAAATATTAATAATAAATAATAAATATTAATATACACAAACCTATATGGTTATATTATGCAACAAAACAACAAGCTACGGAACCCTTCATGAGCGAATCCGACTTGCTCTTGGCTCGTGTTTTCAACTTTCAGTGTACCTAAGTATAGGGTAACTATGTTCGGGAATCTTGAAACAAAATTTTGAAGCATTTATCTTCAATCGATTGAGCTGAAATATATACATTTCATTTCGTTTGAATGACAATACTTTAATATTCATACACAAAGACATTCCCAGCTCGTTATTATTTTGAAACGAGGTAATTTTGTCCGTATTTCCCTAAACCGAGTACTTTAATATAAAAAAAATGTATGTAAGAGTGTGTGTAACTCAAAGAAACTCCACAGGGTATTAAAATAATAGGGTAAAAAGTCCCGAGTAAGAAAAAAACGTTTGTAGACGTGTAATGGCGGGTTTTAGCGTACAAATATTTGAACATTTTGAGGCGAAATGACGTGGGTCCACGTGCACAATTTCATTTTGTTGATGCTTACCGTTGAAAAAAAAGAGAAAAAAGAAATGGTTCTATTTAATTCTTTTGTTTTTGGTGATATATAAATAAATACTAAATACATATGGACAAATCACACAGATTGAGCTAGCCCCAGAGTAAGTTCGAGACTTGTGTTATGGGATACTAACTCAACAATACTATATTTTGTAACAAATACTAATATATAGATAAACATCCAAGACCCGGGCCAATCAGAAAAAGATCATTTTCCATCATGACCCGGCCGGGGATCGGAACCCGGGACCTGTCGGTTCAGAGGCGAGCACTTTACCACTGCGCCACCGAGGTCGTCAAACATCACAAACATCTTGGGAAATAAATTATTTTCTCTATCACTACATAGGAAGTCGCTACGCGGTGTAGGTCTGACCCTATGATGCGAGATTTTTTAAACAGATAGTACCTACCTTCCTGGGCAAGATGAATAAATAATTTATTATGGTTTTATTTTGACCGAAGCCGGAGCGAACCGCTAGTAATTAAACATGTGGCGCGATAGAATGGGATACCAAATTGAATGGGGACTCTTTATCCTCTCGTATGTGACGACTAAAGAATAAATTAGGATACAGGAGACTAAATAGCCTTGGTTAACGTCAGACGGTTGTAAAAAACACGGGTAAAATTCAAAACTTCAACAAATTCAAATTCAAATTCAAATCATTTATTCAGAAATTAGACCTTCACAGGCACTTTTTCTCGTCAATCTTTATATTTATTTCTCACAAGCTACAAACTACTGGCATTTCGGAACGACCACTGCTGAGAAGAAATGCCGAAAGAAACTCATTTGAACAGTGTTGGTCCCTATCATGCCAGATCGGCTTACCATTATTGTTTCTTACAATATTTTTTTTTTTCTTTCTAATAATATATAAAAGTACATAATGTACATAGTCAAAAGGTACATCAAAACAGGTTATGATTGTGATCCGAGTGCTGATTATAATATATATATATATCTCGATGTGAAACACAATTAACTTACATGAAAATATATGAGAAACGAGATGACCAGTTCCCTCTGGCAGCACCCGTTCACGAGTTGACGCATGGGACAGCCATCGCGTAGCTCAACCATAACAGAGGGAACCTCACGACCCGGCCCACGACCAACAACAATAATCGTCGTTATTATTATTTAAATTTCGACGAAGAAATGAAGTAACCATAAAAAAACATACTCGTATGTGCTTAACATTATATATACAAGACTCATACTTATACCGATTAATCCGTATAAAACCATCTCGTTCACTCGGAAGACAAAAAAAGTTAATTTCGCCGAACAAAAATCCTTTTGCTTGCGCCCTGTATCAACACACGTTTGTTCCGATTCATTTGATTTTTCCATTAACCACCAGTAAATGAATGCTGGATAGTCCAAGCTGATGTAGGGATTTTCAGATCTCCTTTTCGAGTATGTCAAATGGGAGACAAAATTTGTTTAAGTCGTTTGACATGAATTACGAAACCGTGTAGTGGCGTGTATCGCATACACAGTAGTGAACTTAAACTGCCAACCGGTGTGCAGAATTCCTCACGGAGTTTTCCTTCACTGGAAGCAATTGGTGGTCGATGAAAACCTATGCATGAGCCAGATTCGTATACAAACTCATGTGGAACGACAAGGATCCGTATCTGAAACTTTTCGGTCACAGGCGGGCGGTTTTATCCGCTGAGCCAGCACCCGCTTCCGGATTTTAATTTTTTGTATAAATATTGCATAGGAATTGGTTAATTTTTGCGTCATCATAATCAATGCAAAGTTTGTCTGATAAACCCAGTCATAGATAAAAAAAAAAACATTAAATATTATTTTCGACGTTAACGAATAATTTTGTATTAAAATGACTTTTAAATATTAAGTTGTAACGCCACGCATTATGACCTCTTTAGTCATGTCGCGTGCGCGCTGGCATGATTTTTATTTCTTTCATTCTAAATTCAAAATTTGAAATTATTGTTCCACTTGATATTTTGAAATCACATTTTGACTCATTAATTACCATAACTATATCGGCACGAAAATTGAGCAGATGCGCCTTTTTTTCCTCATTCTAAATATGTATATAATTCAATTTGTTTTTAAATGTTAGTTGTGCCCTTTTTTCGTACGACGACAGAATACCTATAATTTTATATATATTTACTTATTAACAAACTTTTTAATCAAATATAAAATTAATTTATTTCAACGAGAATCCAAATTAATAACCATTCGCTTGGCCTATTGCGATTTATCGTTCAAATTTACCGAGGATCTGATAAATACGCGCCGAGTTTTCGCTGATTGACTGAGTTATATCTAACCGTAGCCGGTTCGGAGCGGTAATAACTGGTTATATCTAGTTCAATATCGAATGAAAATAGTGATCTAAAGGAGAGTTGACTTGCAAAGTAATGACTTTTATTGTTAAATCTAAGTAATGATAAGCAGTTTGGAGCGTTTATTTCTCGTTTTCAATGTCTGATTTGAAAGTGTGGACCCTGGGCTTCGACTTCGAGATAGATTTTTTGAACTACCGAATAGGCATGCGGCCCACCTGATGGTAAGTGGTTACCACAGCTTAACACCAGGTGGTTCATACGCGCATTGCCTATTTATGTCCTAAGATATTTTGCCACAGTATTCACACTCCCTCTCTCACCCTTCAAATCGGAACACAACAATGCAAGCACTGCAGTTATAGATGAGAGTGAGGTAACAATTCATACGATCTTTGTACCAAAATCTACCTCTAGTAATAGATGCTTGACAAGAACCATTGTATAAAATTTTTGACCTACAAGTCAACCCGATAACTTACGAATCGTTGGTCCGATTTTGATGAAATTTAAAAGGTATGTAGGATCTATGAATAGAATTTTTAAGTTCGTGGAGCATCAAAATTACATTTTTGTAAAAACTCACCAAAATTTATTGTGTTCGCGAGCTCTACGTTCGTGGCGAACAACTAATTATTAAAGCGGGAATATAATCAAATTAAAAATATTCGTAGTAAAAGCATTGGAAAAGCGGATACGCCTTCTAAACGAACTCGATCTCCAATATCGATATCGTTGATAAATACTTGTATAATAATAAACCTACATTGACATAAGGGAATAATAAGATTTTCTGTACCTTTTGTTTGCCCATTGTCTAAAATGTTAATGCGGTGACTGCATCCTAGTTTAGTTTAAGTATTGTTAATTCTGTTCTCATGTAAGTGGATTTAATGTAATCTTTTTATGAGAATAAATTCTTTAAACCCAAACACTCCATTAATACCAACACTATTCGCTATTTACCTTAATCAGCAAACACAGATGATAAAACGTCGAAAACCCGAGAGCGAGATAGCGAGATTTAGTACCGCTGACGCAGAAAAGAGATGGCCATTTGTTTTTCGAAAGCTAATCTATCTAGATTGATAGAACATTAGATAGGGTATTTGCACGATCGTAACTTACGGCCTTATTTGGAAAGTATAATTTATTGTCTTCAATTCAATCCGTAGGAAAGGTTAAGCTATAAATTGGGCACAGCTGCGATTCCAACATAAGCTCCGAATTAGGTAACAAAGGGGGGTGATTTGAGAAAATTTCTATGCTATTTGTTACGTGGCGTATCGTGTGCGTTTTTCTCTTTGTTCGTGACTCTGTTGTTCAGGGTTCCGTACCTCAAAAGGCAAAAACGGAACCCTTATAGGATCACTTTGTTGTCCGTCTGTCGAGGCCCTTTTTCTCAGGTATGCGAACACGTCTAAAGTTGAAAATTCACAGGAAATATCCAGGTCAATGGTCTCTTGAAGTTGAGAAAAAAACTAAACTTGATAAAAAAAAATAAATGTTTGTACGGAACCCCCGGTGCGTGAGTCTAACTCGCTCTTGACTGTTTTTTTTTAACTTCAGCTCCATCTTTTCGAGTGTGTTACTAACACTGATGTTGATTTTATTCAAGTGCCATAACTTTTACGACTACCTACCGAGGTAAATGTGGCAAATAGTCGCATAAACACTGGCGAACTTAAACTGTCCACCAGTATGCAGACTTCCTCATAATGTTTTCCTTCACCGGAAGCAAGTGTATTTGGTCTATACACACTCACGAATAGGATTCGAATCTGGGACCTTTCAATCACATGCGTTAAAAATTGCAATAGTCCAGTGGTTAAGGGCGTCCTTAACCACTGCTATTACAATATTTAACTCATTATTTTTTGTTTATTACCAAGCGTTCTACGCTCAGTGTGCTTAAACTTAATTTTTATTTTGTACGTTTTAGAAAATTTGCATTATAATAAGCAATTGATATGTTGCTAATGCCAGCGGTGGTGCCAGCGTTATATTATGGACAATAAATTTAGAAATAACTAAATTTATTTTTTTATTATTTAAATTTTTTTTCAACTTATAACACTAAATTTGTTTGAAATATGATGTAGAATGTATTATGGAATTTTAATGTATTTATTAAATATTTTATGTAATCCCACCGCTGCCACCGCATTACGAAATCAAGTTCAATAAAGACTTATTGTATTTTATATCAAAACATTAATTTCTCAACCGAATATGCTTAAATAACAGTATCGGCTATTGAAATAACTAATAAAAGTAGATGGCGCAGAGTGTATGTAGGTTTTTTACAGTTCCCGTGAAAGTACATTGACGACCTCGGTGGCGCAGTGGTAAGGTTCTAGCCACTGAACCGAGAGGTCCCGGGTTCGATCCCCGGTTGGGTCATGATGGAAAATGATATTTTTCTGATTGGCCCGGGTCTTGGACGTTTATCTATATATGTATTTGTTATAAAATATAGTATCGTTTAGTTAGTATCCCATAACACAAGTCTCGAACTTACTTTGGGGCTAGCTCAATCTGTGTGATTTGTCCTAATATATTTATATATTATTTATTTATTTATGATTTGTTTGTTTGGTAGTTAGTACCTCTACACAGTAACTAATAAAACTAGTAACTAATAACTAATAAAATTAATACTACTAGTACTGTTATAATATTTTTTTTACATTAACTTTTATTATCGACATTTGTTGCATATAACGCCTGAGAAAAATATAATTTAAATAATTTATTCAGAAATTAGACCTTCACAGGCACTTTTTCACGACAATTTTTATATTAAATAGTTATTTCTCACAAGCTACAAACTACTGGCTGTATAATAGACAAACGTCGGGATAAGATTAAATAAAAGCTTATGTATGCTTAGATCTTTAAAACTACACAACGGATTTTGATGCGGATTTATTGAGTAGATAGTGTGATTTCTGAGGAAGGTTTACGTATAATTTATATAATTTATAATGGTTTTACTCGAGCGAAGCCGGGACGGGCCGCTAGTGAAAACTAAAAGAAACATAAACTCTATTGGAAAATCGTGCTTCAATATTACGTGAAGTGTTGCGATGGACCGGTGCCAATGCAGTGATAACATTGTGAATCCCGACTTTGTCTGGAGCGGAAAATAATGGCGGCCGAATGGATTGAATTGGAATTTATGGTATATTTTTCGATTGCATCGATACAAAGCTGAGATTTCGCTGTGCAACTTGGCACTGCATGTGTTGGGTTGAAGTTTCGGGTATTATAAATGGTATGTCTCTCATTCAGTGATGAAATTAGAGATATATGATACTTTTATTAGGTCACAATCATTACATGTTTTTTTTTGTAAACGTTTTGACCTTTATTTACTTACTTTGTTATACTATTAGAAAAAATATCTAAGAAACAATAATGACTCAAGTGATGGGAAATACAATAAATAATTATATTGTAATGTTCTTACGGAGAAGCGGTGGTGGTGTAATGGTTAAGACGCCCGGCTGTGAATCGAAAGGTCCTAGGTTCGAATCCTACTCGTGCCACATGAGTTTGTATACCAATCTGACTCATGTATAGTTGTTTTCATCGACCACCACTTGTCGACCACCACTTGCTTCCGGTGAAGGAAAACATCGAGAGGAAACCTGAACACCGGTTGATTATTAACTTGTGTGTGAAATGGAGAAGGCAATGGCAAATCACTCCATTACTACTGCCAAGAAAGTTGTTGTGTGAGTATATAATTCCACGTAATGACCACGACCCTCAGCCGTGAGGAATACGACTATGAAGAATGTTCTTAACGAGTATCTGTAGAAAATACGTTTTAATCATTACCGCTTGCTTCCATCCTTAAAAAGAATTTGGATCCAATACATTACGCTATCAGCCCTTCTGGCGTGCTATATACCAACACTGTTCAAATGAGTTTCTTTCGGCATTTCTTCTCAGCAGTAGTGGTTCAGAAATATCAGTAGTTAGTAGCTTTTTATGAAATTACTGAATTATATAAAATTTGACGTGAATTCTATAAATTGGCGTACTTTGCATCTTTCGGCGCAGGTTTAAAGTTATCGCCAAAGTTGACTGGTGCAACTCACCCTAAATAAAACTTAATCGACCGTTAAGAAATAACTTAAACATCGTATTGTGGTTCTATAATGGAAGCCGAATCCCTCGAATACAAAACAAATATTTATCTCCCGCCATCGGTCTATGAAACGAGAGCAAATACGCGAAGTGCAGTCGAAACTGGGCAAGGTTTGTTTAAAGTTTCAGTTATATAATTAAGTTTTTCGCGGTCTCGGGGCATCGAAGACGAGGAAAACTTTAAAGTTTTTGTTTTAGTTAGTTTCGTGATTTTACAGTCTGGGACTGAACACCTAGGAAATTATGATGTTATCAAATGAAACATGTTATTTGATTAAACACTAATCTGTATATGAGTTATATGAGTGCTAACTACTGGCTCGAATTAATTTACCTAATAATTGCAATAATAAAAATGCTGACATTGCCTTGTACAATCAACAGCATCTCTACCCAAATTCATTGCAAATTCACCGCTATGAGGTTCATGCGGGGTAACTCGATGTGCTGTTGACTGTACGTGCCGTTCCAGCTTCCGGGAAATATGAAAAGTTTTACAAAATGAAGAAGTTAGTATGTGTGAATAAAGGTTTAAAATTTTTTTTATTTATATATAATAGTGATGTAATTGTTATAATAGTGTAATACTAACTGCACCCCGTGGCTTCGCTCCCGTGGGAATTAGATAAAAAGTACCCTATGTGTTAGTCCAGGTTATATTCTACCCGTGTAACAAATTATATAACAATCCATCCAGTAGATTTTGCATGAAAGAGTAACAAACATACACACATACATTCTCACAAACTTTCGTATTTATTAATATTAGCTGCGCCCGGGCTTCCCTCCCGTGAGAATTTCTAGATAAAAAATACCCTATGTGTTATTCCAGATTATATACTATCCGTGTACCAATTTCATAGCAATCAAAAGACGACCTCGGTGGCGCAGTGGTAAAGTTCTTGCCACTGGACCGAGAGGTCCCGGGTTCGATCCCCGATCGGATCATAATGGAAAATGATCTTTTTCTGATTGGTCCGGGTCTTGGATGTTTATCTATATATGTATTTGTTATAAAATATAGTATCGTTGAGTTAGTATCCCATAACACAAGTCTCGAACTTACTTTGGGGCTGGCTCAATCTGTGTGATTTGTCCTAATATATTTTATCTGTCCAGTAGATTTTGCATGAAAGAAAGAGTACACCCTTGCAAACTTCACATTTATATTAGTAGGAAATAGGATAATCTGTGTTGGGGGTAGTGTAAAAATTTATCATTATATGATTTTCAAGATTTTAGGTTTTTATTTAGAATGACGGTAATAACGGCGGTCAAAATACTCGATTCACCATTTTGCAAGGTCGTACTTTCTTCTACACTCTCAGTAATTTGTAGCGATATTGCCTGTGATTTCGTAATGGTGTTGGCGATTTGGACCTATCTATTGTGAAGGTGTTACGCATCATTGTAACATTTTCCTGTTTCCATTGTTACAGCTTGTTGTGTGATAACATAATGGATTGGATCCAAATTCTTTCTAAGGATGGAAGCAACGGGTAGTGATTAATACGTATTTTCTACAGATACTCTTATAAGAACATTCTTCATGGTCGTATTCCCCACGGCTGAGGGACTTGGTCATTACGTGGTAATTATACACATACAACATCTTTTTTGGCATTAGTAATGAAGTGATTTGCCATTGCCTTCTTCATTTCACACACAAGTGAATAATCAACCTGTGTTCAGGTTTCCTCACGATGTTTTCCTTCACCGGAAACAAGTAGTGGTTGATGAAAACAACTATACATGAGTCAGATTGGTATACAAACTCATGTGGCACGAGTAGATTCGAACCTGGAACCTTTCGATCCACAGGCGGGCGTTTTAACCATTACACCACCACCGCTTCTCCGTAAGAACATTACAATGTAATTATTCATTGTATTCTCCATCACTTGAATCTTGGTAATAAACTTAATGCGTGACGAAAAACTGCTGATTGTTTCAAATACTAATCAATCAGAAAAAATGCATAGGGCTCACCCGATGGAAAATTAAAATCAAAATCAAATCAATTTATTCAGAAATTAGGCATTTACAGGCACATTAACACGTCATATTGTAAACTAAAATATATATTTACCAAAGCTACAAACTACTAGAATTTCGGAACGACCACTGCTGAGAAGAAATGCCGAAAGAAACTCATTCAAACAGCAAGTAAGCGGTCACCGCAGCCTATCAACGAGTGAAACACCAGAGTCACACACCACACCACCTCTCTCACCCTTCAGACCAGAACACAATGCAAGCACTTATGTTTGGCGTAAATCTTAATGTTTTATTTTATTTAAATCTCCTTTGCCAACCCTATTAAAATAGGTAACAATATCCGATCCTTAATAAGCTTTACCTCTGTTCCGATTCCATACTCATGTGGTTGTAATTAACTTCTCATTTAATTGCAACATTATGCTCAATCTCCAATCTGAGATGCAGATTTGCGACACAGTGCCTACTCACTTCCACTTGTATAAATTATATCCATAATAATATCATAAATGTGAAAGTCTGTCTGTCTGTTTCGCTTTCACGGCTAAACCGCTAGACCGATTTTTATGAAATTTGATATACATGTAGTTAATGGATCCCATATATCATATGGTAGATTTTTTCCAAAAATCAACCCCCAATGGGGGGTGAAAGTTTGTGTTCCACTTTCGCAGAATAACTACTTATGCGGGTGAAGCCGCGGGAAAAAGCTAGTTCTATATAAAAGGATATTTCAAAACTCATCCTCTAAGGGGGTAAAAAGGGGGTCCAATGTTTGTATGGGGAAACTAGATTGGTTAAAGAGTTTAAATATTTATCTGAAGGGAAAACCACGCGAAGCCTCGAGCAAAAGCGGGCTATATGTTTGTTATTGTTTTGTGTTGTGTTTAACTTTTAGTAATATATGTTAATTCATACAGTTTGGATGTACTAAGTGCATTAAATAATGTCATTTCGTCTTGTATCAATTGCGTCCCGCGTCCCTTTTCGTCCCGTGTCCCATAGCGTCCCGCTTCAAACTGTGACGGGTCCATCATTGTAAGTCTCAGAGTCTATTTGCGAAGGGTCACCCTATAAATCTGAGGGGATCGTTTGGTGTAATTTATAGATGTTATTTCCATAAAGGTATACGATAAGTTTTAAGGTAAATTAATGTTTCCGCGATGGGAAAGAGTCAGCGATTTCCCGTATTTTTTTACAGAGTTATATAACGCGGTCGAGAAAAGTTCGAAGAGGGTGAGTTGCACCAGTCAATTTTGACGTTGACTTTAACTTATGCGCCGTTGACGTTTAGGCAAAATTGCGTACTTTGTGGTGACACCCACTTTCGTATCTTCTTACTAAGAAACCCCAGAAGAAAAGGCCGCGGTGAAATTTGTGGCACCGCTTCTTCTTCACCTGCTTTTAAGTAAAAGCTTAAGTGAAGTGGTCAGGACCCCAAGATAGGTACACAAACTAAACACAATCACCTATTTATATTTATACACGCGAACACAATATTTTTTTTTACAAAATTGTGAATATTTCAAAAACGGCTGAACCGATTTTGATTCCCCACGAACTTAATAATTCCATTGGCAGATCCTACATACCTTTTAAATTTCATCAAAATGAGACCAACGGTTCGAAAGTTATGGCGTTACAAACATACATACAAAAAATATATTTTTGCCCCAAGGAGAATGTAAGACCTGGCTCGCTTCGCTCGGTCAACTAAAAGCTCCTTTTAACAAAACCCAAGCCACGAATTAAGTTCGCACTAAGCCATCCACGAGCTGAACTCGTGGTCTGAGGTATCTCCAGTTAACTTTAATCACTTTATTTAAATTCCAACTGTGTCGCCTACAACCTAGATCCAGATTAGTTAGCTTAATAGTGACCCACTAAGGGCCAGTTTCACCACTTTCTGATAAAATATGTTATTGTAATCTGACAAATTAACTACTAGATAAATCTGCCAGGCGTACTGGCTGAGCTAACTAGGCAAACACATATATTAGTAGTATTTAATACTTTTGAAAATTTCTAATGTTTACAATAAATAGAGAGTGTGTGTATCTTACTGTTCATTTGTGTCGTGGTGCCAAAATTGCACCGATGATTGTATGAGAGTTATTATTACATAATTCGTAGCTGTCAACAAAGTATTTTTAATGTAAAAAATGTATCTATTCTTCGGGATATTCCGTTTAGAGCACCATATTGAATAGCACCGATTCGAATCCCACCGTCATTTCATGGTTCCATTTAGAATAAGTAACTTACGCCTGAGGTCTAACTCAAGAAATACATCCTTATTTGTTTATTTACTATATTTATTTATTACTATAACGTGCTTGCACTGTTGTGTTCCGGTTTGAAGGGTGAGAAAGGCAGTGTAATTACAGGGCACGGTGACAAAAATCTTACTAGTATGATACCTCTGGTGTCGCAGGCGTTGATAGGCTGTGGTGACTATTTACCATTACCTAGGTGATCCGCAAACCTGTTTGCCTAGTTGATATTATAAAAAATACACAGATAGCACCTGAAGAATATTGGCTAGTGCGCTAAACGGAACCATAAAGGATCAATTTCCATCGGTGCGATTCAATATTGTTGTTCTAAATGGAATACCTTGATATTTCACCGTCGTCGCTCGTGTTCGGAATTAAATATCTTCGACTGGGAAAATACATTAATTACATTGGCCGTTGCGCTCCAATTTGTGTTCTCAGAAATCGATGAACGGAATCGAATTCCTCTTCAAAAAGCGCGCAGTAAAAACAAGTAATACTTGGGGTTACGACGGACTACTTAGGAAAATGAAAAATAACCGGGTGTAAACCCATCTATGGGAAATTCTCTTTAACATACGAAAAGATTCCGTAGACAAATATCCTTTACGAATAAAAGTTTGCGGGTTCCACCAGTCAACTTTGACCTTAACTGTAACCTGCGCCGATGAACGTACGCGATTTAAACGTCAGCAGAGCTCTGGGTAAAGTCAACGTCAAAGTTGACTGGTGCAACTAACCCTACGTAGACATTATTATGCTGTCTATCTTATAGTCATTCTTGTGGAATGTAACACACACAAATTCTTAGGGAATATTAATAGAGTAGTTTGTCATTTTCTCAATTTTACACATTAGTTCGTGCAAGTTTCCACACGACGTTTGACAAATTGGTGGTCCATTAAAACTACTACACATGAGTCAGATTGATATGCAATACAAACTCATAAGGCAAGAATATTTCCGAACTTCAGATATTACAACAAACTTGTGTTCGCACTATTTGTTTAGGCCAAATAAATCGTCATTGGGAAACCAAACCAATATATTTACATTGATTTTATTGAGCCAATACTTTCCCACCAAGTGATTTATGCTATTAATTAGAAACAACTGCAGGTAATCTATACTAACGCGAGGAATAGACTTAATATTCAAATTAAAATAATTTATTCAGAAATTAGACTTTCACAGGCACTTTTTCATTAAATTTTAATTGGCATTTAATTTGTCATTTTACTGGCATTTATTCGGAACGACCACTGCTGAGAAGAAATGCCGAAAGAAACTCATTTGAACAGTGTTGGTCCCTATCATGCCAGAAGGGCCTACCATTATTGTGTCTTAAATTTCTTTTATATAAAACTTGTGGACAATTACGAGTATATATCGTACGTATACGTCGCATAATAAATAAATAATAAATAAATATATTAGGACAAATCACACAGATTGAGCTAGCCTCAAAGTAAGTTCGAGACTTGTGTTATGGGATACTACCTAACACAACGATGCTATATTTTATAACAAATACATATACATCCAAGACCCGGGCCAATCAGAAAAAGATCATTTTCCATCATAACCCGATCGGGGTTCGAACCCGGGACCTCTCGGTTCAGAGGCAAGAACTTTATATTTAGAATTATTTTTTAAGCTGATAAATGATAGCATCTGTAATAATATGTCATCCATACTATTATTACAGTTTTATAATATATTTTTATTTTAGATTTTATTTGTAATTACAGTATGTACAGATATTATATACTCATAATCTAACTGAAACTGAAAGGTGTAAAACATGTACCTATGAATAAATGACGAATATAATTGCTTATAATTACAAAGAGAAAAGATTTATGTTTTTTTTTTTTGTTTGTAAAGAATAAAATCAAAAACTACTAGGCCGATTTTGATGAAATTGGGCACCGAGATATGCGAGACCTTCAGGAGTGACAATGTTATGGTTTTACCGGAACAATAAAAATAAAATAAAAACGGGTTGCACTCCCAGGAGTGGCGGCAGAAGTGAAAACTGGAATGTTTTTGATGTCTTACGATTTTCACGTGTCCTAACGCGAGTTTAATATTTTTTACCCATCACAAAAAATACCGAACGCCGCTAAAGAATTTTTCACTACAAAAATACCCAAGTATATGTTCACAAATGCTAGGATAAGATTTTCCTGTACTCCTATTTTAAATTTTGACATGTTGTTATACAGTTTATATCTCCCATCACGCCTTGTCACACAATTTTACACTTCGTCAACCACTTCTCTCTTGTATGATATAATTTATTAGCTTCACCCTTAGAGGTACCATTTTCATAGGTATTTTTAGATTTTATTTCACCGTCCCTATTAGCTATATATCCAATCCATTCTGCTAATATTATAAACGCGAAAGTTTGTGAGTATGTATGGATTTAAGTTTGTTACTCTTTCACGCAAAATTTACTGGATCGATTTTTATGGAATTTGGTACACGGGTAGAATATAACATGGAATAACACATAGGGTACTATTTATCCCGAAATCTCGAAAACTAGTAGGCTAGTTAAGGAGAAATTTGGTAGGAAGATACATTTGTGACCAAACATGTGATATTGGGTTTTTTGGAATCCCATCGCTAAGGGGGTGAAGGCAAACGAAACCGAGGCTAAAATCTAGTAAGGTATTTATATTATTACCTCTAGTTAAACATAATAACTTGAATGTCATCAATATAACTATATTTTCATCAAAGAGCCACTTGAAAATTAACATTCAAGACGTGACTCTGATAAAAATGTCCTTTAGCTTTAATAAAACCTTACATAAACGAGCACAATTTTTCCGCCATTTTGTTGTGGAGTTTTCCATAAATTAAACTTCTTGAGAAATGTATTTCGATTAATTTCTCATATGGCATTCGGATCCAGTTCTCAGAATAATTGCTGATAAATGGAAGTGTTGAATATACACCAGTTCAAGAAAATCCAGATGTAATAATCCAGCCATGCTAGGGAATAATATGAAAATGTTTGCCTCCTTTCACGTCGATTTTTTATGTTTTTTTTTTATACTATCAAACAGACATGTGGCGCATCTGATGGAAAGAATATTATATACATACAAGGTACGCACGAAAAATTATACCCTTCCTTTGCAGTCGGGTATATAAGATATATAACAAAACTATAAAAATAAATCATTTTGCTGGTCAATAGGTTCTAAAATATTTCATTATAAAATCTTGTAAAAATCTTCGTAAAGCTTCCAACTGGGAAATTAATTTGTGAAAATGACATGGTAATTATATTTTTTCAATTCATAATGGCGGAAAAGTAGTTCCCGTTTTATATTTGCGCTTATTTCAATTCAGTTCTTCGAAGTTACAGTTAAAGGAATGAGAAAAATAATTTGTTGAGACGCTTTCTTGGAATAGTGTACTTAGCACCATCCTAGAGCTATGTAATATATAATAAATATATTTAAAGATGGAAGTAAGGGTTCCAGGAATAGAGGAAGACCTAAGAAGAAATGATTAGAGTGTGTCAAGGATAGTATGAACAGGAAAGGAGGATCAATGGATATGGCGAATAACAGAACGAAATGGAAGGAACTTACATACTGTGCCGACCCCACATGAGTGGGATAAGGTCAAGAAGAGGAAGATATATATATATATATATATATAAAATTTCAACGAAATCGTCAGTATTGTTTTCGATAATGCAAGTACAAAAACGAATATAAGTATATCTATCACACACACATCTAATTATATACTTATATATAGTTACGACTAAAAGCCAGAAGTGTGGCTAGATCTACATTTAGCAGTCGTCATCCCAGCTAGTCTCAAATGATTGACGCCTGGAACCTAGGTGTAATCTGAGTTTATGTTCAACTGGACCTAGGTTTGGCTATTATCATCCCAATTAGACTTAAGTCTAGACCAAATTTGGACTAGGTCTCCTTATACTTATAGTAATAAATGTAATTTTAAATTAATAAGTAATAAATGTAATTTTAAATTAATAAGTAATAAATGTAATTTTAAATTAATAAGTAATAAATGTAATTTTAAATTAATAAGTAATAAATGTAATTTTAAATTAATAAGTAATAAATGTAATTTTAAATTAATAAGAAATAAATGTAATTTTAAGTTACATTTATTGTTAAATTATTTTATACGAACATAAAATATGAGCAGTACTAACAATTTATTAGTCTCTGTTACTTAAATTAATTAATTCATTCATTTATTTTACACATTTAAGTCCTAGGTGTGACCAGCATCGACTGCGGCTAATTCCCGAAATGTGGTAGGTTCGGAGTTTAGCCATAACATATACAAATATTTCTCGTTTTTAATAATATAGACTTTGAAATGTGTTATATAGATACATCGATATTTTCCCCACGTTACAATGTAAGAGGCTTTACACTCACGGTGTTAATGGATGAAAATATTAAAAGGACTGTAATTAAATAAGGCTGTTGTATAAAAGGTCCGGAGGTGATGAAAGCGTGTATTCGTCCAGAAAGAGTGGGGGAGAGAGAGCGAGAGAGGGAGAGCACGCGGGAAATATATCCAAAGACAATATATATAGACAATGCTAAAATGTTGCTATTTCCAACACACGGTATACAGCTCGGATGCGGCTGACTCGATATAATCGATTTAAACCATCGGCCCTATCGAAACTCCATCGCATACAATTTACATATTAGCCCAATTCATTGCCATCATTCGACACTCATCACGTTTATCGAGAATTCAATTCGTGTTTTTATGCGTACTTAGTCGTTTGATCATGTGCGTGTGGTCTGAGGGTCCATTTCTTGAAGGTCTATGAAATTATGCTTGGGATTTAGTGAACATTCCAAAAGAATTGTGAAATTTGTAATTAAATAAATATATTAGGACAAATCATACAGATTGAGCTAGCCTCAAAGTAAGTTCTCGACTTCAACGATACCATATTTTATAACATATACATGTATAGATATACATCCAAGACCCGGGCCAATCAGAAAAATATCATTTTCCATCATGACCCGACCGGGGATCGAACCTGGGACCTCTCGGTGCAGAGGAAAGCACTTTACCACTGCGCCACCGAGGTCGTCAAATTAGACTTTGTGAAAGCCAAATAGGCGAGTTACGATGTTTTATGAAAGGCCCTCCAGTCCTCATAGTGTCGTATGAGGGCCCACCTGTATCTCAAAAAATATACACACTAAATCCCAAGCATAATTTAAAAGAATTTCAAGAAGTGGGCCCTCAGACCACACGCACGTGTTTCATCGGCTCGAAATTTATATCGAACCTTTGTTTTTATATTTTATTATGGTCTTATTTGTTTTAAAGTCTGTGTTTAAATACGTTTATTTATTATTAATGTTAAAATATAGTTACTGAATGTATTTTTCGTTTTGTTTAAAAAATGTGTGAAAGAAAACAGTTAAACAGTTGGCGGTAGACAAAAAACAATAAATAATTGGTTTCTTTTTGTAATCTAAAACTAAAAAAAATATTTTAGTTCTTGTCGAATAACAAACTACTTATGACTCGAAAGGAAGAGATGACAAGCGTCATTTAAAAAAAAAGTTTTAGGTAAAACCAATAAGAATGATCTACTCACATAAAGATCTATACAAAACAGCGGCGAATTTTAATAGGTTGATTTACGATGAACTGAAAATTTAAGTACTTCTAAAACTTAGAGGCGACTAAGCTAATCCAGCAAAGTCAATTTGTTACAAAAACTTTTTAACGACTTCTGAAGCTTGGAAGCTACCTCTGTATATATCAAATAAGATTTCGTATCAATATAGTTAACTACAATGTCAATTTTATGTATAATCAAATATCATAATAAACAATATGGTTGATATTTCAAAAAAGTATCCTATGTTTCTAAGTTTTTTAACTAAATGCTTACCAAAATCGATCAACATCGGTCCAGCGGTTTAACTGTGATAGAAGAACAGACAGAAAGACAAACTTACGCATTTATAATTGTAGTATGGCACCGGGCGTCGCGGCGTCACAGCCTCAAATGCCAATAAAACACGCGAAGATGAGAAAGGAAATAAAACGAGCAACACTTTAAGACAGAAAACGTTTTGTTAAATAGGGTTTAAGTTTTTTTTTGATGCGGAGTCCCAAAAATACGTAAGGGATAAACAAGAATTCCTTAAATATTCTTTGTTAGTACTATTTTATCGTGAAAATATGTAACAAGGTTATTGTTATAATAAGGACATAATCCGCACAACCAATCGACTTAATGGAAGCTTAGGATATATTCATTTATTCATTCATGGGATGAATATGTATCGGCTACTATATAATCTCGTAAAATGTGTTAATACGTTTTAGGAATACGAAGATAAATGTGATTTATTTTTTTTTTTAGTTTGTTCAGTCGCTCTCGGAATGGTGAAGGTCAAAAATTTGTTTTTTTTTTTTTTTGCCAAATCCTAATTTACTATTTATATCGGCGATTATATATTCATTGATTTACGATTTATCGAAAATAGAAAATCCAACATATATTCATTGATTAATTGATTTACGATTTATCGTAAGTAGAAAATCAAAAAATGTGATAGAAGAAGGAATTTAATCAATAAGCTTATTTTTTGTATAAAAAATGTTTATTATAAAGAATAAATACAAATAAGACAGTCAAAATGAAATTTGTATTTTATTTTGGTTGAAATATGCGGTAAAAAATAACATTTACACTTGAACTTGATATAAAACAAGGTACCTATATTGTTTCTTTGAGATAATATCTTACATCTAACAGAGAACAAAACACAGCATGTTATAATTATTGTTTTAATAAAATATTCCTGTTCAGCAGCCGTTCTAAAATAACATACCAATATATATTCAGTAATTGTATTTTTTACACACAACAACACAGATTTGGATATAAAACAAAACTGTTATATGCAAACAGAACAAATTGATTAAATCACGATTGTTTGTTCCAGAAAATCAGGCGCAAAACGTCGACCGTTGACCAGATTCGACTGATGCGTACCATTTACATTGATTGAATGAAAATCTACCCAAATTCAGCGAGATATTCCACAAATCTTCAGACGGGAAATGTAAAGAAAAGCAGTTTAAAATAGAGTGTGAAAAAATTGATTTCAAATATGGAATATGCTGATTAAATTTGAAATAAATCTTTTCGAAAATATAACAATGGAATAATTGATTTCAAATATGGAATATAAGTAGAATAATTGCAGTTGATCGTGAAAATATTGATTTCAAATATGGTAAATAGTGACATAAATAAAGATAAAGCAAAGTGTGATTGTGGTGTAAATAATTTGTAGATATGTTGAATATTGTGCATATAAAGAAGAAATGAGGAAAATGACACCGATTGTGAAGAAAATTGTCAGCTGTCTCGCTTTGCTTTTTGTTGGTAAGTACATAACATAGAACTATAGAAAATTTCGCTAATTTCGATGAGTTTATATGTTGTTTTTTTATCATATCCTTATGAATAAAAAAATTAAAAATATTTTATTTACATTCAAGGTAGGCAAGTTAAATCTAGGAGTTTAATGAAATGATTTTGTGGAATTATTTTCTATTAATATTAGAAAAATAACTATATGATAATCGAATGAATTCACATTTGCTAAAAATATCTACGGATTTTATCAATATTCCCGTAGATACAGTCGACCGCGTGATCAACTACCCAACGTATGCCGGGGCTTCTAGGATTGGCTGAATTGCAATAGATCCCTTCTTTTCAATTAATCATGTTTTTTCTAAAATACTTTTAACATAATAATTATTTTCGCAAAACTCTTTTTTGGCATTAATTTTTCTATTTAGTCTCAAGTTTGACTTATAGAATTCCATACTACATACTATTTTTATCTACAGTAATATTGCATATTTTTTTACAAAATCGTGAAGTTAGTCTTGTTGGTTTACTTGTGGCCAACACAAAATCAAGTGAGGGAACGAGCAAGCGCTCCAAATATAAGTATTATACAACAAATGAAAAAAATGTTACGGATGTTATTATTAAAAATATGCCTCAGCAGTTATGCGAAGATATAGTATGCATAAATATCGTTAGGACAAATAAAAGCATATTATGCCTTTAAATTTTGTGCAAATGGTTCGGGTATCGATCGTGGATAGGTTGAAACGCCGTCGACTGTACATCCTTCATTACATTATCCATGTTTCAATAAAAATATCATTATTGAGATTCCTCCAATATTACGCTAAATTCCAATAAAGTCCGTTGCAAGATTAATAATAAAGAGATCTTTAATTACTTTCGGTAACTTTGGAGTTTTTTTTTAAATTTTCTCCCAGAAATATCTTCTTGTTGTTAATTTGTTTGCGAAGGTACAAACTTTACCTATTTTATATTCTTATCTCTCGCAATTAATTTTGTTCACTGCCTTTTGTCTTATAAAGCACTTATTTAGTAATTGAAAAGACTTTGGGAATTACTTTCAACGGCTAAAAAACAGACTTGAATTGAACTATAGAGATATTATTTGAAATTCTATGCCCTTTGTCCAGCAATGGATATATTCCGTCGAAATTATTCTATCAAATTAGTAATGGTATAAGAAGATACTGTTCTTACTTTCTTAATCAAGAAAGCACTGTGTCTGTGTGATTTGTCTATACATCTATACATATTATACTAGCTGCCCGTCCCGGCTTCGCTCGAGTGAACATAATAAATTATACACGTGCAGGAATCACACTATCTATTGGTGAAAAACGCACGAAAATCTGTGATGTAGTGTTTGAGTTTATACCGAACAGACAGATGCGACAGTGGACCATGTTTTATAATACGTAAGGATGTTAAGATCATCTCTTAAATATTTATGTTTAAAATGATTAAAATCTGGATTATACATTTCTAGTTAATAAAAAAGAATGTAAATGGCGACTCAACGTTATAAAAACTCGTAATTTATGCTCCAGATAACAGATAGCTTTAAGATAATAGATGGTTTTAAAATGTAATACCCAATTAGAAGCTTTCGGAGATTTTCACCTCTCCCTTTGAGCGAACCGAATTTCCATTCTCCTTTGAGCGAGAAATTCTAGAGCTTTCCTATTTTTTTGCAATCTTAAATGAATCTAAGATCAAAGTTATTAAATACCTAGATTAACTATTTTATGTTAGTTATATTATACACTACAAGCGGCTTCGCTCGCGTAAAAAAATAGACTAAATCACTGTCCATTTTAAAATAACCTCAATGTGACGCTCCGTGGCAGTGAAAGAACGACAAACAAACACACTTTCGAATTTATAATATTAGTATGGATGTATTAATTTTCTCATGTTGAAGATTTTCATGTTTCTTTATTGACGACCTCGGTAGCACAGTGGTAAAGTCTCCTCTGAACCGAGAGGTCCCGGGTTCGATCCCCGATCGGGTCATGATGGAAAGTGATCTTTTTCTGATTGGCCCGTGTCTTGGATGTTTATCTATATATGTATTTGTTATAAAATATGGTATCGTTGAGTTAGTATCCCATAACACAAGTATAAGACTTACTTTGGGGCTAGCTCAATCTGTGTGATTTGTCCTAATATATTTATTTATGGATTTTTCATGCTATGTATTTATGTAACCACATAGCATATTTTGCAACCGCATAATATATACACTAATATACAATTATATATATTCTACACTATATAGTCATGTAAAATATTACATGAAACTACCTTTATTGTAAGCAGTTCAAAAGTATATTTTACAACAGAATTGAAATTAACCAACTTTTACTACATCGTCAACATAAACGAGTTTATACATAGGCTGCTATTTATGTATCCGGAATAACAAAATTAAACAAACATATATTATTACATATGGTTTTATTGTTTCTCGAAGTATTCTCCGCGATGATCTATGCACTTCTGCATACGATGAAACCAATTTTCAAAGCACTTTTTCCATTCTGATTGAGGTATGTCCAAAACGTGTGTTTTGAACGCATCAACGGCCTCTTCGCGGCTCGAAAAACGTTGACCACGTAATTTATTTTTAATGTTTGGAAATAAATAAAAATCATTGGGTGCCAGGTCGGGGCTGTACGGCGGATGACCCGTCAATTCAATCTTTTGACCCTCCAAAAAATTATTTGTTTCAGCCGACTTGTGGCAGCTAGCATTGTCGTGATGAAGTATGATTCTGCGTTGTGGGTTGTTCTTTCGTATTTTTTCAAAGACTTCTGGCAAACAAATGGTGGTGTACCATTCAGAATTAACCGTCCTATTATTCTCTAGTGGCACTGTAGCTACATGTCCGTTGATACCAAAAAAACAAGCGACCATTTGCTTTAAAGTGCTTCTCGCACGAACAACTTTTGTTGGATTCGGTTCATCTTGAAAGACCCACACCGTTGACTGCTGTTTAGTTTCAGGGTCATAAGCATAGATCCAGGTTTCGTCACCTGTGTAGATATTATAAACAGCTTTTGACGTGCCACGGTTGTATTTTTTTATCATTTTCTTACACCAGTCGACACGAGCCTGTTTTTGATCTACGCTCAAGTTGTGCGGAATCCAACGCGAACAAATTTTTTTAATAATTAAATGTTCGTGTAATATCGCGTGTATACTCGTCATACTAATGCCCAGAGACGCCTCTATCTCGCGGTATGTAATATGACGATCTTGCATTACTAATTGTCGCACAGCATCAATATTTTGTTGTACCACTACCGATTTAGGACGACCCTCCTTAATTTCATCCGTGAGCATAGACCGTCCACGTTGAAATTCCTTAAACCAATAATACACAGTGGTTTTCGATGGTGCTTCATCTCCAAAAGTTAAAATCAGTTGTTCGATGCACTGTTTTTGAGTTAATCCACGCCGAAAATCATAATAAATCATCGCGCGAAAATGTTCACGAGTTAAATCCATGGCAATGAAGACAAGCTATTTTCAAAATTGGCGCCAATTGAAAAAAACAAATGACAGGGACATGAAAAATATTCATTCTCTAGCCGAAGAGTTCTATTTTGTAATTACTTTTTAAATATTCTAGAATTATTGGCCAGTTCCGGATACATAAATAGCAGCCCTCGTATGTTAGACAAATCGAGAAAACCTCCGACTTTCAATATTCATTTCGCTGTAATTTTTTAACGGCTGAACCGATTTTGATCAAACTGAGGATCAACTCATAAAAATTAGCTGTCAAATAAAAACAATCGCATCCAAAGGGATTCATTGGACAGTAAGACAGACACATGTTTACCACATAAAAATTAGCTATCAAATAAAAAAAAAACGGCATCCAAATCGGTTCACCCGTTACACAGACAGATAGACAAACAGACATATACCCCTCTTTTTGCGTCGGCAGATGGATCTAAGTGAGCCCGTCGTTTTTATATTACTTAGGCAATAAAGCTGTTAATCTTGCACAAGGGCTAGTCTACATTGTTTTCGCAATAAATACCAAACGCGGTTTTTTGGTATAGACTAAGAGCCAACTTGAAAAGTTGGTGTTAAATAAACCACAGTCCATAATATGAAGTCTGTCTGTCTATCTGTCTGTTTCGCTTTCACGGCTAAACCGATACATCAATTTTGATGAAATTTAGCTAGCATTTAGTTAAAGACCACCGTTCAAACATAGGATAATTTTTATTTTCGAAAATCAACCCCAATATGACTATAATGGATGATGAAAGATTGTATGAAAATCTTGTCTATTCCGTTTTCGGGGAGAAATTCACGCGGGCGAAGCGGCGAGCAGAAGTTAGAGAACGATAAAATTGAAGAAAAAAATCATACCGTTTGTAAAACTTTAAATACCAATGACTTGAGTTAAAATAATGGTTTCGTTCAAAGATGAAAAAATAAACAATTCATTTTTAAATTAAACTTTGAACTTTAAATAAACATTACAATATTTATCTTATTATCAATTTAATTAATAATTACATATATTACTTTAGCTTTAGAAGTTTTCATAGAACACAGATAATATAATTTGAAATTACTATAAATGCTTATGCTAAGTATCATTATATACCAAATTCTACACCTGCCTAAAAATAAATAGTCACTAAAAATACACTACCAAAAAACACATACAACTTTTATAAAAGTATTATATTATTAATAACATTCTGAAACTAATTAATTGTAAACTTTCGCGAATCATTATTAATACGGGCTTAATGCGGGTATTAAACACGCACGTACCTTTTTGTTCGTTGTAACACGAATCGTATAAAAAGCACGTGCGCTTTAATACCTGTATTAAGCCAAGCTATTCGGTAACTATATATGTAGACTAGCTATTGCCCGCGGCTTCGCTCGCGTGAATTTCATAGCAAAATCTCAGTAATGTTTTTATCGCGTACTCTGTAGGACTGGTAAACATATATGATTCAAATTCGCATTTTTTCTCATCTTTAGTTCAATTTTCTGTTACCCGCTGCGTGTCTCGGTGTCTCGTCCCACAAACTTGTCCAATCCTGCTTCCTGCTATATAATGTAAAGTGGATATCCCGTACCCTTTCCTACATATTGTGTCATCATGTTTTTTGCAATGTGTCCCGTCCTGTTTCCCACTACGTGTCTCCTTCACATTTCAAGCTCCTACTCCCACTCCCGCTTTCTGCAACGCGTGCCGTCCCATTTTCCATGACGTTTTACGTCCCGGTTTTTTATTAACGCCAAACGTAAATTAAACATTTTTTGTATTTATTTTACTGTTATTTACTACAAAAAGTAAGTGTGCCAATTTTCAGCTTTTTATCTTGAAAATTGTATTAAGTCCCATACAATCTTTCACCCCCCTTTTGAAGGGGTTGTGGGTAAATTTTCAGAAAAACTGAAACTGTAAACAACCAAAATCCAAATTTTCAAGTAACTAACTTCAATGGTGTAGAACTTTACCCCTTTCACACCCTTCGGAGTAGAATTTCCAAAAATCTTCTCTTAGTGCTCACCCACATGCCAAATTTCAGCTTCCCGCCCAGCAGTTTCGGGTGTATGTTGTCTGTCAGTCAGTCAGTCACTCAGTAACGGAAGAGTTTTATACTGATATATTGATACAAACTGCGCCCATTATATCTATATCAGACTTTAATCGATAAAAACATTTTTTTTATTTTCTTTATTTACACCTTTCCACAAAATTTTAAAGTAAATCGGCTCCGTGGATTGTTATTTTAACTTTCCTACAGGACCCTCTTCATTTTCCGGGATGAAATGTCTATAAGATGTTAACCCGGGATTCTGAGGCATTTTTGATTCTTCAATTATCCTATGGGAACATGACCATTTACCGGGATGAAATGTATCTAAGATGTTAACCCGGTATATAAGGTATCTACATACCAAATTTCAAGCAAATCGGTCCAGTACATTTCGAGTGATGCGCGTTCAGACAGATAGACAGACAAACAAAAATTTCCAAAACTATATTTTCTTCATCTACATCAGTAACTAAGTATATTCCATGAAGAATTAAAAAAAATATATCCAATGTACAAATTTGGCCTTTCTTCAATTTTATTATAATATGTATTGATTATTCTAAAAGAATATATATTTCACAAATTATTAAGGAAAAATATATATTTGGCTCTCTGTCTAGTCAGTATTGTCTTAATCTATATAAGTACCTGCTTATTGTGATTACGTGTTCGCACTGGGTTTTATAGGACTGTTTTTTAAGACGGAATGAACATAAATACTTAATTTGATTAATATTTGGGAATAACGTAATTTTCTCCATTAACTTCGGCGAAACGGGGTTATGAGAAAACATTGTCGGTAGGTAATTAAATTTTGGATTTGAGAGCTGTGCATTGTTTCTTTTATTGTATTAGATCTTTGTATTGAAATATAACTTGTTATATTGCTGGGATAAAATAATGTATTTAATCTAGATGACCTCGGTGGCGCAGTGGTAAAGTGCTTGCCTCTGAACCGTGAGGTTCCGGGTTCGATCCCCGGTCGGGACATAATGGAAAATGATATTTTTCTGATTGGCCCGAGTCTTGGATGTTTATCTATATATGTGTTTGTTATAAAATAGTATCGTTGAGTTAGGTAGTATCCCATAACACAAATCTCGAACTTACTTTGGGGTTAGCTCAATCTGTGTGATTTGTCCTATAATATAGTGTCCTAATATATTTATTATTTAAAACGGTAAGCCCTTCTGGAATGATAGGGACCAACACCGTTTAAATGAGTGTCTTTCGATGTTTCTTATCAACAGTGAGCGTTTCGTTACTAGATGTTTTTCGTAAATAAGTGTTAATTAATTTACAATATGACGTGAAAACGTGTCTGTGTAGGGTAATCTCAGAATGAATGCTGTGGCATTGAATTAAAATAATATTCAGTTTTATATACAGGATTACTGGTATCTAACGCATAATCTTCCAAAGGCGTATAAGGTACATTGAGACTATAACATCTTTTGTTCTACGACTTTTGTCTAAACGTAATAAATAAAAATAAAAATCTTTTTTTTAGTTTTTATGTCGGTTTTATAAAATATTAACCCTACGTTTGATTCCGCTACATAACGCTACTGTACTGTCTCGTGTTGCTTGGCGTTTGATTACTCACAAATTAGATTGCATTATATATATATATATATATATATATATATATATATATATATATCTAATTACATTTTATATATAAACCGTTTTATATATAATTCGTTGTTTATATATATATATATATATATATATATATATATATATATATATATATATATATATATATATATATATATATATATATATATATACGTTGTTTATATATATATATATATATATATATATATAAACAACGAATTACGAAAAGTTGTAGAATAAAAGTTGCTTGTTTCGATGTACCCAAGTAGTCTTTAGGAGGTTTTGCGTTTGATACCAGTGACCCTGTATAGTTTCAGCACAGAAGTAGGGATTCGGAACAGAGGCTAAGCTTCACACAATTGCATTTTTGTAGGTGTGCAACGCATGTGTGTGTATCTACTAGCCGCTTGTCGTTTACGCGCCGCGACTGGATAAAATCGGTTTGCGCGCGCTCGGCTAGAAGACAAGCCGAGGGCCGCAGTCATAATGATTCACCTTCCTGCTCAGTAACAATTGAAAAATTTAAAATTTATTTTTCATTGAATACAGTGTAACTGGACAGTCAAAACAAAAATGTAAATAGATTCGGAGATGTATATAAACAAGTTTATTTGTTAGACAATTTAAAAATTCACGACTTTCAATATTAATTTCGCTACAACTTTTGATCAGCTGAATCGATTTTCATGAAACATGGCTAAGGACACGCCATGTCGGGATAAAATTATCTATGACACAAAAAAAAAACTAAACGAAAATCGTTTAATCCGTTTGGGATGACATATACACAGACAGACACGTTAAAGTAATAACACCCCTCTTTTTGCGTCTTGGTTTAAAAAAATATTTTATTTATTTTATTTAAATCTCCTTTGCCAACCCTATTAAAATAGGTAACAATTTTGGATGCTCCATAGAAAAGTTAGCCTCTGTTATTGTACTTTATTCCTCTGGTTTCAGACCGCACATTTTAAATGCAAGTATTTCAGCCGACAGCCTTTAAGGCGGACATAATCTGATTACCAGACCATTATGAGTCCATTAGTGAAAGCACATCTTGAAAACGCCAGAACGAAGTTTTAGGGATTCGTATTTAAAATACCTATTTTTCTTTTTTTTAATGCTGTAATCTTTATTTCATACATCATAATCCAAATATCAAAAGCCAAAGTTAGTTTGTTACCTCTTCACGTTCTATCTACATAAACAATCTTTTTGAAAATTTGCAAACATAAACAAATTACGGAGAAGGACAAGGTGTGCAATTCATTTCCACTAATACTCGTAAACTTATAAAGCTATAGGTATGATAGATGTCCTTCAAATATAGGTTTCTTTGGTGAGACATAATTGATTCTAACGAAATTGTCACTTTAAAAAGCACCTCAAGTCTTTAATGTCTTCCACAAATATTTTCTTCCTTCCTTCCTTCCTTCCTTCCTTCTTCCTTCTTCCTTTCTTTTTTCTTTCTTTCTAAGCTTAATATTTTACGATTGGTTTACCAAATCCAAAAATGGTCTTCCCACAACTTTTATATTTTTAAAAGATCTATCCAATAACACACCTACAGAAAAGATCAAATTCTCACTTCTCATGTTGAGGGGAGGTTCCCTAAAATTCCGAGTTTTTCAAGATTTTATTTAACCACTTTGGCGGCGTGATTATGTGTGTACCGATAGCAAATAACATCATTATAGTACTAATAGTTTTCGAGCTAGACCGTGCACGGACGAACGGATAGACGGACATGGGGAAACTGTAAGGGTTCTTTGTATGTAGAACTATGGAACCCTAAAGACTTTGTCCTCTCTAATAATAATTGATCTAATATACTTGAATACTTCATACAAAACATTGAAACATAATAATTATTTTCGCAGAAAAAATTGGTTTGTTATTTTTTCACCTGAATTATTTGACGTAAAATTCTCTCTATTGCCTTACTTTCCCCTATAAATTTTCCCCTAGCTCATGTAATTTGTCAATCTTTATTTGGAAGCTTTCAGAGTCTCTCGATGGAGTGAGTAAGTGGAAAAATAAATTCCTTATTTATTGGCAAAATGGGTTTCCATAGAAAGGAAATATATTTTATTAGTTTTAAATAAAACTATAAAAATTAGACAAGTATATAATATTTGACGATCTCCGTGGCCTAGTTAGTGGTCATCATGCCCGACTGGAGGTCCAGGGTTCGAATCCCGGTCAGGTCAAGATGGAAAATGATCTTTTTCAGATGTATATGTTATAGAATATAGTATCGTTGAGTTAGTATGCCATAACACAAGTTTCGAACTTACTTTGTGGCTAGCTCAATCTGTGTGATTTGTTCGTATATAACAAATTAATTAAATATACGTAATTACTAATTAGCGCGGGCAACTCGCTTGATGGATCGCTAAATTAAAATAATTTATCCCCTTTTATATTCCCCTTTTATATAGTATTCCAACTCAAGTTTCTATCAAAATATGTATTATTAAATTAAATTCATAAATATGTATTAAATTTCATAAAAATTCATTCAACGATTTATCATTGAAAGCATGACATGCGAAAGGTTTGACTGGATTTTTACTGAATTTTTGTTTGTGTGAAATACATAATTTTGTAAGAAAACTTACACTATTTATACCTAAAAAAATAAATATAATATTAATACTAAATTCCTTAGTAACAACTAGTAAAATAAATATGGCAAATAGAGAAAAAAACGAGGTATTTTATCAAAGTAACCGAGCCAGCCAGAAAAAGAAGACCCGAATTAGCATATTGCCACGGCAAAAAAGAAAAAAAAATGAAAAACCCATGTTTATTTTTGCGCCATCTGTACTCTGTTTTCGTTAAAATGTTGCCATATTTTATTTCCTTGTACATTACCAGGGGAAAAATATATAAATACGTAGGTACTTTACGTATACAAGTTTTCAGCAAGCAGCGATTTTGTAGGATCAAAACTGAAAATACACTCGTGTCACATTTATTCTACGAGTTTTGATGAGGGTTTTGATCTTTTAACTAATAGCATTATTTTAAAGATATATTACGGATACTAGCGTTTCCCGCGGCTTCGCCCGCGTTAACTTTCCGCGATGAAAGGTATCCTATGTCCCTGACCACGCGTCTTGTCTGGTCTTGTTTGGAATCGAGTCGTGCTAATAGCAAAGAAAGTCTAACAAAATCCACACCCAAAATATATCACTTTTTCTATTACCAACTTTTTATCGCCGTGGATATTCGATACGACACGGAGCGACTCTCAATCCAATAACAATAAAAAGTGTAATAAAACCTTTATTATTTATTGCCTCGCCCAGTCGCCACATCCTGGCAATTCTAGTGGTTCATACAGTTGTAACTTCCAATGATTTATACACAGATTGCTGCTTGGAGAGTGACTAAGGGGAATGGATATTTGTCTATCGAAATTCGCGTCGGTTTTTCCTTTTAAAACAAGAATTGTGTAAAAACTAAAACACTAGGCGGCACGTCCCAAACGTGATAAATTCAAGGAATCACTTACCTATCGGTGATTTTATTAGGGTTCCGTTTTTTCGGAACCCTAAGAAAAGCAAACAGGTATATTCAGGTGGATAATGTAGTTGAGGACCTCGGTGGCGCAGTGGTAAAGTGCTCGCCTCTGAACCGAGAGGTCCCAGGTTCGATCCCCGGTCGGGTCATGATGGAAAATGATATTTATCTAATTGGCACGGGTATTGGATATTTATCTATATATGTATTTGTTATAAAATATTGTATCGTTGAGTTAGTATCCCATAAGACAAGTCTCGAACTTACTTTGGGGCTAGCTCAATCTGTGTGAATTGTCCTAATATATTTATTCGGTTTCGATTTATTTTCCAGTGTTGTATTAATAAAATAAATAGGATTTATTTTATTAATACAACGTACAGAGATAAGTGACATAAGTGACTTTATACGTATTTTACGAGTGGGATATATATCACTCCACTTGACACGTTATTCGAGGCAGTGTAAACGGGATACAGGAAACTAAGCTGTGGACATTACTTGTGCTTCAAGAAAATTTGCTTTTCTTTTAAAGTTAAAAAATGTTAAATGCAAAGTTTGAAATTAAAACACGACATTAGAATTAAATCACACAAATAACAAAGCCTTCCCGCTGTCTGTCTGTTGTTTTTTAAATAGATAGTTCTAATCCTGAGGAAAGCTTATGTGTACAATTAATTTAATTGAGGACCTCGGTGGCGCAGTGGTAAAGTTCTCGCCACTGAACAGAGATGTCCCGGGTTCGATCCCCGGTCGGGTCATGATGGAAAATGATATTTTTCTTATTGGACCGGATCTTGGATATTTATCTATATATGTATTTGTTATAAAATATAGTATCGTTGAGTTAGTATCCCATAACACAAGTGTCGAACTTACTTTGGGGCTAGCTCAATCTGTGTGATTTGTCCTAATATATATATATTTATTTATGGTTTTTGTTTGGAGCCGCTTCTTGGGAATAAAATGAGATAAAAATAACTAGTTGTTCGCCACGAACTTGAACCTCGCGAACACAATATATTTTTTTATAAAATTGTGAATATTTCAAAAACGACTTAACCTATTTTGATGCCCGTCGAACGACGACGAACTTGAAAATTCCATTGACAGATCCTACATACATTTTAAATTTCATCAAAATCAGATCAACGGTTCGCTAAAGTTAAGCTAAAGTTATCGCGTTACAAACATACATACATACGTACATACATACAAAAAATGTATTTTTGCCTCAAATAGATAACTTATTATTTTCGAAAAAAAATAAATATTTCATAATAAACCAACTAGCAACCCGTCCCGGCTTCACTCGGGTAAAAACATAATACATTTAACACGTAAAACCTTCTTCAGGAACCACATTAACTTTTGTTGAAATCTGCATGTTTTTGAGTTTATCGCGAACAGACAGACAGATGCAGCAGAGGACTTAGTTTTATTATATGTAAGGATATAACTTAAATGAAGTACTACTTCTATAAAACAAAACAGCACGCAACACTTCACCAAAACCTAATTCATTGCTGGCGTGCGCCAATGAAACTATATCCTCTGAAACTCAACAATACTTTCCGCTCAGCCGTTTACCAAATAGAATTGGCTGGTTATAACCCATATACGGTTTACGATTTGTATCGTAACCGTAAATTAGAAGTTGGTATTAATAATAGGCACTCTGTGACCGCTGACGCATGTGTAAATATAGGTACAGAATACAAAAATATTGGTTAACATTTCGACAGTTAACTTGGACAATATTTAGAAAGATTTAACGGTGTTTATTTTGTTGTCTTTCCTTTTTAACTTTACATAAAATAGGATATCATAAACCAGATATGATTAGGTTTGTATACTTAGTATGATTTACACTTAATGTTGTGCACGTAAACAAATAATAAATATATTAGGACAAATCACACAGATTGAGCTAGCCCCAAAGTAAGTTCGAGACTTGTGTTATGGGATACTGACTCAACGATACAATATTTTATAACAAATACATATATAGATAAACATCCAAGACCCGTATCAATCAGAAAAAGATCATTTTCCATCATGACCCGACCGGGGATCGAACCAAGGACCTCTCGGTTCAGTGGCAAGAACTTAACCACTGCGCCACCGAGGTCGTCAAAGTAAACATATTTAATAAGCCTAAATGTAATAACTAAGATTTGATCTAGTTTTCCTTAAATATTTTCGTTTATATTTCCGTAAATTTTTCCATTATAATTTTTATATACTACAAAATAAAGCAATAAAACAATATAATAAATATATAAAAGTGTCGTCAAGTTGCATTTTGACAAACAAACATGGTGAAGAAGAAGAAGTGAATACCCTTTCTACAAGGCTCGACGGTTCTGACCATGTGGAAAAGGATTTTCATCGTAAAAATAAATCGTAACAAGACGTAGAATTTTGGTCACTATATGAGTCTTTTAATGAACTTATGTGTATACACCAGTTTCACATTTTTAAAACGTTTTCAGTTTCCTTGCGAATTGAAGAATATCGGTATAATATGTAGTGCTTATCTGTATAGTAACGCTTCAAAGCGGTGGTGGTGTAACGGTTAAGACTTCCGTCTGTGAACCGAAAGTTTGCAGGTTCGAATCCCATTCGTGCCACATAATATTTAATACCAATAAGACTGATGTACATATAAAGTAGTTTTCATCGTCCACAACTTGCTTCCGGTGAAGGAAAACATGGTGAGGAAACCTGCACTCTGGTTGATTATCAACTTGCGTGTGAAACAGAGAAGGCAATGGCAAACCACTCCATTAATAATGCCAAGAAATTCGTTGTGTGTGTTTCACAATCCACGTAACGATCACGAACCTCAGCCATGAGGAATACGACTATGAACACAGATCTTTACAAGTACTTAACGTACAGTACATAACGCGTCAAAAATCTCACTTGATGAACGCCTATCGTAGCGTAGTTGTTGTGGTCGTTTGAAGCTTAGCCTCTTTCCATTATTTACTCATGCGCCGTTGCTCTCGGCATTTTATACCTACATTACCTTAATGTGTAGGCCGTTAGGCTTTTTATTGCTTTTAATATAAATTAGAGGTTTGTGCCTCTAGTGTTGTTGAGTATTTTTATGGTAACACGTGATATAAAATTCTGAATTATGTGTCCATTTCAATAGGCGAGCTATTGAGGATAAAAATGTATATTTTTAACCCCCGACGCAAAAAGAGGGGTGTTATAAGTTTGACCGTTAAGCGTGTCTGTCTGTCTGTCTGTCTGTCTGTCTGTGTAGCTCATCAACGGGTGAACAGATTTGGATGCGGTTGTTTTTATTTGATAGCTGATTTTTATGCAGTGGTTCTTAGATATGTTTGATCAAAATCGGTTCAGCCGTTCAAAAGTTATAGCGAAAGTATAGTGTAAGTGTATTGAAAGTCGGGGTTTTTTTAATTTGTCTCACAAATAAACTTGTTAATAATATACGAGTAGTGTAAACATAACACAGTATATGTAAAAAAAATGCAAATTACTGAAGGTCTAGTGGTTACGACCGTCCGCCTGTGATCGAATGGTCCCGAGTTCGAATCGTACTCTGTCCCGACATTTGCTTGTCTGTCTGTAATCAAATCTTGCAAGATATAGTTTCTACGTTGTCCTATAGAGTCCAAATTTCGCACGTCACTTCAGTTTACATGACAATGCATTATTATGATAAGCATGACCTAATGGTGCACTCAGGATCGGCTCCCAAAGAGAGAACTCCTCAACGGTTTATAGCACGGAGATGGGTTTTTTGTCAGGCGTTAAATGCCACAAGATCTCTCTGACGACAATAAAAGCTTGTGTCAAAAATTTATTTATTTTTTTTAATTTATTTTATTTTTAAAACTTGTTTAATTAATATACCTATGTCCTGTATAATTTTGACAAAAAATAAATAAGTTACAAGTGCTTGACGACCTCGGTGGCGCAATGGTAAAGTGCTTGCCTCTGAACCGAGAGGGAGGTCCCGGGTTCGATCCCCGGTCGGGTCAAGATGGAAAATGTTCTTCTTTTTCTGATATAGAAGTTGTTATGGAATATAGTATCGTTGAGTTAGTATCCCATAACACAAGTGTCGAACTTACTTTGGGGCTAGCTCAATCTGCGTATGATTTGTCTTAATATTTATTTATCAATTTATGTACACAAAAAACTTAAAACATAAATTACATTATAGAAATTAGTACAAGGGTACTACTTATTTCAGATGAAATCTCTTCCAGTAGACCCGTGAGAGGAGATGTGGTACATATTTTTTGCAATGCAATATACTTATTTATTATTTATTATATTCATTTATAATATTATATTTTTGTGTTATTGACCCAATAAAAGTTGATGAATCGGTTACCAACAAACTTTCAGAGCAATGGATATACGAAGGAAAAGTTTTGTAGGCGGGAATTGAGATATTCATCTCATATTATGTATGATACTAAAAGGTATTACCTACCTATACCAGTTGTTCGCCGCGAACTGGCACCTCGCGAACACAATTTTTTTTTTACAAAAATTGTAAATGTTTAACAATAAAAGACTTAACCAATTTTGTTGCCAGATTGTCGTTGACAGATTCTGCATACCTTTTAAATTACATCAAAATCATACCAACGGTTCGATAGTTATCGCGTTACAGACATACACACATACATTGATACATACATACAAAAAAAAAATTTTGCCCCAAGTTGATTTGTACAACTACTGTGGTGCGCCCTGAGATAATGGCGGTTAAGCGACTTTCGAAATCGTCACTCGCGGGATGGGTAAACATAAATTTAACATTTCAAGCGTCACTTAACCATTTAACCTTAGGAATTTAGGTCACAAACTCATAACAAAGGTAAACATAATTATCGCAAGTCCCAAAAAAGTTGATATCCTTTCAATTCAGCCTATGACTCCTTGCCGTAGACAAATTACCACATTAATTCTGGAACACGAAGAAAATGCGTTTGTCCTTGCTCTTCCTAAAAAATGAAGGGGCCAAAAGGGACGCTTCCCAATGCCTTTGCAGGTTTGCGCCTCTAATATCTGTTTATTTGAGAAACGAGCAAAAATTTTGAGTCTGCGAATGCGAATGTATGTTTGTTACCTCTTCACGCTTTATCTCCTCAACCAATTTTATTGAAATTTTGCATACATGTAGTTTGAAGCTTGTTAAAGGATATAGGGTACCTTTCATCCCGAAAAAATACTGTTTAATTAATTTTAATTATTTAGCCGCGGGCAAAAGCTTGTAAGTAAATAATTTAAAAAATTAAAAGTTTATTTTGTTTATTGTTTTTGTTTTTTTTTAATACAGAGGTCTATTTATCAGAATTGTTCTAATAAATAGACAATTTCAAAGCCAAAGCAAAAAATATATAAAATAATATTAAGGTGACGGTTGAAGGGTTTAAGATAAAAAGCACTTATGGAATAAACCACCTCCGACCGCCATTTTATAACAGAAATTGTTTTTCGTGATTACATTTCAAGGTGAGTCTTCGCGGTATTAAAATATTGAGTTTGTTTTGCAAAAAAATCATTTATTTTGTTTACCTTCCCTTATTGTTTGATAACGTTTCCCTTGGAGTCACAAAATATATTTTGAGAATGCCTAACCGCAATTTTTTTTTTAATTTGGAAGGCGAAAAATGTCGATATTTTTGTATAAACGTTTGAAATATAAAATGAAATTATTATATTAGGTCACATGACACAACAAGTAATTTTGTCCTCAAAAATAATTATTAATAGAAAAATATGTAAAATATAACCTAACCTAATTAAAAAATGGTTGCCTGTAAAGTCGGTTTTACGGGCGAAGATTTTACGTGACAACGTCTTTTTACGCGCGCGGCAGACCGATCATAGTTGAGTGGGAGAGAGACGCAAGGCATTCGGCGGGCCTCTCTCTCGTTCGGTGACTCATCGTAATGTTACCGGGCGTTACACTTTTTCATAAGTGACTCCCAGCCGCAACCTAATTTAAGACGTTGTCACGTCAAAAAAGTATTTGTAATAGTAGATTAGTAGCCAATGGCTGTAAGACATCAATTGCATCCCGAGACTCGTGCGCCGCCAAAGGTTCGATAGTTCCAGGGTGCAATTGATGCTTACACCCGAGCTAACTCCTCTGCTTTACGTCTCGATTGTGAGGTAAGTACAAAAAATGCGGCATTACAAGAATTAAACATTTTATTACCTAGTTAAAATGTGTAAGTTTTCAATTCCCGCCATTTTTCATTAAAAAGTACCAAGTAAAAACTTTTTAATTTTTTTTTTCAAGAACGAAATTGTGCTTCGCCTTTCGATACCTATTTAAAATTGATGACTATTGGAATACGAAGACAAGACTGAATAGCGAAGCGACCTCTTTGCTCATTGGGCTGAATGCATGATGTCTATTGCCAGTATGATGTGAAGTGTTATTTTTTTTTTTTTAATTACTTAGCACCCTAGGACTTTTCTAGCTCCATCATCACTCCAGAACGCTTATTGATCACCTACAAGTCCCATTTGGGGGTAATAAGGACCTACTTACCGTATATGAGAGGTGTAAAAAAAAAATTAATACCTCTGACAATACATGGACAATACCAAGACCATGCGAAAACACACAATGGATATCTTTCGTCTTTCTAAATTTAATATTTAAAAACGAAGCAGAGAAAACCATGAAAAAGGTTTTGTAGTAAAAAAAAAAATATTTAATTTTAATTATTAACTATATTTAAATAATTCTGGCCATCCGGTCATCGTGTCGTCGAGGATCCAGCCCCAAAAAAAAAACCGAACGAAACAACTTAAAAAAAAAAATATTTTCGATTCGAATCCAATCTCCAAAAGTTCGTCCGTCCAATCACGGCGGCTTTTATTTCATACTCGTACAACCCACTTGAATACAAATGAGTTAAAATATTTATCGGTTTATTGAGATCGAGAAGCCGTAAAAAAAAATAAAAATGTATTTGATCCTGCCCAATAATGTAGCTAAATAACGTAAACAAAAAATTAAACCTTAAAAAATAACACTTTTTTTTTTGTGGATATAATTAACACATAGTATATAAAACGAAGTCGCTTCCCGCTGTCTATCTGTCCCTATGTATGTTTAGATCTTTAAAACTGCGCAACGGATTTTGATGTGGGGTTTAGTAATAGATAGTGTAATTCCCAAGGAAGGTGTAGGAGTATAATTTACTATGGTTTTACACGAACGAAGGCGGGACGCTACCGCTAGTTCAATATAATTCAGGTTTCACACGGTTCAAACTAGAATAATCTAGAAAAATCTAGACTCGGTCCCCAAGGCTCATTGTAATAAAATACTGCAATTTTCTTAGCAGACAATTTTTTCTCGTAACAATGACCAAAGCCTCTGTCCTGAACGAAATTCTAAACTTCAGTTCTTTGCCGATTCACGACTTGAGGATAACCATTTTAAAACCGAAGGTAAAAAGAGAGGTGATATACATTAAAAACTTTGTTACACAAATGATATGGAGTACTATGTTAGGAAATTACTTCTTTATAATTAAATCAAATATAGTATTACTCTTTAACATAAATATAAATGTAATATATCATACAGATAGTGTTAAAATTGTGTTTCACAAGTCTTCATGGGACTAATAGAAGTCAAAACGATTTATTTTAGTATTTTTACCTAATAACATCTGTATGTTTGTTCGCGCATCACGCATAAACTACTTGATAGAATTTGATGCGGGTTTCACAATTCTATAGCAGAGTGTCTAATTTAAAATCTGGTATAGGTTACATCGCGATACGTTGCTTAGAACCCGCGATATCGACAATAATAAGATATGACGCGGACGTGGGAAATATAAACGCGGACGAAGCCGCGGTCAAAAGCTAAAATAACCAAGCACTATAAAATAATAAATGTGACGACCCCATCGCCCGCTGGATTTCCAATGCAATCAGTCACCGCAGGGCAGCTTGTGGCGAGCTGTTGGTGAGCGGCGTCACCACGGACCCGATCTCCAGGGGACCACACACACATGCACCTACACACACATACACACAGTAACACGTCCCTGCCTCTGTCTTGCCTTAGCCGGCCGGTCAGAGTGGAGTAGCAAGAGCAGAACATTCGCTCCAGGGTGGAAGTGTATTGCACGTAATGGCGTAATAACGGGGAAACCCGCTCTCGGGCAGCCCCGTGATGGTGAAACCGGAGCCGCACCTCTCGACACCCTCAGCCGCTCTACTAGTGTTAATAAAAATAAATAAAATAAATATATTGGGACAAATCACACAGATTGAGCTAGTCCCAAAGTAAGTTCGAGACTTGTGTTATGGGATACTAACTCAACGATACTATATTTTATAATAAATACATATATAAATCAACATCCAAGACCCGGGCCAATCAGAAAAAGACCATTTTCCATCATGACCCGACCGGGGATCGAACCCGGGACCTCTCGGTTCAGTGGCAAGAACCTTACCACTGCGCCACCGAGGTTATCAAAAAAGTGTTGCCCTCTTTGCTGCAATTTTGCATCGTGCAGCTTTTTTCGGGGGCCCATTGACAGAGCTGGCGAGTCACCGCCTGCCTATTTTATCCGTGTTTATACATTGGTCAGGCAGGCGACATAGTTTTGTCTCATAGACCTGAATACACATACTCAAGCCTATTCAACCCAATAGCCCTATACGTTGTAGTATACATTATATTCCAATAGTCCTGCACTTTCTAAAAATTGTTCGCAAGTACATCTCCGTGGCGTGCTTGCGAGCATGCTTTGGATCGTGCCCCACACCATTTTAGATCAAACATCTCACAAGGCCTCTACATGTTGGACCCATGTCCCCATGCAAGCCTCAAAGGACCGGGCTACGGCCCGTGAAACTTTTGAGAGATACAAATAATAATAATAATAATAGGAAAAGATAAAAATATTTATTTTTACTGCAATACATCCACACTTAGAAAATTGCATACATGGAAATTTTAAGCATTAGTATTACAGAGCTTCGAAAAAACAATATTTAACATCTACCTATGACTTCCTCACTAGGCGAGCCTGTGTCGAGGAAATCAAAATTAACAATAATAAAGGAGAAAAACAGCAAAGTTTATCAAGCCAGATACATTAATGATTCATGATAAAATAATATAAAAGTTTTGCACAGAAACAGTTTAGCGATTTTACAATTTAGGAATTTCTTAATTTTCTAGGTATAAAATATATCATGTAATGATAATAATATATAATGGAATAATCTACTGATAAATATATTTGTTTTACAACCAGTCCATCCATCATTATACAACTTTGACGTTAACTTTAACAATCTTGGAGTGAGTTGCACCGGTCAACTCTATCTTTGGTTTTGACCTCCGCACCGCCTGCCGCAGTTGACGGTTAGAAGTAATTGGCGTAATTTTCTTTTACGCAGGTTAAAGTTAACTTCAATGTTAACTAGTGCAACCCATTCATGGTAATTTCTTTTGGACAAAAGCTAAAAAAAATATCTGATGAAGTATCCTTGTAAAAGGAAATTTAATTAAAGTTGTTAACGATGTTACGGAGACGACTCTCATTTCTAAACAATAAAAAAAAGTATTTAAAGGTCGGTATCCACAGTTAAATACATGAAATATTAATAAGAGATTAAATCAATCGTTATATAACTTAAAATAATTCCAATCTTTAACTACTATAGTCAGATTGATATACAAACTCATGTGGCACGAGCAGGATTCGAACTTGAGACCTTTTGATTCACAGGCGTCTTAACTAATTACACCACCACCGCTTCGACATCAAACATGTTAACCTACTAATATTATAAAATGCGAAAGGAAGTCTGTTTGTTTGTTACCTCTTCACGCTCTATCTATATAACCAATCTTTTAGAAATTTTGCATACATATAGTTTTATACATTAGAGAAGGATATAGGATACCTTTCATCCCGGAAATTTAACGCGGGCGAAGCCGCGGCCAAATGCTAGTCATCAACATCGGGATCTTCATAGTCGTATTACACATGGCTGAGGGTCGTGGTCATTACGTGGAATGAAACACACACACAACAACTTTCTTGGCATTATTAATGGAGTGGTTTGCCATTGCCTTCACCATTTCACACACAAGTTAAATAATCAACCAGTGTGCAGGTTTCCTCACAATGTTTTCCTTCACTGGAAGCAAGTGGTGGTCGATGAAAATCAATACATGAGTCAAATTGGTAAACTAATGTGGCACGAGTAGGATACGAACCTGGGACCTTTCGATCCAAAGTCGGGCGTCTTAACCATTACACCACCACCGCCTCTCTTCAATATCGAGTTAGGTGGGACTATATAAAGGTTCCAACAAAAATATTGTGAAAACAATACAGTCTAGTGGGCTGGCGCCTTAAATATTAGCATATTTTTTATCTCAGGTAATCTTACTCGAGGGCGTTTTAAGTAATGCAAAGTCTTCACTTATTCAGATGACTGACTTAGAGCCACGCTTTTGTTTCATTGTAATTTATTTTTGTGGCCGTATTTTTGTGTGGCTATTACAGTTTTTTGCAGGAAGCTTTGGTGGTGTAGTGGTTACAACGCCCGCCTGTGGATCTAAAGGTTACAGGTTCGAATCCTACTCGTGCCACATGAGTTTGATACTAATTTGACTTATTTATTACTATCATCGACCACCGCCTGCTTCCGGTGAAGGAAAACATCGTGAGGAAACCTGCTCACTGGTTGATTATTATTAACTTGCGTGTGTGAAATGGAGAAAGCAATGGCTAACCACTCCATTAATAGTGCCAAGAGAGTTGTTGTGTGTGTTTCATACCACGTAATGACCACGAGCCTCAGCCATGAGGAAATACGACTATACAAGATTACAGTTTCGTTTTTACCGAATTTAAAATAGGTATTTGTGAGTCACGTTCTGTTGTTTTGTAAAACTACCCGCCCTGGCCAAGATTACAGTTTCGTTTTTACCGAATTTAAAATAGGTATTTGTGAGTCACGTTCTGTTGTTTTGTAAAACTACCCGCCCTGGCTTTGCGCGAGTGTAACATATTATGTACAAATAAACCTTCCATCAATTATATTAAAAATTATCATCTACCCTTTTCACTTATTGTATGTCAATAGGGTAAATTGAAAAAAATTTATTTGTCTGACCTTAGCAGTCATCCACCCTACTGAAAATTAATTTTGGATTAAAGTGAACAACAGAATTGAAGAAGTTTGTTGCGCCGCTTCTTCTTCACTTGCCGCTTCTTCTTCACTTGCTCTTTGGAAGTCGTCAGTAAGTAATTTTTTGACATCAATATGTCATGTATAACATCCTATATCGAATAAAGAATTTTGAATTTGAATTTTGAGAATAAACACGAAAACACCTCAATATAAAACTGAATTTTGACGTAATTATGACGTAATTAGTTACTTCTCACTTCGAGTCGACTCTATGCTGTGATGTACATAACAAAGTCGCACTACGCACACAGAATTATTCCATAAACCATCTTTATTAATATTATAAAGAGCGTTTTTGAGTTTGTGTGTTTGAGGCGGGTAATCTCCGAAACTATCCTACCGATTTGAAAAATTCTTTCACCATTAGAAAGATACATTAGCCAAAATTGCTACAGACTATATTTTTCCCCAAAATTCCTACGTAGGCGAAGCCCCGGGCAACATCTAGTATCTCACATGCTGATTTAAATTGAATTCAAGTAGGTAGCAATTTTATTGATACAAAAGTAATTTCAATCTTTTTATTAATTCGAGTGACGAATTACGAAACATTTCAAAAACTCCAGAAAAACGTAATTCAAATTCACATACACTTTAATTGTTCTTAAAAGTAATTTTGCGAATTCAAAACGGTCCTCAAAGGGCCTGACCCCAATTGAAAATGAGGAGCCTTTTGAAAAGGTCCACTTGCAAACAATCGAATCGTGGCCTGGTGAATGTTCTTCGAAATATAGGGGTTTCGGACTTCCCTCTCTTGAAGCGAGGATATTATTACAGAGGGGATTTTTGCAGAGACTACGTAACAAAGCTTGGGGACGCTGTAAAAATTTTGTTTTTCCGTAATATATTATGAATTCTACACATATAACATGAATGGATGATTCTCAGAGCGTTTCGACCGCTGCGGCCGCGCTGTCATTACTATCCCTCAATTTTCTCGACGAAGGAACCATTTACAAAATCAATCACTCATAAAATTTACATTTACCACAGTCCAGATTAATTATTTAAAAGTTTATTTTAGTAAAACTGATTCTAGTCTTTCGAAACGCTCTTAGAAACACCCGAATAATGATTGTTCTCTCTTGGTGTATCTACTCTGCAATGTTATTACACGGGTAAATGATTGTGTGTCCGTATGTCCGAGACGGTAGACTTTCAATGACTCATTGTGATGTCGAGTTTTCAATTGAACCAGCTTGATCTTAAGGGCCAACCCCATTGTTCCGTAATCCCCCGTTGTTTGACGTCCGTCGACGGATCAGTATAGATTTGTATGTAGTTTCGCACGTATTGATGTGCGAAATTTATGTAAAAAAAACGGAACGACAGGGGAAAATAAATTCATTAATTTTTAAATTCATTCATTCCCAGAACACGGCAAAGGGTTTTATTGTTACATTTAAAAATTCCATTAAAATAAATAAATAACAATAATAATAAATATATTAGGACAAATCACACAGATTGAGCTAGCCCCAAAGTAAGTTCGAGACTTGTTTTATGGGATACTAGCTCAACGATACTATATTGTATAACAAATACATATTATATAGATAAATATCCAAGATCCGGTCCAATAAGAAAAATATCATTTTCCATCATGACCCGACCGGGGATCGAACCCGGGACCTCTCGGTTCAGTGGCGAGAACTTTACCACTGCGCCACCGAGGTTTTTTAATGGCCCTTAATCCGTCATATACTCGTATCATATTACACCAATTTGACCCTCATTAGAATTACTGTAACACTCAATTATTCCGTAAACAAGACCCGCCATAAACTAAAACAGCATTAAAATAATCCTTGAATATATTACAATATGAATGCTGAATGAAATACAAAATTTAATTTTGACTTTGTAATAGTTTATCTATCGAATACTAAAGCTTCATCCTTTTGGGCTTATTAAGTTTGTCATATACTGTACGTTCATGCACTGTCTTGAAGCATTTTCAATTAAACGAGCTGTACTTTTATATTACAACTAAATGTTGCCCGTGGCTTCGCTCCCGTAGAAATTTCGAGATAGAATATAGCTTATAGCAATCTTGAATTATGTACCTTTCTAATGGTGAAAGAATTTTTGAAATCGGCTCGATAGTTTCGGAGATTAGCCACCTCAAACTTACAAACTCACATAGGCTTACCTCCTTCATAATAATAGTGTAGATATACGTTAACCCTCCTTAGAAATGCCATTGTCGCCTAAGTGTGTTTTAGTCGCCTTGTCGATATCAAATAACAGATATCTAGTAGTCATGTTCTAGGGCGGAACCACACGCCAAGAATAAGTAAAGATTAAGTTAGTAACCTAAAAACAAACGGTTCTCAAACTTTTTAGTAGAAAAAACTAGCAAGCTCTGTCAATCAATCTTTCCGAAATGGTTCCTCCATTTGGAAATCTAAATTGACAGAGCCCATTTTAAGGGTGAGTTACACAGTCAAATTTGACGTTGAAATTAACCGGCCGGCGCGCCGCTGACATTTAAACAAGTGGCGTACTTTGCGTTTTTCTGCGCGGGTTAAAGTTTACGTCAAAGATGACAGTGCAGCCCACCCTAAGGTAACTGACGTGACGGCTGACATTGTTATTAGGACTTTCATATTTTTGTAGTTTTAAACGAAACATATTGAAAATTTTTTACCCGACTAATTTTTTCTTGTTCAGTCTTTATTTTCCACCGTTAATTATGAGGGCCCCACTCCCGAGGGCTTTTTTCTGAGCACACTTTGAGAACCGCTGTGCTAGAAAATGTTACCATCCACGGTATACAATTATATACTGTTTATAATCAAGTACACGGCTGCGAGAGCCGTTGTTTGTTCCCGTCGACTGAGGATGTCTAAATATGCTATTTCACTTATATTACATGAAAACATTGACGAGACAGAAGTAATTTTCCATAGACTATATATTTATTTATATTTATCTATGATATATCATCAGCATTTAATTTTTCGTGGGCCGGGTCGTGAGGTTCCCTCTATTATGGTTGAGGTACGCGATGTCAACTCGTGAATGGGTGCTGCCAGAGGGAACTGGTCATCTCGTTTCTCATATATTTTTATGTAAGTTAATTGTTTCACATCGATATATATATATATATATATATATATTATCTACATTGTGTACTTTTATATATTATTAGAAAAAAAAACATTGTAAGAAACAATAATGGTAAGCCCTTCTGGCATGATAGGGACCAACACTGTTCAAATGAGTTTCTTTCGGCATTTCTTCTCAGCAGTGGTCGTTCCGAAATGCCAGTAGTTTGTACCTTGTGATAAATAACTATAAATATAAAAATTGACGAGAAAAAGTGCCTGTGAAAGTATAATTTCTGAATAAATGATTTGACTATGAATTTGAATTCCAATGCTGGTCAGGTCAACATGGAAAAATGATCTTTTTCAAATTGATCAGGGTCTTGGATGTTTATCTATATATGTTATAGAATATAGCATCGTTGAGTTATACCCCATAACACAAGTTTCGAACTTACTTTGGGGCAAGGTGAAAACGGCGCAGCCAGACATATTCCTGACGTAATTTCTCTGTTGCCTGATTTTTTATACTGCTAAGGAAATAGTGTAACAAGGTTATTGAAACTAGTGATACTTGTAGTAAAATGTTATTAAATGCTTGTTGACGATTAGGATATGATAAAATGCCTTTTCTCTATACCCTAAGTATTCTACAGCGTGCCAGCTCACATCTATTACGTAACACATCACAAACTAATGGGAGCGATTTGCATTTTAACACAAAACCGGCCATAAATTATTAATGTCTAGTGTAAACTGACTATTAATGATCGGATTGTCATTAATTATTTATTTAGGCTTGAGGATTTGGGTGAAATAAGGTTGAGAGGAAAATAGATTGGTGTTGGGTCCATTTTGTATGTTACAAACGATAATAAGTCAAATAAAAATGATAGTTTAGCATATTTTACAAAAATAAACACACGACAATTAATTTTCATAAATTGCCAGTTACAAAATCACAACCAAATAACATAAAATTTAAATATTTATAATATTTAAAGTCACACTTTATAAAAAAATTAAATATAAAAGAAGCATATAATGACAATGCAGATCAAGAATGGAATGTCATAGGCAAAAATGAATTCGAGAATTCGAGAGAGAGAGAGAGAGAGAGAGAGACTACGAATAAAGAATAAATAAATTTGAATTTGAACGTTGACTCTTCAATGGTGCATGCATGCATGAAGAGCAGGCATAAAGATAATCAATATATTATAAGCGAATGAGATTTGTCACGATCGTCGCAAGTGGAAATCCCTAGGCTCTATCTATCCCCATGAAAAATAGGCGTTATAATAAACATGTATCACAACAAGCGACACCGCCTTGCATCAGCTGCTTGTAGGACATCCACACGAGGATACGGAGTGGTCCTATTCTAGGGCGGAACCACACGCCAAACAGAATCACCAGGGTCCTGATATTCTAGTACGTTTAAAGAATTATGCATGATGACAATATTCCTTGTCTGATCCTCTATTATAAGGTGGGTTTTCCTGTAAAATATACGAAAATCGCCAATTAGACCGATAAATACGGTACCAAGAATCCGGTCATAATCCAAGCGTATTAAACAAAAATGTAATTTGAGAATCATCCGGCCCGCCATATTTCCTGCATATAAATGAAGTCATAACTCACGTAGGAAATAGGTCAAGAGATGCTAAATCATTTGTTATGAGGGCTCTGTCCACAACGTTTCACATGGTATAACGCTTGGGCTCCACAGTGCAGAGTAGAGGAGATTATTTGAAGTGACCAATAGAATATTTTTTGATAGTTGAATCTATTCTTGCTCCATACCAAATCCCATTTTAAATGAGGTCGACACATAATCTATTTTCCTTCTGCAACTGTCTGTTTCCTGTCATACCTTCGTTCACTTTTAAGATGTTCATATCATTCCTAACACACTGCTTCCATCGTTTCTTCTTCCTCTAAATAAATATTTAGGGACAAATCACACAGATTCTGTTAGCCCCAAACTAAGTTCGAAACTTGTGTTATATGGGATATTAAATCAACGATACTATATTCTATAACATATACATAATATAGAATAACATCCAAGATTCAGATCATTCTGAAAAAGATCATTTTCCATCTTGACCTGACCGGGGATCGAACCCGGAACCTCCAGTGTGGCAGTCCGGCATAAATAATAAAATAAATAAATAAATATATTAGGACAAATCACACAGATTGAGCTAGCCCCAAAGTAAGTTCGAGACTTGTGTTATGGGATACTAACTCAACGATACTATATTTTATAATAAATACATATATAGATAAACATCCAATCAGAAAAAGATCATTTTCCATCATGACCCGAACGGGGATCGAACCTGGGACCTCTCGGTTCAGTGGCAAGAATCTTACCACTGCGCCACCGAGGTCGGCATGGTGACCATTAGGCCACGGAGATTCTCTGAGTCCATCCACATGCATATTCATGATTGTTTTGTCACATGTATATCGTTCTCCTTTTTCACTTCACTTCACTTCTTAATTTTATGGCTCCATCGTTTGGCCAAACGATGATTGTTCTCCTTTTTATTGTATGCCCAAAATCTGATAGCCTCCTGTTACTCCTGTTACTCTGAGCATTTAGAGCTTTTAGAGCATGTTTCAATTAATTTTTAACTTTTTATTAATTGAATATTATTAAAAAATATATTTTTAAATTCATTCTAAGTTGTGACGTCCCAAAACTAATAGGTTAGCTTAAAAAATAGCCATTAAATTTGGAAGATTTGAATTTACAACCGGGGTCAACTTTTTTTTCTGTTAAGGCTTTATGTCCCTTAGTCGCCTCGTACAATATCCACGGGAGGATGTGGAGTGGTCCTATTCTAGAAGATAAGTTTGATTAAAGCCATTCGTAGCTACGAAACGTCTCCTCTCAGCTTTACAATACACGTTGTATAGCCAGAAATACTTGTTATGAGACAAACAGAAATACTTATTACAAGAACAATTTCTAGGGTTGACATTTGCATTTTGAGCAAGCCGTCCGGAGATAGGCGAAATTAATTTGTCAGGATATGAACTGTCACCCAGTTTCGGGGCTTTGGCTCTGTAATTTAATATATCTTGGCTATTTCAAGCTGTGAAAATTATGGATATCATTCTTATCTCTCCTTTATACAATAACATAGGAAGGAAGGAGCGGAGTCTCCTGGCACAAGCATATTTTTGCTTAAAAGGAGGCTCCAGCAACATGCACAACCATTGTAATTCATAGATACCCAATAAATATATTTTATTTTTTTTATGTATACATACACAGCGACCCGTCCCGTTTATATATGTTCGTCCGTTTGTCCCGTTTTCACGGCTTAATCGCTGGACCAATTTTGATGAAATACGCAATAATGAATAATAATATGCAATAAAAAAATGATACGCATACAGTTAAAGACTGCTGTTCAAACATAGGCAATTTTTTTTTTCAAAAATTAAACACTCAATCTTCTATATTGGGGAGTGAAAGCGTATGAAAATTATGTCCTTCGCAGATAAATTAAGCCTCGAACATAAGCTAATTTTGTATAATGTAATGCTATAATACTATGCATATACAACAACAATAACAACTTAAACTAGATTATTACCGTAAATATATTTTTTTAGTTTTAGCAATCAAAATAAATTTATGGAAATGTAATAACGGTGGCGCCTGTGATCAAATAACAACTGCGGAAAAGCAATTTATTAATATCATTTTTACTTTAACGTTTCTATAAAAGTTAGTTACCGTCACTTTTGACACTTCAACAAACTCGGAACCGTAGCGTTTCGGCCTTAACAAGTCAAAAAATTATCAGAATACAATATAATAGCTGAACCGATAACGGAAAAGGTTACGTGGCATTTCAGAATACGATAACCTATACGTTCCGGCTGCGTTACGGCTTCAGTCTGACAAATAGCAGAATGCGTTGTCACCAATGCGTTTCAGATCTGTATCGGCTTGAAATAAATATATAGAATAAGTTTGATTAAAGCCTTAAGATTATTAATTAAAGATTAAATATATATAGTATTTTATCCATAAGTATATTTTATTTTATTTCCTAGACCTTCATTAGTACTTTTTCATTTCAAGTTCAAGTTCAAATTCAAAATTATTTATTCAATTTGAAATAATATATATAGATCACTTATTGACGTCAAAATTACATAAACTATGTCTACTGCCGACTTCCAAAGCGCATGTGAAGAAGAAGCGGCGCAACAAATTTCACCGCGACCTTTTCTCCATAGGCGTTAATTTCAAGTCAAAATTAATTTGAAAAATTATTCTTAATAATCTCCAGGTTCAAAAGTGAACAAACCAATCCTATTAATGCACTACTACGGTGATAATTAAAAATCGCAAAAGAGGCTTCTCATTTTTCATTAGCTAATGTCTTCATAGAGATATGTATTTTATTGGTTTTTACAAACGAAACGCGGTTGCCCCTTTCACGTGGTATCTAGACTGACGAGTATCATTAATTTGAAATATGGATTTGAAATGTTTCCTTTTTAGTTCCAATCTAGTTGATATCGATTGTGGTATGAAATAAAATTTTACCTTAGTTTGTTCTGCATGTATTTATATAGGAAAACACGACAGATAATTGTCAATAATATCTACTTTCTCTCTCTCTCTCTCTTCCTCATCAGAGCGTAATCCCGGTTCCTTCCACAGCCATTAAGCATCGGAGCTCAGGGTTCGCTTTCCTACTTTTTCATCAGAACAAAGAAGATTATCAGTTGTTATAACATTTTTAACGAATTTACGATCCGAAGCGTGTTTACACAAAATGTTATACCAACTAATATTAGAAATACGTATGTTTGTGAGGATGTATGTATGTTTGTTACTCTTTCGCGCAAAATCTACTGGACGTATTATTATGGAATTTAGTACACGGCTAGTACATAATCTGGAATAACACATAGGGTACTTTTCAACCCGAAATTCCAACAGGAGCGAAGTCCCGGTTCGCAGCTGGTATTAGAAACGAGAAAGTCTGTCTATCTGTTCCGCTTTCACGGCCATACATCTAGACCGAATTTGATGAAATTTGGTATGCATGTAGTGAAAGACCGCCGTGCAAACATAGGCTAATTGTTTTTATAAAATTAACCCCAAATTACTATAATGAGGGGTGAAAATAGAATTACTACATTTAAACAGCTGTAAAAATAAGTTATAAAGCAGAGCTCAATGGAGTAATACAGTTTTCTATCGATATTTTCACAAGAGACTTCCAAAATATTGTTATCGAAATTAAACTTGTCAAAACCGGCTTAACTACAAGATTTATTGAACGGGACCTTACTTAATGTCACTCTGCTGTTTATCCTTTAACAAAACGTAAAAAAGTGTAATTAGGTACAAACTTCCTGGAAATTGTCAACTTGATTAATCACCTTTTAGTAGAAGCACGGAGACGTTGTATTGAAATTTTGGTGCTATAACCGAAAAGCCCCACGAGGGGAATATTTTGTTTCTCATTTTTCCACCAAGTATTGTAAGGTAATGGTGAGTTTTTCGGCGATAATTCCAACAAATTATTTTTTTTTTTTAATGTTTTTTTTTTCGATCGATACTAGGTATTGTTTTTTTCTTAAACTATTACAAAACATCGATAATATTTATAATGAATAGATATTACTTTACTATACTGAAAATTGAATTGAAAACTTTGAATTGAAAATTTAATTCATATTAATGTCTCAAAAACTCTTAGTGTATAATATAAATGACACAAAATTTTGAATCTTTCCTAGCTGCATACCGGGGCTTCGCTTCCGTGGGAAATTTGGGATAAAAACTACCCTATGTGTTATTACAGGTTATATTCTACCCGTGTACCAAATTTGTAACAATCGGTCCAGGTTGAAAAAGTGAAAGAGTAAAAAGCATACATACATACACACATCCTCACAAACTTTCGCATTTGTAATATTAGTATAGTAGGATGTTATTGTTAATTACTGATGTCAGTTTTTTATTCAAGTAACCACCTGAATCTGATATTAAACCTGAAGGTTGGCAAGCTGGACGATACTTAACCTTACACAATAAAAGAAGTCACCCTTTCGCGTCTGTCTTTACGCGATAATCTCAAAAACTACTGAACAAATATTTGTACGGTTTTCACTAAGATTTAGTGTGGTTCCTGAGAAAGGTTTAGAATAATTTATATTTATATTACTCGATTGAAGTCGGATAGGGTCGCTAGTATACTAATAACACGACAAGGATTCGTTTTCTGCCTTTGATTCCTCTGTAAATATATGGTCTTATTTAATCTTTGGCAAAAGTTGCTTGTGGTAATTACCCTCTGCGTTGAGGCTATTATGACGGAATTGAGAAAAAACTCGTGAAAATTTAACTTTACCTATATGATTTTTCAGACTTATTAGGGTGTTGTTTCTTCTGTGCATTTGAAAAACTTTTTCCTTCTCTTGGGGGCTTGGGTATGGCCCACGCAATAATACTTAATTAATTTTATAAAAATACTTAATCAATTTTTCAATTCATTAAGTATACAAATACATAATTAATTTTTCAAATAATTAAGTATCAAAATACTTAATTAATTTATTACTTAATTACTTAATTGGTGGTTTTCAGAGCGTTTCGTCAGCTGCGGCGCTGTCATTACGATCCGTCAATTAAATATATATATATATATATATATATCACACAGATTGAGCTAGCCCCAAAGTAAGTTAGATACTTGTGTTATGATACTAACTCAACGATACTATATTTTATAACAAATACATAAATAAACATCTAAGAATCAAAAAAAGATCATTTTCCATCATGACCCGACCGGGGATCGAACCCGGGACTTTACCACTGCGTTACCGAGGTCGTCAAATTCAAAGAAGTCATCAATTTTCAAAATCAACATCGTCAACAGTCATTCATAAAATTGAAATTACCACAGTACATGTTAATTATTTTAAAGACAGATTGAAAAACATTCACAAAATTCTTAACTATGTTGAAATTTTCAAAAGAAATACGCTTAATACTGATCATGTTAAATTTGAATACAATGTTATTGATTTGTATTTACAGTCTTTCTTGCGGCCGACTGCGACTTCGTCTGTGTTATTTCACAATATAAATCTGTTCATCTCGAGCTTCTGCTCTATCTCTATATCTAATTATATCAAAATCGGTTATGTAGTTTTTGGTGTTAAATCGGTACAAAGAATACAAATCATTATTCATATCATATTACTAAAAATAGTATAGATTTATTGTTATCTATATATATATATATAAACAATACTGATATTATAGGAGTTAATTTGTGTGATTGTCCTTCTTTCACGACATGAAATTAATATTGTTTTGTGAGTGTTTGTGGTGCCACACTTGCTTCAAATGGAGAAAAGCACCGTGAAGAAATCTGCACATTCTTGGACAGTTTATCTCACTAGTGTGTGAAGACGACTTGCCATTGAGTAGCGGTAGTAATAAAAATCATGACTTTGCAAATTTAAATTAAAATCAAATCATTCAGAAATTAGGTCTTCGCAGGCACTTTTTCACGTCATATTCTTAATTCAGTAATATTAACCAAAGCTATCTCAGTAGTGGCTGTCACCATTTGAATAAAATCTCTCGTAAGTATTAGCAATAGCACATTCCACAATGAAAAACGATTGTGTAGACAGAGTTGGAAGGATGGAAATTGACGTAGGTTTGATAGTGGAGGAATATGGGAGGAAAGTGGGAGGAAAGTGGGAGGAAAGTGGGAGGAAAGTGGGAGGAAAGTGGGAGGAAAGTGGGAGGAAAGTGGGAGGAAAGTGGGAGGAAAGTGGGAAGAAATTGGGAGGAAAGTGGGAGGAAAGTGGGAGGAAATTGGGAGGAAATTGGGAGGAAAGTGGGAGGAAAGTGGGAGGAAAGTGGGGGAAAGTGGGAGGAAAGTGGGAGGAAAGTGGGAGGAAAGTGGGAGGAAAGTGGGAGGAAAGTGGGAGGAAAGTGGGAGGAAAGTGGGAGGAAAGTGGGAGGAAAGTGGGAGGAAAGTGGGAGGAAAGTGGGAGGAAAGTGAGAGGAAAATGGGAGGGAAAAGGGAGGAAATTGGGAGGAAAGTGAGAGGAAAATGGGAGGAAAGTATATAGATATGATATTGGGGGAAAGTGGAAAGAAAGTACGTATAAATTTGATGGAAAGTGACATACTTAGTGACTTTTTGCCACGGACAAAGCCGCAGCAACGACTACTTATCATATTACGCTATCTCGATACTAAAACAAAATTGCGTAGCACTTTAGTCTAAGAGCTTGGTGCAGATATGTTTCATATGCATTAGCAGTGTTGAATTTAAACATGTAATATCAGATATTGCATACTGCAGAGTGGATTGAAGTCTGGGATCTAGTGGATATCCACAGTTTTTGAAACTATGTGCGCTTATGGATTCGATGCATCGTATTTGTATGAAAGAGTCTGAAACGCTTGTCTGTCTAGAATGTCTCCTCTATTCTGTCGGCGAATCGTTAGTAGATGAAGGGTTCTGTCGTTCAAACGCCCGATGTCGAAACATTCTGTCGACGAAACGTTCGTAGACGAAGCAATTGTCGGAGCAGCGACACAGCACACCTAAGCAGTGTGCGTAGGTAGTGCAACTTTGCTAGTAACATCTCACTATCTGGTCGTTTCGCAGTGAGACTCGGCTAACTAATCACAGTGCGCCATTGTGACGCGACGACAACCACACCGCAATGTGATTGGTTCGCCGCGTCTCACTTCGAATCGATTCGATAGTGAGAAGTGAATTGGTAACCCGTCATGTATGCTAACATGTTAGTCAAAATTCTGTGAAATTTTTGATTATTTTCTATTTGGTCCAAAAGTTCGACTTATAGAAAATGCCTTTTGAGCTCCACACTGTCGTCGAACACAGACATACAGACGCGAATGCACGAACGTTGTGTAGTTTGTATGTATGCTTTTATTTACCGCAATGAAAAACCAGCAATGTATACCGAATCCGTTCCGCAACTGTTCCGCAATAGCGTGCAACCGGCATTATAGACATACATCCATAGAAACACTAAAGAATATCATTACATTTGCCACAGGTTGTAATTATATGAATAAACTTTATATAATACTTAATTACTTTCATTCGTGCAATAAAACTAAAACAAATATAATGCGCGCAAAGTTTACGTGCGCGCCGATGACATTTAGACAAAATAGCGTACTCTGCGTTTTTCTGCGCACGTTAAAGTTAACGTTGCAACAAACTTGACGGTGCAACTCACCCTTAGATTAAATTTATTTATTTATTTTATTCTATATATATAATATAGAGTAAATATATATATAGAGTAAACTTACATATGTTTCAATATATATTATAATATTTGTTAATTGACGTCCTTGGAGAAAAGGCTGCGGTGAAGTTTGTTGCGCCGCTTCTTCTTCACCTGCGCTTTGGAAGCCGGCAGTAGACTTAGCTTAAGTAATTTTTTCGACGTCAATAAGTGATGTATATCATCCTAAATTGAATAAAGAATTTTGAATTTGAATTTGAATTTGGATATAAAAACTATGCTAATTACAAGATTATAATATAATTACATAATTATAATATATAGTTATAAATTATAATATTTAAAAACTTATTGCACAAAATTACAAAAAGTATTTCTATGTATATAGTTATTAACTATGTGGTTTTGAATTGTAACATATATTTTTTTGGAATTGCCAAAACAAAATGAAGCATATAATTTGTACATGCAGTATAAACTCCGTAGCGTGTCTTATTTATTACATATGCTATGTTCAAAGTTGCATAGTTACAGCAATTTTGTAATCCACGATCATTTTGAGTTTAACTGTTTGAGTGGGTCGTTTCGACATAGTTTTGATATACGAGGTTAGTTTTGGGCCTTACTACAATAGTTTTGTACAGTATAGAACAGATTTTGGCTCAAACGCTCTGTTCTAAATCATGTCAACATCTGAAACAATCAATATACTAGAATGAAAGTAACGAATACTGTACTAAATTGTATTCTCTCATACTCGCGTATTCCCGGGTATAGTCGGAGCTGTGACACTCGGATTCCCGTAACAATTAACCAATAAAATTGTATTGTAAAACCATAGTTAAAACTTAAAAAAAAATGTTTCTTTTTGACGAGAATTCTGGGCTTTGAGGTGTCATAGCTGACAATGAAACCGACAACACACGAGAATAAAAGAGAAAGTACTTATTTTTACTCGAAAAATAAAAAACGTACCCGTGACTAGAATGGGAGACAAATAAAATGAGTCTTAATAACAATGGCCTTAAATAGCCGCAAAACTTGAAAGATCCGGAGATAACTGGCACGAACCAGTTCAGACCGGCCAAACTTCCAAAGTGGAAGATTGGAAGATAGTTGAATTAATTTTCTGATAACTTTCTAAGTGGTTTTGTTAGTAAGTTTTCACACCTGCCCCTAGATTAGTATAATACTAAACGTATTACAATAATGGGAAGTGATTTCGTGTCCCTAATTTCCAAAACGGTTAGAATTAGTTGACTTTATATTTCTTAGAGTAGAGCGCGCGCAAGTATTTGACCTTGACCAGTAATGGACTTATTTTTATGATTTTTCATTTAACTCAAAAAATAATGATTTTTTTTTATTACTCATTATGTGAAAAACTTACAAAATAAAAATCGGTGAAAAATATTTTAAGCAGTTGAGTATGAAGTCGTTACTGATGAAAAATGTAACGAAAACAAAAATGAACCTAATTGCATTCTAAATATTGTGTGTCTTATTTGATTACTTTAACGTTACGCTACATACAAAAAAAATGTCAACAAGTAACGCAGGTTCCCCGTGGAACGGTCACGGACGCACTGGGGGCGGCGGCCGCAGGCACAGAGATTTATTGATATCCCGGGTCGGAGCCTATTATATATTATTTAAAATGTAAACCGCAACAAATTATGCTACCTTATGTAAATGATTTTATTAGAAAGTACTAGGTATTTGTTTTCTTTACTAATTGTTGTATGTAATTGTTTTATAATTTACTAAACCGAAACTATGGCTACCAAAATCCGTGTAGTAATTTACTGTCACTTTCTAATAAATAGTTTTACCTATTGTATCTTACATTAGACATTTTATACTTAGTCATTATTTGTTTAAGACATTTTAGTCGCCTCACTATATATTTTTAGATAAATGTATTTTTTTGTTTTTAACTAACTAATAAATAACATTGTTAAAGTGTGATGGTAGCGCTAATAATGTGGGTATCCAATGCGGCTGTATACAGGAGACGATTCCACTAAAAGGCTATTTGCGATTCCCCTACGATAGAATGAGACATTAGCGCGCTCTATTCCCGAAAGCTACTCTAACAAAAGGGATGATTGGGTCGGGATCCTGTGGTTTAATGCTTGTTACACGAAGGAAATAATTTCAGAGTAATTCCGCAGATTTATTTCGGGAAGTCACCTACGCGTGTACAAATGTATGTGTTATAAACTTCTAAAAATCAATACATTAATTTGTAAATTCTAAAATTTGAGTTGTTCAAATCATTCATTCATTCATACATTCATTGTAAATCTTTCTTGTGTTCAATGTTTAGTGGAATTCTTTCCATCTCTTTTTATCTTCTGCCATCGCTTTGACCTCCCAATCTTGCTTTCTCTTTTATGTGGTTCATATAATACATTAATTACTTTCTTTTTCTTTTCACAGGAAGCTTTTATTCAAATACAAATTCTATATTCAACTTAGAACTATTCAACAGTTATTGACGTCAAAATTTGCTTAAAACGAAGTAAGCTACATCTAGGCGATTGACGACCTCGGTGGCGCAGTGGTAAAGTGCTTGCCTCTGAACCGAGAGGTCCCGGGTTCGATCCCCGGTCGGGTCATGATGGAAAATGATCTTTTTCTGATTGGTCCGGGTCTTGGATGTTTATCTATATATGTATTTGTTATAAAATATAGTATCGTTGAGTTAGTATCCCATAACACAAGTCTCGAACTTACTTTGGGGCTAGCTCAATATGTGTGGTTTGTCCTAATACATTTATTATTTATTTATTTATTTATTTATTTAGGCCGAAATTGGTTCAAACCAGAAAAGTCCGGTTTCAGCCGGACCATTAGCCAAATCTGGATAAGCGTCACATCCAACTAGCAAACACTCGAATAACAATAATTATGTATTCCGGCAGCCTCCCAACTAGTGGGGTAAATTGGCAGAGTTGCGGAGTCACCCTATTCCGACCGCTACCACCGAACTTAGCTCATATTTAATTTGGCACCGTTCTCTTCTGGGACTGTATAGATTAACGTTTTACAGTAACAACGCTGTGAATGAAAAAGCGTAAAGAGCATATTCGTTTTTAGTGTTTCGTTCCTAAAAGGGAAATCCATTTTGAGTTTGAATTGAGTTGCACCAGTCAATTTTGACATTGACTTTAACCAGTTCGCCGCCAGATGTTTAGACAAAATGGCGGACTATCAAAATTGACTGTTAGATCACTACAGTTGTTCTGTCAAGGCCCTTTTTCTCAGGAATTTTTCGTGATATCAGGTTGAAATTTATACCAAACTAGTTGTTGTACGCAACTCCGCTCGCGTTAGACTACCTATATGTGTACCTACACCGAGTCATTAACTATCATCATCAGCCATTTAAACGTCCCCACTGCTGGGGTACTGGCCTTCCTTATGGATGGATAAGGAGTTTGCCATCACCTACCACACAGACTCATTGCGAATTTGAAGATTTTGTAGACTATAATAATAATAATAAATAAATAAATAGGGACAAATGACTCAGATTGAGTTAGCCCCAAAGTAAGTTCGAAACTTGTGTTATGGGATACTAACTCAACGATACTATATTCTATAATATATACATATATAGATAAACATCCAAGACCCAGGTCAATCTGAAAAAGATCATTTTTCATGTTGACCTGACCGGGATTCGAACCCGGGACCTCCCGGCCGGCATGATGACCATTAAGCCACGGAGGTCGTCATTTTGGTAATCCCATCTAGTATTATAAATGCGAGAGTAAGTTTGCTTGTTTGTCGCCTCTTCACGCTCTATCTACTCAACCAATCTTCTTGAAATTTTACATACATGTATTTTGAAGTATGGAGAAGGATATAGGGTACCTTTCATCCCGGAAAAACACATGTTTCCGTGGTAAATTCACGCGGGCGAAGCCCCGGGCATAGTATAGATAATTATAATCTTATCCAAATTTAATCGAAACCGGTTTGGCTGTGAAATAGATGAATTCGTAAAAGTCTTGTCTTGTAATAAATCAATTTTAAGTGTAAAACTTATGTAATGTGCGCTAAGTGTTGTGAGCGCTGCTATCAGAGTACGTTCTGATGAATACTTGACACTTTAAACCCGGCTTGAACTTTAGATTGTTTGAATTTTCCCCCCATATAGGTGATTAAAATTTGTTACGATGTTACGTTTATTTATATTAGTTTATGTATTGAACGTGATTATATATATATGTCTATGTATGATATAGTGTACTTAGCTTTTGCACGCGGCTTCGCTCGCGTCCATTTCTCACGGGGACAGTTCAGAGATCTATAATTTCACAAATGTTGATTGAATAGACGCTTGGAGAGGAATATACGAACTCACTTTAACATCTAACAGATATGAAATCAAATAGACGAAGTGGAATAGAATTGAAGAATTTTCGACCGCTGCCGCCGCGCTGTCATTGCGATCCGTCAATTTTCCAAAGTCATTTAATATTATAAATGCGAAAGTTTGTGAGGATGTATGTGTGTATGTATATTTGTTACTCTTTCACGCAAAATCTACTGATTGTTATGAAATTTGGTTGAGTGTGACCTGATATAATACATAGCATAACACAGAGCGAAGCCCCAGGGCGCAGCCAGTACATCATAATTTCCGTACATACTTCAATGTAGGTTCAAATGTCCTTTAACAAGCGTACTACAAAGTTTACAGAGTTAGCTCGGTAGTGATACAGGATCAAATACTTTCAGTTGAGATTACGTTGAATTTTTAACACTAAACCTTTTGTTTTTTTTTTTTTTGTTTTCATGATTTAACTTTTAGTTTGTACTTTGATATTCGCGGAAGACCAGCGTCCCGGTTTACGCCATCCATTTTGGTGCAACCTGTATTTATTTTTTTATTTTTTATTTATATGCATAGTGCATGCCATATTCTGAATGTGACAAAACGACAGTCGCTTTTAGAAGACTAAGGTATAAGATTTGTATAGTTTATATAGAGATCTCTAATATATTAGGACAAATCACACAGATTGAGCTAGCCCCAAAGTAAGTTCGAGACTTGTGTTATGGGATACTGACTCAACGATACTATATTTTATAACAAATACATATATAGATAAACATCCAAGACTCGAGCTAATTAGAAAAAGATCATTTTCCATCATGACCCGACCGGGGATCGAACCCGGGACCTCTCGGTTCAGAGGCAAGCACTTTACTGCGCCACCGAGGTCGTCAAATCTCTGTACTGAAGCGGTGGTGGTCCAGGTGGTTAAGACTGTCTGCCTATGACCGATAGGTCCCAGGTACGAATTCTACTCTTACAACATCAGTTGATATTGCTTCCGGTGAAGGCAAATATCGTGAGGTAACCTGCATGAAATGGAGAAGGCAAACATTAATATTGCCAAGAAAGTTGTTATGTGTGTTTCATTCCACTTAATGAGCACGACCCTCAGCCATAAAGAAATACAACTATGAAAAGAGATAGACTAAGAGATGCTAAAGCATTTTTTTTTTGTCTGTATGTTTATTCGCGCATCACGCAAAAACTACTAGATGGAATTTGATGCGGTTTTCATAGTTAAATAGCGGATGGTCTGGTATAGGTTTCATCGCGATACGTAACTTAGAACCGGAGATATTGACAATAATATCTCATGAAGCCACAAATTTACGTGGGCGAAGCCGCTGGTAAATGCTAGTTACTGAATAAATTCTTGGGAAAGGGGAGATTCTTTCCCCTAAATCTTGTTCACGGGATTTTTTTAAACAACCCAAAATATGTTGGCAAGATAAGCCTTATTCTATACAACACAATCACTTCTCTAGCAACGAGAAACCTTTTAAAAGATAATCAAAATATATTCACTGGGAATGTTATGGCAGAGACTTACTGCCTATTTTTATTCTGAGCACTTGTAATCCGGGATTAGTGACGGAATTTCGGGATTTTCTTTAACATTGTGGTTTTATATATTTTTTTTAAAGTTGGAACCCGTATTTGTATGTGAGAAATTTAATATAGAAAGTAGAAGTAGGTGTTGTTCTGTACGTTCATATAGGAATAATAAAATTAGCTTTCTGTCTGTGTTTTCGCGGAAAATAAAATATAGCCTCTGAAGATCAACTTTAATCTCTGTGTCAAATTTGTATAATGAACATATTTTATGTTTACTAATCAATAAATTAAATTATTAATCTGTGTATTTTGTCCCAATATATTTATATTTATATACTAATAAATCAATAAATATTAATATGATCGTATGAATGAATTTTATACTAATGTTTTAAACATTCTTATTACATTATATGTATATATTTTTGGTCTGAAAATAAATGATCATAATTAGTCATTAAAATCAAGTATTTGAGTTTATTAGTCGAAAAAAAAAACAAAATTACGAAGTCCATACATACATTTATTTATAACAATTAAATTAAACAAGCAAGCGCAACGATGCACTATCAAAATGTCAAAAACCACTTCGTATGGCAATAGCACATCAAGGTACCCTGCATGAACTTCTATGGCGCGGTAATAGCGACGAGTTTGCAATGAATTTGGGTAGGTTGATGTGCTGTTGACTGTACAACCCTTTATTTTACCGCTTTTTCTTTTAAAACTACGTAATAAAATCCGCTCGAGCCATAAATCATGAATCTTGGGGTAAGTCGCGACAATATTCCGGGACACGGCTCCCGCGGGGCCACCCTACTGCTCACGTAGCGACACTTATTTCATGCGTTCCCGGAGATCACGAAAATGTGGACCCTCTAGTGTACAATTCGTACACAAATTGTGACGTGAATTGAGGTGTTTGGTGTAACGCTGTGCCGCTTCTTCTCCATATGATAATTCAAGATAATGAATAGAATCAACAATAATACACACAAAACTATATTTATTTAGACTAAAAAACTATCGATCTTAATTCAAGATTGGTTTGTGGAATCGGATTAAAAAAAAAATCTTTATATTTAGGTAAATATAGGCTTCTTCTTCACTTGCGCTTTGAAAGTTTATCATGGAGATAAACTTAAGCGCATGTGAAGAAGAAGCGGCGCAATAAACTTCACCTCGCCCTTTACTTCAAAGACATCAATTAACAAATGTGATTCTTATGAGTGTCTTTAATTGTTTGAAATAACTTTATTGTATTTAAAACACTAAGACACAGAAACGGAAAAGCACTAGCAACGGGCTTTTATTATTATTTTTTTTTTCTTTTCATCAGCACTTGATCACAATCATAATATGTTTCAGTATACCTTTTGACCATGTACTTTATTGTGTACTTACATTGTTATATTACTGATACAAAATTATATATAAATTTATATTTTAAAAATGGTAAGCCCTTCTGGCATAATAGGGACCAACACTGAATGAGTTTCTTTCGGCATTTCTTCTCAGCAGTGGTCGTTCCGAAATGCTAGTAGTTTGTATCATTTAATTTAGAACATGACGTGAAAAAGTGCATGTGAAGGCCTAATTTCTGAATAAATGATTTGATTTTGATTTCAAAGAGACTTGCTGAATATATATTTACATAATAAACAAACACTGAACAAACGAAAGATAATTGAAAACTTCCACCAGCTCGTAACAAAACAGAGTGCAAAATGAAGTAATACAGAACACCTCGCCGCCGACTCGCGTTCTAAAACTTTACACCTCCTTGGAAATGGGACGGCTTATTAACTATGAAAATTAATTGTAACAACAACACGGCATGTTTTGTTGAGTGAGTAGATTCATTTTGAGATGTGAAAGTCTGTTTTCATTAAGTAGTTTGTAACAGGGGTGTATTTTTCAAAATTATTCAAGTTGCATTTCACACTTATCTAGCAGATCCCCGTTACTCATTGCCATCAGATCAGTAGACTGGCACTAGTCATATTGAGTGCATAATGCGACACTTACGTACTTCTCATTTTATGTCGAACTAGATGTTGCCCGGGGCTTCGCTCCCGCGGGAATTTTGAGATGAAGTATAACCTATAGCAATCTTGGATAATGTATCTTTCTAATGATGAAAGAATTTTTAAAATCGGTTCCATAGTTTCGGAGATTACCCACCTCAAACATACAAACTCACAAACGCTTACCTCTTTATAATAATAGTATAGATACGATTATACAAAAACTAGAGGTAGAATTTTGTACTAAGGTATAGTCAACAGCACATCGAGTTACCCTGCAAGGACCTCTATGGCGTGATAATAGCGGCTAGTTTGGAATAAATTTGGGTAGGTTGATGTGCTTTTGACTGTACATTGTGATCTATTTTAGCCGCCATACAGCAGTGCTTGCATTGTGTTCCATTGTGTGATAACAGGGTGCTGTGGGAAACGGTCCTAGACCACACATTTACCATCGATATGCAAAGAAGAAATACTAAATTATTTTTGTTTAATCATATTAATTTCGGAAAACCACGTTTTTAATTCAAAGGACAATTAATAAATTGTACAAAAGCAAGTTTCGACGATACAAAATGCGAAGCGTACGTGTATTTGCAGCATATGTAATATAACACGAGGCGTATCGTGCCGAGTTAATGCATTCGGCTTTTAACCCACTTCGCTGAAAGCTGGTTATACTGTGTAGAGTCTGCGCTGTGTTTACACCGATATGTAACGAAATCGTACCTACATCGAAGCTTAAATAGATATAAGATAATATATTTGTTTCATTTTGAATGTGTTATACAAATACATAGTCGGGTTAGCATACACAAGTAAGATATCAGATTATCAGATATACATACATATTTCCGGGCCATCTCATACTAAGCTGTAGGTTGAGCCTTGACAAAACTGGCCACACGGTGAGGCACAGACCATCCATACTATATTAGAGCAGTATGTCCCGTTTCTTGTCGCGTATTTCAAATACGCATTTCTCTTTCTAGTATCAGTAAAACGATAAAATAACAACATAATTTATGTAAATATTTTATTATATAAAGCGCTGCTTGTATTTGCAATACCTGTTGGAGGTAACTAAAGTACCCATGTAATAGTTTTATAATAATAATAATAAGCCCGCAGGGCAGCTTGTGGCGAGCTGTTGGGGAGTAGCGACCCCACGGACCTGAGTGCTCCCAGGGGAGGCCCCTGTTCCTCACCTCCGCCTTCCTTCCCCAAGGTCGGAGTGGAAACCGAGAGGTAACAGGATCCCTACCTCTGGCTTGCCTTCATCGGCCGGCCAGAGTAGAGTCGCGAGAGCTATGTGCTCGAAGGGTGGAAGTGTAAAATGTCATAACTCACCTCTCTACACCCTTAGCCGCCCACGCCAATGTTGCCCCTTTGTCGCCAATTACGGCGACTGATTTGAGGGGCCCATCCAATGAGCGGCGAGTCCTGTCGCTTAATAATCGTTAAGCATAATAATGCTTATGGCAGGTGTCCGAACCTTTTACAATAGCCCTTCTTCAGTCCATCCAAATTTCATTCTATAGACCAATACTTCTATTCATAATTCTGCAATAGTTCACACTCCCGCCGAGACCTGCTCATGGGCATATCATTTCATTGGTATATCCGGGAGCGGGTCTTGGCGGGAGATCTACTTACACAACATCAAAATTCTCCAAAGAGCCTCTACGTATTGGATCCATATCCCCACGCAAGCCTCTCAAAGGACCGGACTATGTGCCGTGAATCCCAAAAGGAGATACAAATAATAATAATATTTTATTCGACCAACTAGGATCATGGATGGGTACAAAATCCTTAAAAACTATTGTTAGTATAAACACAGAGAGACATACATAAAGATAGACACAACACTGATTACATTTGTCTGTTCCTCAGTATGTGAACCATTGCGCAATGGTTCACATACTGAAGGTCAAACCTATTCTCCAACACACTAAGGATGCCGTCGGTGCTGGCACGTATCCTTCACGTACGTACGCATCAGGGATGTGCAACGCTAACGCATCGTTGTATAAAAGCAATCGACGCGTGCATCGGCGAACATCCCCGACGCACTTATTTATTTATTTATTTAAACACATTTATACACATAACAAATTGTAGTAAAACTATACATAGTAGTAAAATTATAAGGTTACTATCTACACTACAATTCAAAAACAGTGTTCATACAAAGACCATATAAGAATAATGCAAACAATTAGGAAATATGTGATAATGATATATAGATAAATATTAACTAAGAAATTTTGGTTTACAAAATCATAGACAAGATAAACATTGTATTACATTATAGTTAAGTCCTATAGATACAAATAAAACTATTAAATGCATCGATCATCTAAATTTGTATTAATATTTGTTAAATCTTATACTCGTTTATTCCGACGCCTTTGTGATCTTTACACCCTTATAAAACGACGTTACTCAGTTAAAGTATTGTATATATATGGCACCTAAAATTTATAACAAAATTCCACAACAATTTAAATTTATTTTAAAAGCATGTCATGTCCTTGCTGATTGATAAATGTTATTATAATTTGAACGATTTTTATAATGATAGACTCAGATAAAGATTTAGTTACTTTTATTTGTTCGATTTTGTTTTGTGGGATGATAGCTTGCTCTCCGTTTAAATTTGCATACCCGTGGATGGTGAAACATGTAGGATTAAGTTTTTCTTTTAACACCACATTGTAAAAAAAATGTAAACTCATGTTTTTGCAAATAAATAATCTTTGTCTTTGTCTTTGAATATCGAGTAAAATACCTACACTTCCAAAACTGCTCGTCTCAATCCCTGGTTTATCCAGCTTTAGTGATATCCCTTCAATATCTTCAGCGGCTGCTTAATTCTTCTTGTTATTAAATATCTTTACAAAAACAGGTACTGTGTTATGTTAGTTTTATTTTTATACTAGTTTATGCCCGTGACTCGTGAAACAGTACGTCTTTTCTAGCTTTCTTCCTTTCCATACTGCTTTACTGAATATTGCGTAGTTTGTATGATCGCTTTTATTTAACGCATTGAAAAATCAGCAATGTATACCGAATACGGTGAAGTTTGGCGCTGACGCCTCTACGCGATCTTGAAGAGAAATATTGACAGTAATCAAATGAAGTGAATTCTATGTTTATCTATGAGGTACAACATAACACTAAAAATTAACAGTCTAAGGGTGAGTTGCACCAGTCAAGTTTGACATTAACTTTGACCGAGGCCATAGTTTAGACAAAATGACATATTTTGCGACTTTTTTTTTCACTAACGCCAAAGTTGACTTGTACAACTTACTCTAAGGGTAGGCTTGACGTAAACTTTGACGTAAACTTTGACGTTTACTTTAACGTACACATAAAAACGCAACCTACGCCGTTTTGTCTAAACGTCAACGGCGCAGCGGTTAATATTAACGTAAAATTTTATGGCGCAACTCATCCTTATTGCAATGTGTAATAGAATTCAGAGATCCACGCGGAAACTGCCAATTAATTAGCAAAAACCAATTAATACACATTGGTATAACAACAAAGACAACAGTCGAATCACAACATAACTACGGCAAAATCCCCACTAATTAAAAGTAATTGGAAAACTGCCTCTATTACTTCGATATAAGGTCTATACATATTAACGTAACATGTAGTTGGCTGCACGTATAAAATTGTTAATGTGTCCAAACTGTCCAAGTGTAATAATGACCAAGTATTAGCCTGAAAATGGGCGTTTTAAGTTTTAATCTAGTTTTAGCCTAGGCGTTTTCACATGTATGGTCTACAGTCCAAACTTGCTTCCTGGATGCACAATTGTTAGCTAAACCGTAATACTAGGGATGGGACGCGTAAAGTAAAATAAATATTGTATCGATAGTTACGATATTATCGACTATTAGTCATAATTTTTGCCCATGCATCTATTGCCGACTTTTGGGTACTGGGACTCGATAGATAGTAGATTACGTTTAGACAAGCTTCGAGAGAAATCAATTCTTTTACGAGGTAACTGAGCTTATTTCTGGGGTTGAGGTTTCTTCGTATTATATTTCGAATTCAAACGAGAATCATTTAAACTTGAAAATTTCAATTTTATTGTTAAAATTGATATTTTCAATTTCATGAATAACGCTTCATCATATCAAAAGACCTATAATAATGATAATATTATTAATACCTGTGTGAAAATTATCGACGGATATATCTACCATAGTTTTGAACTTATTAAAAATGCGCAATCGCATATAATTGGTATAAAAAAAAGACAGTTCGAGTAAATTTATATATTTTTATGATGAATTACTGAATTGTTGTCATTTAACTTGCAATGTATGTCGCTGTGTCCCTGTCTCGTGTGCAATCCTTCATCTCAATTTTGAAGCAGATATCTTCAACCGATTTAGCTGAAATTTAGTACACACGTTCAGTTTGAGTGACAATGCATTCAAATTCAAAATTATTCATTCAATTTAGGATGATATACATCACTTATTGACGTCAAAAAAATACTTAAACTAAGTCTACTGCCGGCTTCCAAAGCGCAGGTGGAGAAGATACGCATTATTATGATACGCACGACCTGATGGTGCACCCAGGGACGGCTCCAGACAAAAACTCAACGGTTTACTGCACGGACGTTATTTTGTTGTGACACATTGAATATAAAGATATCTCTGACAGTAATAAAAGCTTGTGTCGACAATGTTTTTTTTTTTTTTTGGAAAAAACTTATAAATCTCAATCGACATGTCTCCATCCCTAGCGGAGATAAGTCCGATAATTGCCAGCATATTCAGAACAAGCCGTTGTGTAGACGTTGTCAGCAATTCCCAGCTTATTCACCCTCTTTTCAGCCTAGAGAATGAACAAAAGAAGTCGAATTTTTTGCAAAGTCCCCTGCAATTTCTGTTATTAAGCTATGGTTTGAAAGTTTGTGTCTTTTATTGGGATTAAGTTGAGTAATTGATCGATTTTTCGGTAGAGAATGTTATAGTGGAGTAACATTTTAGAGTACCATAAAAACTTTTTTAGTTTTTGTTTCGAATGTTTTTTTTTATAATACTATTAAATCCATAGCACAGATATAAGAACGATTATTATATCTGTGATCTATCGTCATTTTTAATGATTTTTTTTACAAAGTAAAAACATGGTTAGCTTTGTTAGTTTACTAGTGACCAATACAAAAGCGAAAGAGCAAACGTGAGCGTTTCAAATATTTTACAGTGAAGTTTTTCGATATTTATGCTTTTAAAATATGCGTAACCTGTTATGGGAAATTTAATTAAGACAAACAAAAGTACACTATATTATATTATGTTTTAAAATTGTATACAAATGAAAAACTGATAATATAATCTTATTCGAAGCGAATCGATGTCAGTGGAGGTTGCAACCATCAAAACATTGTAAGAAACAATAATGGTAAGCCGATCTGGCATGATAGGGACCAACACTGTTCAAATGAGTTTCTTTCGGCATTTCTTCTCAGCAGCAGTGGTCGTTGCGAAATGCCAGTAGTTTGTAATTTGTGAGAAATAACTGTAAATATAAAAATTGACGAGAAAAAGTACATTGTGAAGGTCTAATTTCTGAATAAATGATTTGAATTTTGAATTTTGAATTTCAAAATATTTTTCTTGGTTTTTGATGAGAAGATTGACGGTTTCCATTTTAAAAAGAAGTGGCTTTTATAAATAATTATTCGGAAAGTTACAACATTATAACTTAAGATTCCAACAACTATGCAGGACTGCATCTTATTTAGCACTTTTAAAACTCTTTTTCTCACAACATTTTCATTATTCATAACCACGGAAGTTTCAATAATAAAGCAAATAGAAGTGGCAGCCGCCGTCTTTATATGAAAACTAGCTTTTCTTCGGAGCCGTTTCTATTTCTCACGAAAACAGGTTTTTTTTTATCAATCCTATGATTTTCACTATATTCTTTTTTGGAATTAATTATTGTTTTTAACCATTTTCTTCTGTACAGTCTGCCACAGAGAAATCTGACCCCCTGCGATTTGAATCTCTTAGGGGGTCAGATTTCTTTGTGGCAGACTGTACATGTAATCAAAATTTTAACAAGATTTCTAGAATAAATAAACAGGTAACAAACAAACAAAGGGAATGGGATAACTGGGATATCTTTTATAATAAAATCATTAAAAATTTACATCTCATTTTTTTAGCATTCATAAAAGATGCAAATTGCGGACACTTCTAGTATATTTTTTATTGCTAACTCTGTGGTCTAGAGAAACTGTGACGGTGTGATTAATGTTTCAAACAAAGTGGGTTTTTATTCCCTTTTTAAAGATTTAAATAATGAATTTCTCATTTAAGAGAGTTATTTCTTTTAACTGCTAATTAAATCGTTTGCACACGAAACTTCTTTATTCCTTACGAGGTGGACAGAGTTAAGTGCTGAGAGTCTCGATGACCATTTAGCTGCCTAGCCTATGAAAAAACCTTCAAAGCCCGTTCCCGTGATCGACTTTTACAATATGTGTGCGATGAGAGTGTCAGTTTGTTTTTCTTTTGAAATAAAAGTAAGCCTATTTCCTCAAAATCAATTTAGCGGTTTATCTGTCAAAGCAAAACAGACAGACAGATAGACAGACAGACTTATAATGTATGGATAGGCCACATCTGCAAGTTATATCCAAGATAAGAACCAAAAAATGTGAGGCTTGTCATAACAGACCTCCGTTTTAAGCAAGGTTTTATGTGGCCCTCGCTTGAGAAGCAAAAAATTATGGCTGATACAGAGACACATACAATTTGGCCCAACATATGTGTTACTGTAATTTTTAATAAAATATGAGCAAGCCTTATAATCCTAATCCTAACGAATATAATATTATAAATGCGAAAGTAAGTATGTTTCTTTGTTTGTTTGTTATCTCTTCACGCTCTATCTACTCAATCAATATTGTTGAAATTTTGCATACATGTAGTTTCAAGTATGGAGAAGGACATATACCTTTCATCCCGGAAAAGTTACTAGTAATTACATAAATTATGTGTTATGTTTGTATGGATACAATTTTTTTGTCGAAAATGAAATGTCCTTTGGCAAAATCAATGAATGAGCGCTGTGAAAATAGAAAATAGAATTATAAAATACTAGTTTTTGTCCGCGACTTCGACTACGTAAATTTTACATAAGAATATTTATTTTTCCACTATAAATAATACTTTATGTCTTACATTCCATGCTTCAGATTACATGCTAAATTGCGAGAAGATTTATATTATGAAGATAAAACGTGAAGTGGTAACAAATAGGCAAACTTACTTTCGCATTTAATATATTAGAATAATTTGAAATTTACGAGGCATATGTACATATAAGTTGGATAATACATAGTGTAATGTGTTTTAAATACGACAAAAGACAAATATAACACTTTTTATTTTGTTCAAAATTGTTATATTTACTTAGTCCCTAAAATAATGAAAAGGAAGGAAATATATGTTACTGTAAAAGCACGAACTACGGTAAATCCTATGATATTCCAGTAAAACCTAAGATTTACCAACTCTTAATGGTAAAATTCCGAACAATTTTGCGATTCGAACTTTTACCACCCATCACTTGGTAAATCTTACGATTTACATGAAAGGTATGGTAAATGTTGAAAAAAATATGTTATATCATGTTCGGCGCATTGTCTCGTATTAAAATATACCTTTAAAAGTTAAAAACATTTATAAATAAAAATACCTACTTACCACATTAAAATAATTTAAAATAGGTAAAGATTTGACTAATTACTTAGTTAAGTAATTACTCTCATAATTATGATACACCTACATAAAAATATGTAAGGTTTTAACTGAATAATATTAGAATAAATGATTAAAAAGAATTACTTATTGTTTCATTCCCACAACCAACATTTACCAGCCGTCAGTGGCTAAATCTAGCATGAACTAAATTCTAATGGCAAAAGCCCGAAAAAAATCGCAATTTTTTTGTAATACCTTACATTTACCAACCCGTGTCGGTAAATCCTAAGATTTTCTGAAACAACCTAAGATTTACCTGTACACGGGCTTTTACAGTAAAGGCAGCAAAAATACGTTATCATTTTTTTATGGAAAGGTATTTATCATGGGAAGGTCCAACAGGAAGGAGAAAGAGAGGTAAACCAGTGGAGAGATGGCTCCATGATATTATAAAAATAGCAGGAACTGATTGGATGAAAAAAGCTACCGATAGAGAAATATGGAGAAAATTGGAGGAGGCCTTTACTCTTCAGAGAGGTCCTTAAAAATGTATTATTAGTGTTTTTTGTTTGAAGGATAAATAAAGGCTTTTTCATTTTTTATTTTTTTTTTAATATATTTTTTTTAATATACTAAATAACACCATTATTTTTTTACAACGACACCTTTAACTCTTTTCACTTCGTATCTATATTTGTTTGATGAAAAACATCAAACAAATGTACGAATTGAAAAGAGTTATGTATTTTATTTTAAAACCTACAAAAACAAATACAGAATTAGGTAGAGGTAAGCGGCAGATTTACATGGCAACGCGACTTTAAAAGTAAAATTAATTAATTGATTATTCGGCCGTCCTTTTATGATATAGGACTTTTCAAAAATCTGCAGTAGATTTAGGATACAAAGTACTTCATTTTGTCTAATCGATGGCCGCGCAGGTTAAAGTTCAACTCACTTTTAGTGTCTTGGCTTTGGAGTTTTTCTGCGCAGGTTAAAGTTAACGTCAAAATTGCTGGTGCATCGCACACTTTGCTTAAGTAACTTGAGCTTTAGAAGTCAGTTTAGAAGCTGTGAAAGAAGTGAATAATTAGTTTAAATAGTGACGACGTGGCGTAAACATTGAGACACGATGCTACCATGTGAACCCGCCTTTACTTAGAGTCTGAACTTTTTTCAAACTTGGAATTTTCGATGAATAAAACGTTAGTTGGTACATTCATCATGACGTCACGCGCAGCGTTTGAATAATGAATAATAATAAAATTTGAGAATTCGGCCATCTTGCGCCGAAGGTTTTGTAACTTCGTGAGAGACGTGAAGTAATTTTTATATTCATTTATAATTGGATGACATTCAACGGCTCACAATGCTATATGCTTATATCACGGGTCCAATGGACAAGCACAGCAAACGGAGCCAAATGTATGTACAATATTTGCTTGCACTGGGAATCGGATCTACTCGTAGCACGTCCAGATAGAGGACATACTTGTTCTTGCATTTTGCGTCTTGTATGATGACAAATGATGACTTACGTAGCATAGTGCCCGTCCGCTACTGGAGGTATGGGGTTCGATTCCCAACGCGGGGGAATATTTGAACCTGTGATCACAGATGGTTTGTCTGTGGTTCCTCGTGTCATTTTCTATGTTTCTGTCCATCGGACCCACTATACAAGCCTATGATCTTATGACTTTTATCAATTTATGTAATTTTGAGATACGGACCCCTAAAAATTAAAATTAAACGTCATTACCCAGTTGAAGACAAGAATGTTAATACCACGTTTCAGCGAACATATTTCAACGTAAGTTCAAACTTCCTCAGTATGTAGGTTGGAGCTATAGATATATAAATGGCTAGACACTCCACATGCACATATATTTGCAACGCTTGATTGACTGTGGGAAAAAGCTTAACTTTACGATATTTTTGTAATAATGTTAATACTTGTATTTCTCTTATTATTTTGAGTTAGAATTTGACTATATAATGAATCAAACTCGCTACTCTTAAGATTTAAAGTCTAAAAACTAAAAGACAGATTCGTTTTTTATAATTCCTTTTGATTCAGCTTCGATTATACCATCGGCTCTTATTATTTTATCCAGTTTGGTATTGGTTTTCTTGACAGAAAAAGCAGAGTTCTGTTCTAAATTCAGAAGTTCTGTGTTCACAGGCGCCTATTCACGGCACATTTAAAATTATATAAGAATATATCAAAAAGATACAAATAAAGGGCATTTCGCAACGACCACTGAGAAGAAATACCTAAAACATTTATTTTTTAGTAGTTTTTCACATAATGTTTTTTTTTTCTAATAGTTTAATCAAAGTACATAAAGTAATTCCTTGGTCACAACGTATGAAATCCACGGAAGGTTCAGGTGTAGTCTAAGGCGAAAATTACATGGCATTTTGATAGTTTACTATGTTGCTCTGTTTGGCGGATTGACAAGATTGTAATATATTTTTTGGAGCGCGGCATCTATCCCTATATAACTCTGTGGTTAGGGAATCTAAACTTAAGTGATTAACCGTTCGAGTCTCGGTGAAGCACAATGGATCGAAAGTTTCACGATTCGCATATTTTATAACGCTAATGTGATTTTCGGGTAGCCTTCATAACAGGCTATGTTGAAGTTCGGATCGCTTCTTTTCGTATAATTATGTTTTTTCCTAATATACTTTGGCATAACTTTTTTTGACATAACAGTTCTTACGTGTGACGTTTTTAAGCATAATTTTTTTTTTGGTAGTCTGTGCCTGTCAGACTTTTTTTTTAATTTTTTGGATTGATGAAGTATATAACTTAAAATCTGGCTTAGACTTCATCGCTATACGTTGTTTAGGAACTGAGATATTGACAATAATAAGTTTACGAGCAAACGCACGAAATAAACGCGGGCGAAATCGCGGGCAAAAAAACCTAGTGAGAATTAAATTTTTGAATTTATTTCGAAATTTTAAAGACAGAGCAATCTCTACATTATGCCTATCATACATAAATATTCATTCACGGTGGTAGTCAAATGGTTCAAATCCTACTCATGCCTCATACACACACACCTACACGTGTGTGTGTATAACAATCAGACTCATGCCTAGTTTTCATCGACCACAACTTGTTTTCGGTGAAGGAAAACATCGTGAGGAAACCTAATCTTATTCGATAATTTACCAGTCGTTGTGTTTGTATGATCACGACGATCACGGCCCTCAGCCATGAGGAATACTACTTCAAGAGAAAATGTTCCTAAAACCCAATCGAAAGATCTCGAAAGTGTATTAAATAAAACAATCCTTGCTCGCTTGCGATTTGGTTAATCGAGTGTATCATTCCCACCCGTTTGCTCGCCCAGTTGGAAACTGATACAGACAATTTAGTGGTCTGCAGATCGTAGATTAAATGGGAGTTCTCGCTCTCATCTTCGCGTGTTCCCAGCATTCGGGACTGCGACGCCCGAAGCCAGGGCGATAAATTAGGGGTTTTTATATTAATAGCCTATTATTGATTGATTGGTTGAAAAATTTTGTTATTAAGATTTTAAAGTAATTAATATATTTCTTAGTACTTAATGCATCTTGTGATTTTGTGTTCTTAGTGTAAACGTTTTATATTTACAGTCTTATGGTGTGTACATAAATTAGTAAATTTGACAAAAAAAACAGTATTTTTTTTGCATGAAAATTTGTTTTAAAGTTTACACGATGTTAGTTTAGTTACACGACGAAATGTTTACACGTAACAAACAAAAAATACAAATTTAGTATGCGGGTTTAAGTAATAACATGGAATTAGTAGGCACGTTGTTCGTAGTTACCTACTAATTCCATGAGTAATAATAAAACTCATAGTATTTTTTTATCTCCTCTCTAAATTTACAAAACCCCAATATTTTCTCTTTGGATTTTTTTTCTTCCCTTTGTCATGTTTTTCGCTTCTAACGTGGTTAAATGTGTAAAACAATATATATAAAAGTTTTAACAAACATTGGTTTGAATGAGAGTATAGTTCTATATTGTTCAGAAACAAGTGAATATGAGACAAATGGTTCTAAAATCGTCAACTTTTCCAAAAGTTGGCAATTGACAAGTTATGAGAAACTTTGAATACTATTTAGTAATATGCTAAATTTTGACGAACTCGGTGGCGCAGTGGTAAGGCTCTTGCCACTGAACCGAGAGGTCCCGGGTTCGATCCCCGGTCGGGTCATGATGGAAAATGATCTTTTACTGATTGGCCCGGGTCTTGGATGTTTATCTATATATGTATTTGTTATAAAATATAGTATCGTTGAGTTAGTATCCCATAACACAAGTCTCGAACTTACTTTGGGGCTAGCTCAATCTGTGTGATTCGTTGTTATATATTATCATATAATATATTAATTATCATGTTTAATTCATGGAGCATTAAACAGCGCGGTATTATCTGACCTAGATTTTTCTACGTATACCAGACAATATGAATAAGTGTATTTTTGGTTATAAGAAAGGTATATGCGCCTAAATCTTCTGGGGATGAAATAAGATCCATTTTATACTCTTTATAAGCACAGGTGGGTTTTATAGCGTCTCTGTAAGGCGTGGATTTTAGGAGAATATAACAATGGCATTCTGTAGGCATACGTTCAGCCAGTATTTTATATTTGGAGTGAATTGACGAACTATTTTTACTAGCTTTTACTTTAAAACGATTTGTATTCATACTAAGAATTAACTCGATGCTACGAATTTGCGATTCAGATCAGTTTAGGTCTTAAAGTGGATCGCGCTAAGAAATGATGGTAAGCACTCAGTTATTATATGTTGTTTGTACCAACTTCCGAGTTTATGTTGAGCTGAAAATTGGAATATAACATTTGCTGTGGTGATTTGTATTGCAGGTTTCTTTTAAACCTATCTCCGATACAATTTCAAAATATTATTTACTTGAACCTTTTACCAAGAGTTAGTCGTAGTCGTTTATATTATTTTTTCTTTAGTATGCATGGGAGCTCCAACAGCATTCTCAAATTCGTTGCTGATAAGCCGGACTGTCGGATCCAGTGGCACTGGTCTCGTGTGCACTGCGATGTGTTTGGTGTTGCTGGTGGGGTACAAAATTTCTATATTAATTAATTTGTATTTTATTATAATAACTTTTGAATTCATTTTAATTGAATTTACATACTGTATCATTCCATTTGACTATAAATAGCGTCTAAGACTTTTTACTAACATAATAATGGTTTTTCTTTCGACCGACATAAATGATTATTATTTGTATCTCCTTTTGGGATTCACGGCACTAAGTCCGGTCCTTTGAGAGGCTTGCGTGGGTATATGGATCCAACACGTAGAGGCCCTTTGGAGAATTTTGATGTTGTGTAGGTCTCCCGCCAAGACCCGCTCCCGGATATACCAATGAAATGATATGACCATGAGCAGGTCTGGAGTGTGAACTATTGCAGAATAATGGATAGAAGTACTGGTCTATAGAATGAAATTTGGATGGACTGAAGAAGGGCTATTGTAAAAGGTTCGGACACCTGCCATAAGCATTATTATGCTTAACGATTATTAAGCGACAGGACTCGCCGCTCATTGGATGGGCCCCTCAAATCAGTCGCCGTAATTGGCGACAAAGGGGCAACATTGGCGTGGGCGGCTAAGGGTGTAGAGAGGTGAGTCTGCGGGGCGCGAAATCGTGGTGATCCAGTCAGACGCCCCCGGCGTTATGACATTTTACACTTCCACCCTTCGAGCATATAGCTCTCGCGACTCCACTCTGGCCGGCCGATGAAGGCAAGCCAGAGGTAGGGATCCTGTTACCTCTCGGTTTCCACTCCGACCTTGGGGAAGGAAGGCGGAGGTGAGGAACAGGGGCCTCCCCTGGGAGCACTCAGGTCCGTGGGGTTGCTACTCCCCAACAGCTCACCACAAGCTGCCCTGCGGGCTTATTATTATTATTATTATTTATTCGGTTAACGATTTTTCTTCTCTTTTGAGGCCAAGCATGTAAGGGAGATTATTGAATACAAATAGTGGAAGATGGTCTAGACGAACTTAAGAATTTTCGAGTAATACGGCAGGTGTTGAGAATGACGGCCTTTTGTAACAAGGTGAGTATATTTGATGGCATTGCAAGTGTAGCAAGGCTGTGTTTTGAAGATAATGGTATAATTCCGGTAGACGATAATACTATTGGGATAATATGGACAATTTGAACCTTCCATTGGGTTTTAATTTCGATGGCTAGATCCTGGTATTTGCTTAGTTTGTCGGATATAGTGTTTTGTAAGTTATGGGTATTCGGAATGGCGATGTTTATTTGGTATACTACTTTATTATTATTATTAGTTGTTCTGACAATCAAAATTGTCTGCCTTGACATCAAGCCAAGCACTTCCTTGGTTTGCCTCAGCCTGGTACAAATAACGAAATATAAGATTTATTTAACAAAAGCGTGTAAAACATTCTTGGCTTTTTTATAAGGTATAATAAATATAACTGAGCGGACATTTGTAATTAGTTATATTTTGACTACATCACTGCGCGGTCGTTTACAAAAAACATGCTCCCTTGTCAACATAATTAACGTGACACGAAAATATTGCCGCAAGTTGCAAGAAAAGGTACAGTAATAGGTCACAGTTAGTAATGCGAGTGTTTTTTGTCACATTCTCTATTATATTATTAAGAAAAAGTCTTGGAAGACCAGTGTTAAGGTGGGCGTCTTTGATCGAAAGGTCCCAGGTTCGGTACTACGGCCATACGAGTTTTAATACCAGCCTGAGTCATGAATAGTATAATTAGACTTTTTTTTACAGATATGTCACTTTTGCCACAAGCTTTTGTTGTCGTCAGAGAGATCTTATGGCATTTAACGCCTGACAAAAAACCCATGTCCGTGCTGTAAACGGTTGAGGAGTTCCCTCATTTGGAGCCGTCCGAGCTGCACCATCAGGTCATACTTATCATAATAATGCATTGTCATTGAAACTGAAGCGACGTGGGAAATTTCAACTCTGCAGGTCAACTGGAAGTAGGAGAAAATCTGACTTGCAAGATTTGATTACAGACAGACAACGGGACAGGTAAAACTAAATAAAAGCTTGTATAATACTAGAATACAGGTAAATAATCAACATACCCAGGTAACAGGAATGAAATATACACCTAAAACTAAAACACCAGGGTTATCACACGCGCCTTGCCTACTTTGTGGCCTAAGATCTTTTGTTGTGTTAAATCCCTGTAATCACACCGCCCCTCTCACCCTACAAACCGGAACACAACAATGGCATCAGGAATAGACGAGAGTGAGGTACCTTGATGAGGCCTTAGTCCAAAGTCAATCAGTCCTCTGGTAAAAGTTTAACTCGCGTATGGATTTTTGACTGAGATTTCAGCGCGTCTCCGTGAGGTAACGGGCGATCCAAGGTCGGGCAGTTACTGTGGACAGAGGTTTGCCATAGCGTTTCAGAGGGGTAATGCGGCCAGTCTTCTTGGAACCCTTCCAAGCGGCGACGAGCTGGAATCTCTTTATTATGATTATAAATTTTGTAAAAAAAAATATGTAATTTTTGAAAGTTTTATAAATATAAAAGAATAATGACCTATATCTGAAATACGTGATTATTAATATTGCTAAGGCTTTAAATTCTTAGTCGCCTCGTACGACGTGGGTATTAACAGTAATTATGCCGAAATGCTCTATTTAACAGTAGTTATGCCGAAACCACCAACAAAATTTCGATCCGTCAAATATTTCAAGTTGTGAACCACTTCATTAAAACTCGTCACACGACTGTCACAGTGACGAGGTGACACATAGACACGATACCAACATTTTACGTCGACACAAGAGGAAAAGCAATCTGGCTCGGCGAAACGCGATGTGACGAATTTTCAAAATAAATAAAACCGGCCAAGTGCGAGTCGGACTCGCGCATCCAGAGTTCCGTATCATTATCTATGAAAAAGGAAAAAAATAATGTTATATTGAATTAGCACCTTTACCTATATTATAATTTAATATTAGTTGTTCAAGCAGCGACAGAAACACATCATCTGTGAAATTAGACCGTCACACCGATTTTTTGGGGTCCCTATTGTTAAATTAAAATTCAAATCAAATCATTTATTCGGAACATAGACCTTCACAGGCACTTTTTCACGTCAATTTTTATATTAAATAGTTATTTCTCACAAGCTACAAACAACTGGCATTGTTCTTTAGCGTGCCGTTTTGACACAAAATATTTTGGTATAATAGATTTTTAGAATACGGGTAAATGGGGCATAATTAACTTTTAGGATAGGTTAGTTTGTGTAAGAATGTTGTGCTTAATAAAAAACTACTATTAAAACAATATCCCAACAATAACATATAGTATGCTTTACGTTACGGCTAAAATTGTTAGGCTTATAGATAGATACTATTTTTATGATAGACCCCAATTATTCATAATCTAAATATTCTATTCGTCATATTCTAAATTAAATATTTGCCAAAGATACAAACTACTGGCATTTTGGAACGAGTGCTGATGAAATAATTTCATGTGATAAAGTCTGGTGACAGACGCACAGCGGAGTCTTCAAATCGAGTCCCGTTTAGCCCTTTGACTACGGAACCCTAAAAAGTAACTATGTTTGAATACGTTTTCAATCAACGGCCGAGTGTGCAATGGTAGTTAGATGTTTTTTTTTTTTTTGAAAAATCTGTTTTGGAGTATTTTAATCGATGGATCGGTTGGTCGAGTGTTTTTTGCAGATTCACCCTTTTTTCAACGTTTATTTTGAAAGAATGTTTTTGACACTGCGATCGGCAATGAAAATTTTCAAATTATATTAAAGCGGTGGTGGTCTATTTGTTAATACACACGTGATCGATATGTTTGATCATGTTACAATATTGTATATGTTACGGCCAAACCCCGAAGTACAGCTAGATCTAGATTTACCCGGCCTCATTTAGTTACATCTAGGTATTGCTTCGGCTGTATGGTCGGTTAAACTAGGTCTCTTTCCGTTTTTCTGCACACGTTAAAGTGAACGTTAAAATTAACGGTGCAACCCACCCTTATTGACTTTTACAAAAATATGTTTAAATAAAACAACATATTTCTTCAGTTAGTGAAAATCAGGCTCTTCTCGTAAGTCATTCCATGAAATGGATTCATGATCGAAAATTAAACTAATAAATAAATATAAATAAATATATTAGGACAAATCACACAGATTGAGCTAGCCCCAAAGTAAGTTCGAGACTTGTGTTATGGGATACTAACTCAACGATACTATATTTTGTAACAAATACATATATAGATAAACATCCAAGACCCGGGCCAATCAGAAAAAGATCATTTTCCATCATGACCCGACCGGGGATCGAACCCGGGACCACTCGGTTCAATGGCAAGAACCTTACCACTGCGCCACCGAGGTCGTCGTAATAAAACAACTTTAGTCTTTTTAGATTTAATTTATTATAGTAAAATTGTTTACTTTCCGTGGTACAATCAAATGTGCAAATACGAAACCAATCTTGCGTGTGCGCGCATGAAATTCGCCGCATCCATTTTGCATTAAAATAATATTGGCCCAGGGTTGAAGGCCCGAATAGTATCCGTTTTGCGCAAACAAACCATAAATTTGGAGATTTAAAAGCTTTTATCTCTGTTTGCATTCAAAATATCCCGGCGAATATAAAATTCGGTCTCAAAGTTCTGTTTTCGATGTGATTTTTACTGGTAAATTTGAGATTTGCACTCTCCGTGTGAAAAAACTCGATTTTTTTTTCTAACATATAACACAAATGTATTTAAAACAAAGTCTCCTGCCGCATGTCTGTTTCACGGTATTAACCAATAAATAGTGTGCTTCCTGAGGAAGGTGGTGGTGAGGTAGGTGTATAACTTTGTGTTTTTACCCAAACACAGCCGGGACGGGCCGCTAGTTATTGAAAAAAATATTCATTATATCTATCATATATCATACGAAAAGGCATTCATTCTTACATTCATTCATTCTTACCTTGGAGCCCAAAATATTGCGTTTCATACATTTCAAGAGGATCGCTTCCACTTACTATGAGCTTGTGTGATGAGAATCTCTGCCATGGTTTTCTCCAGAGACGGAGTTCTTCGAAAAGGGCGAAAGAAGAATCAAAAAAGGGCCGGCAACACACATGTTAGAACCCAGATTTGGAGCCCATAAGCTGCGGTGACCACTTCCCATCGTTTGGCCAGAATGCCTGTTTGCCTCCTTTATAAAAAAAATACGATTATGTAATACGATTTGTAATAAATACAGCCATAAAAACAACCCCAGACGTCTAAAAATACAGTTACCAAATGTAATTCACCGATATCACACGTACCAGGCAATCATAAGTTCCGAGGAGTGTTAAGTGTCAGATTTGAAGACCAAAAAGCAACGATAACACCGACGTCGTTTAACATTATGAGCCAACTTCTAACGAGCTGCCGTAAACTGGATAGAACTGGATATTTACTCTCACCTCGGCGTCGCAGGTAAAAATGTACTGTACGGGGCTAACCGTAAAATCTTATGATGGAACTCCTTTGATGTGATGCTCGCCTGGTACTTGTGAAGATCGTCGATTGTTCTCCTTCAAATCTAAGTGGGATATTGGGGTTCCGTACTAAAAGTATGTGAGTAATTTAATCGTGAGAGAGAGAGCGTTTATACTAGAGCTTGAAAAACATACCGCAACCACATTGCGGATCGCCATTGCAAGGGAGATATTAGGAGCACGGATGGAGAGAATCATCATTATATCGAGTATATTATCGCTAACACTGGTGTCAGATTTTATTCAAGCCGCCTAAAGACATCTGACATGACTTTTACGACCACTTACCGCCATCTAGTGGCAGGTAGTCGCATGCACACTAGAGAACTATACAAACTCATATGGCACGAGTAGGATACGAATTTGATCGATGTTTCCAAAGAAGATGTCTTCATTCGAAACCCGTTTCCAAAAGAAAATTATGTATTTTTATTGGAAACCCGGTTACTAAAAAAGGAAAATATATCTGGTTACGAAACCAGTTTCCAAACAATAGTTTCCAATGTGTCCGGAGAGAACCTGTGACCTTTTGATCATGGAGAGAATTATGAGTGTTGAGGAAACGAGTGAGATTTGCAAGGATCGTGGCAAGTGGCAAGTTCTGCCTACCTCGATGGGATCTGAAGGCGTGATAATTATGTATATATAAAATAGAGCGTTTGTAGACTTGCCATCAACACGCTATGCAGAATATTATTTGAATATAATTATCTTATTTTATTATAGAAACAAAAAAAATATATAAAAGCAATAAAATGTATCCTATATATTGCAAAACCTAATCAAGTTTCCCTCAATTATCTTAACAAGCAGCATTCTGTATACAGAACCTTTTTGCGAAACGAGTTCGCTCTTGGCAAGTTCTTATTTTACCCGTGACAGAGGTCAAAACGTCCTAACCTAAACTTTTACAGGGTGTCTTAGATGACGGAAATAAATTGGCCATTACACAAGACTCTTTGCAGCCTCTAGAAAGGGTTCGGAAAAGTTTTATTTTCAAACGTTGCCATAAAGAGCTTATTTTTTAACTTTATATTCTTTGCACTTAACTTTGAGTGGCAGTTTCATTGTTTCTATGTAAATTGTTAAAGGGGACAGTTAGAAATGAGGACGTTGGAGAAATCGAAATTAAAATTACTTTTAAACCTATTTTATTTTAATTTTAGCGGCTGTATTGTTATGAAACTAATAAAATAATTATCTTCATGTTTAGTAGTTTTCACAGCCGAATCGGTGACGGTCTATGAAAATTACTAAACCGCTTGCTTACGATGAAATTATATTTGATGCATCAAAGTTCTGTGTTCAGTAAAATAGGACACAATGAAGTTTTGAGTTATCCAGTTTAAAGTACGTATCAAATTCCAACTCATTTTATTATTATTTGAAAAATGTAAATTTTTTTGTTTGTAATATTGATAGATCTCTTTTTCATCTGAGCATTTTCCCTATTCCTTCCGCGACTGTTGAGCGTCGGAGCCCAGTGTCCGCTTTCCTAAAATTTTATCCCCGCTTCGCACGGTCGTCGGCAACCCTAGTCATCAGACCATTGGTATTGATATATTTAACCATTTTAACAAATTTTTGGAAACGTATCATTTTGTCACTGTTTAGATAAAAAAAATATTGAGTTTATTCCCATAGAGAGACAGAAACTGTGAAAAGTTCCCAGACATGAAAGAGCGAAGTGACTGACCGTTTTAGTACAAAACATCAAAGAGATTGGCAGATCCCGCTGTCGGTACATTACAGACGAGACAAATTGACTATTTGTTTTGTGTTTCAACATGTGTTTACAAATACGAATGCTCACGAAAATGTAACGTTATTCATCTATATTCAAATATTATAATTAAAACTGGAAGTTGGTGTGTTCACGCAAAACATAAAAACTTGTTACTGGTTGGAATTTGATGTGGTTTTCATAGTTGTATAGCGGATGGTCTAATTTAAAATTTGGTATAGGTTTAATCGCGTTACATTGCTCAGAATCCTATATATTGACAATAATAATTTATGAGCGGAGCACGAAGTAAACGTCGGCGAATGTGTAAGGATGGGTTGCACCGTTAAGTTTGACGTTAACTTTAACCTGCGCAGAAAAATGCAAATAACGCCATTTTGTCTAAACGTCAGCAGCGCCGGTAAAAATCAATGTCAAATTTGACGGTACAACTCAAAATAAGCCGCGTAATGTTCTTTGTTTTGTTAAGTGCTTCATAATAACATGCTAAAATATTAATATATTGTCCACAGGTACAGCAAACACCCTACGATCCGTCCAAATCCACGTACCGAAGGCGGTATTAACCGGCCAAGATGCGGAGCTTACGTGCACGTACGAGCTGGAAGGCGCACAGTTATACTCAATTCGGTGGTATAAGAACATGGTGGAGTTCTACAGATTCGTCCCTAAAGAATCGCCGGCGACAAAAGTCTTTCCTGTGGCTGAGATTAAAGTCGATGTGAGTATTTAAATTGTTAGTAATTTGAATTAATGCTTAGCTATCATATATATATATATATTATAATCAGCACTCGGATCACAATCTTATGATTGAATCTTATTGATATGAATCTTATGATCTGTTTTGATATACCTTTTGACTATGTACATTATGTACTTTTATATATTATTAGAAAGAAAAAAAAAAACATTGTAAGAAACAATAATGGTAAGCCGATCTGGCATGATAGGGACCAACACTGTTCAAATGAGTTTATTTCGGCATTTCTTCTCAGCAGTGGTCGTTCTGAAATGCCAGTAGTTTGTAGCTTGTGAGAAACAACTATAAATATAAAGATTGACGAGAAAAAGGTCTAATTTCTGAATAAATTATTTGAATTTAGGTGTTTCTCAGAGCGTTTCGAACGCTGCGGCCACGCTGTCATTACGATCTGTCATTTTTATTGAGGAATGAACATGGAATTATTTGGTACTCCGTACAACATTAACTACTAATTCCATGGGAAGGAATCATTTCCCAAAATCATTCATAAAATTGACATTACCATTAGTACAGATAAAAAATTTTAACGTCAGATAATATAAATTAATTCTTGTCTTTGTTAAAATTCGAACCCTTTTGATACGACCCCCGTCTAATTTGAATTTAAGTTTATTTGAGCCGACGCGCCGTTTACGTTTAGACAAAATGGTGACTTTGCGTTTTTCTGCGCACACGTTAATGTTAACGTCAAAGTTGACTGTGCAACCCAGCCTAACAGTTAATTCGTTCCTTAACCAAACTATTTATAATATAGTAACGACCTACTAAACGTTCACCTTGACTAGAAGCCGTGAAAGTTAACAAGTTAACACGAAACTACATAAATACAGCAAGTCTGATTCGCCGCACCTCTGCTAATGCCTTCGCCCATTAGTGTTCTATATTTACACGTTATGACAGGAGTGGAAATATGGTATTTTTGTTAAATCTATGTTAAGTTTAGCCTTACCATTGTTGACTTGTTACTGTGGACGGCCATCAACATTTTCTTAAACTATAATATAATGGTTGGAATATCATTCGAGGTATGTTTCGGATGGCATCGTCCTTGCCGTTTTGACACATTACAGACGGTATTAGGTCGCAGGGACCTAAGTATTAACCAGTGTCCTAGGTGAACGATAAATGTGGCAACATCGTAGCTCTAAGCGGCGCAATGCGTCAATCCAATCATCCTTATCCTCGCGTTTTCCAAGTGCCATTCGCGGTTTACGTTTTGATGCCTGGAGTTTGGGTCAAAATAATTGGATAATAATTAAGGTTTGAGTATTCGGTTATGATTTTACGACTGGCTCTACTATTTAGGAATGCTGCTGTTTCTTATCATAATTATATTTTCATGGTATCTTACATACATGCCTAAAGCCAGCAATGATCTTATTAGCAGAAATCATAATCCACATGCATCGATATCAAATATATGTATTTATTTCTCTCTATTATCTCTGCATCTTTCCGGTTGCGTTCGATGCTGTGACGCCCTGAGATCAGTGTAAAAAAATATCATTAAAATTTTGAAAATTCGGCTGAGTTTTTACATCCTTCCACCGGCCTGACGTCAACCGTCCTTGAGAAAGGTATTGTTGAATATGCCTAGGCTATGCGCCCCTTCACAAGAGGATCCATATACTAGTAGATCTTATACTGTGACAAAACCTAAGAAAGTATATTTAATTAATCATCTCATTTATGTTTGAGTGCCTTGTTGTAACTTGTGACTCCTTTGTAAATGGTGCAATAAAGAGTTCATCTATCTATATTATCTATCTTAATCACACATATCATTATGTCGCAACGCGTCGTGCAGCATTCCGTTGCAGACTTAGGACATCGGGTTACGTATTCTAATATATTCAACCATTAGACGATATTGGACGTACCGAAGATCAGTCGGGATTTTCAACTGATAGAATTTTATAATAAGTTCTTATAAAATTTCAATACGGATCGAGCTAGATTGAAAGAAGACTGTAAAAGTAATTCCTCCGTCCAGGTATATTCATTCTTATTTTATCATGGAGACAGATTTTCTTTCTGAGATACCTAGTAAAAGGATTTTTGCTAATACATTTCTTTCATTTATTCAGATTAACGACATCGGTGTTGTAGATTAATTAATTGTATAGTATTTGCCTGTTAAATTCCTGAATCCACGTGAAATTTACAAAATATTCATTAAGATTATGATATTTAAATTACGTTTTGAACATTTTCAGCTTGATGTTAATCCTAATTTATCTTCTACATACTTTCCTAATTCATCCAAATTTAACTGGACTATTATAACAATGTAATATTTCTATTTATTATTCAGAACACGAATATTCTATCATGTTAAGCCTAAAATCACATCGCTTGAGTTATAAAATATGGAGTCCATTTGAATACATTTGATGCCTGTTATATAAAGAATCCGCGATAAAAATTTTATAGCGGTACTCCATAGCCTTTTATATGAGGGTTGACAACTTTGAGTACAGTCTACTGCTTGTAAATACAATCCTTCATGGACCTTTAGAAGGAAGGAAGGAAGGAAGGAAGGAAGGAAGGAAGGAAGGAAGGAAGGAAGGAAGGAAGGAAGGAAGGAAGGAAGGAAGGAAGGAAGGAAGGAAGGAAGGAAGGAAGGAAGGAAGGAAAGATATTTTATTTGATATCACTTTTCATTGTATTTATATACAGGATTTTACAATTTGGGCGTATTTGTGTATACCAAAAAGGCTTCCTCTCAGCATAATGTTGCGGTGATCACCACAACGCTGCTCTTCCGAGGACACCTTTACAAAATCAAAATTATATAACTACTTAAAAGTTTAAAACAAAAGTATAAAACAAGCACACTAGGGAGGCGCTACACTGTGTCTAAGTGCTTAATGCAATAACATTTACAAGGTATAAATAATTAAACAAATATATATATATATATATATATATATCGTGTGTTACCTGTTGTGCTCTCAACTTCTTTTCAGTCTACACGAGGATATGGAGTGGTCCTGCAATAGGACGTAACCACACGCCACAGTGTTTCAAAATATAAATTTATGATTCTCTAATGAAGTTGTAAGATATGGCACTAACTTCGTATCAGAAGGATTAATTCCCATGCTATTAGTGTAATATAAACTTTCGCGCTTTGAACACATTACTGCACAAATTGTATTAATTAGCACGAATCTTTTTTTATTTGTCGCTGACGTTTTAACGACCTTGTAGTCGCCGTGGTCGCAGCCAAAAAAAGATTTGTCATTTGCCAAGTAAAGTCTCGTTAATATAATTTATGCAGTTATGTGTTCAAGAGCGAGCATGGGAATTGATCCATCTGATATGACGTCTATTCGACATTTGTCACCATGCCGGCCTACACTGGGCTTCAATCCCCGGTCAGGTCAACATGTAAAATGATCTTTTTCAGATTGACCTGGGTCTTGAATGTTTATAATAGCTATTTATATGTTATAAAACATATTATCGTTGATTTAGTATCCCGTAACACAAGTCTCGAACTTACTTTGGGGCTAACTCGATCTGTGTGATTTGTCCTTAATATATGTTATATAAATGTAATTCCCATGCTGATCTCCAGGTGGCAGCATCGGACCAGAATCGCGTGGTGCTCCAAGAAGTGGACAGGACCCTGACTGGGGAGTACCAATGTGAGGTGTCAGCTGACGCGCCTCTGTTTCACACGGAGATCAAGTCTTCTGAAATGGTTGTTGTGGGTAAGTGGATACATTTCTCTCCCTCTCTCATCAGAGATTCATCATCATCATGGGGTGCCATCTTCGAATTGAAGTTTGGAAGTCAGCATACGGAGACCCTCGCGGCTTTGGGTCACTATTTTCAGTTCAATTGTATCTAAGTCCGGTCCAATCCTATATGTCATCAAACCACTTTCGTCGAGGGCGGCCAGGAGGTCTTTTGCCAGGGATTTTGCCTTCAAGAATCAGTCTTAGATATTCAAACTATTATTCAATTCATCTGAAATTATTCTTTATTAACTAGCGACCTGGCCCGGCTTTACACGAGGTCTATAAACATTTGGGAATAAATTGTGTATAAACAGTGAAAACTGAATAAAAATCCGTTGCGTTTAAAAGAAGAAGAAACCAACTTTGTTAAACTATCTTATGGTTGCGTTTAAAAGGAAGGTTAGACAAACGCAAAGAACGTCTTTGTTTTAAACTATGTAGCGAATTTTCTTCTCAAATTGTTATTTTACACTAACTGGATGCTGGATGTGATCCACCTGATGGAAAGTGGTCACCGCAGCCTATGGACACCAGCAACACCAGTAATTAAAAGGACGTTGTCGTTTCCTGAACGAATCTATTGTTGAAGTGCTTTAATTATAGCTTTCACGATTTGCCATCTTAATAAAAAAAATTACCATATCAACTCACTATAACAGCGTCGTTTTGTTGCTGAAAGCTGAAATTATAGTGTAATATTGAAATCCTTTATTGCATTGAACAGGATACAATACTTAATGTCTAAATTAACATTATTGTATTAACAAATTATTGTAATAACATTATACTGAAAAATGGTAAGCCCTTCTGGCATAATAGGGACCAACACTGTTTGAATGAGTTTCTTTCGGCATTTCTTCTCAGCAGTGGTCGTTCCGAAATGCTAGTAGTTTGTAGCTTTGGTAAACATCATTTAATTTAGAATATGACGTGAAAAAGTGCCTGTGAAGGCCTAATTTCTGAATAAATGATTTGATTTTGATTTTAACACATAAATAATTGCAATGTCAATCAAAAATGCCACCCCGAATTGTACCCGGTTCAAAAGTACCCATAACGCTAGCTGCGTTTCCTCGTTGGATAGCAATTGATAGCCTTTGAACCAGGCACCATCCGGAGCGGTAGTCATATCCACGACACCTTAAACGCCGTCCTATAATCACTCATCAACAAAGCGCTTCGTCTTCGAACACCATGGGCCAGCCGTTTCTACAGCAACTGGAACAAACTCGTACTGATTGGATAGAACAGAATACTTGGCCATTTGAAGTACAGCTGCCACCCTTGCAGCCGCCCTAGGAGAACGCTTACTATTAGTGAGGTAGGACGCCGCACATGTTGCGTCCCATAAAAGGCAGCGCCTCGGTATTAAAGTGATGAATATTGTAATTCTAATAGGAAAAATTTATAGTCCCGATATTCCCCATAACCTTTCATTATATATTTCTAGATCTGGTAGTCGACTCGGTAATCGCATGAGTTCTCGTTCGGTTCCTTGTCGTACAAATTATATAATACTAGATTTTGCCCGAGGCCTCGCCCGCGTGATTGTCCATTGGAAGCAGTTATTTTTCCGGGATGTAAAGTACACTGTGTCCTTCCCCGTACTTCATACTATATGGATGCAAAATTTCAAGAAGATTGGTTGAGTAGATAGAGCGTGAGGAGGTAACATACTTACTTTTGAATTTATAATATCAGTAAGGATGTGGTCATTGCAACAAAATCAAATCATTTATTCAGAAATTAGGCCTTCACGTCATATTCTAAATTAAATGATATTTACCAAAGCTACAAACTACTAGCATTTCGATACGACTCACTTGTTGCTGTATGTATGTACTTTAAATTTTGAATCCATCTGTGTTTTTACAAGCGACCCCCTACCATCTAGTGAAGCAGTTGGTACTGTCAACAACACATCAAGTTACCATGCATAAGCCTCTATGGCACAGTAATAACGGCGAATTTGCAATGTATTTAGATATGTTGATGTGCTGTTGACAGTACGTACAATGATATGTTGTGCTTTGCGGTATGTTTTATTCTAGTCCAAATTAGCTTCTCCTCACAAGTAAATTATATGGTTTAATAAATTAAAAACAAAAGAATAATATGGACTCAGCAACAAATTTCCTAAAAGTATTAAACGTCCGCAACACATTTTTTCGGTCAAGAACGCATAAATTTGTCTTCCGCCAAGAGTTTTTAAAAACAAAATAAGAAACAAACCTAATTTAGGGTAATACATTTACTTTGCACAACTCATTAAACCCACATCTTTTGGAGTACAGTAATTATTTACGCGTGGGAAATGTTCAAACCGTCCGACCGGACTGTAACATTCAATATTCTTTATCCAATTTTGGATGATATACATCACTTATTGACGTAAAAAATATACTTAAACTAAGTCTAACTGCTGACATCCAAAGCGCAGGTGAAGAAGAAGCGGCGCAACAAACTTCACCGCAGTCTTTTTTTTTTTCTAAAACCTACATATTTCGACGGTACGGTACGTTTCGACGATATTTGAAATGTATTTAGCTAATAGAACCACCAGATTTACATGAGGTAGTACAATGGTTGTCTGCATACCATTCTCTCATTCTATTTCTGCAGCATTGTGTTCCGGTTTGAACGGTGAGAGGGCCAGTGTTATAAGGTAGATGACTAATTTTCATTTTGGTAACTTTTCGAAGGCCCTTATATATAATTAGAAACACAAGTGAAAAAAATACGGTGATTTTGTGTCATATCTTTGAAAGCAATGTCATTGCTTTCAAAGATATGACAAAAATAAAATCACACATTTTAGTACTCGTCCAAATGCTCCGTATTAAATGATAACTCTAATGTGACGTCACGATAGAGTAATATCTTAGCGAAAAAAGCTATTTTTGTTCGACAGCTACCTTAATTATCGTGTTTATGGTGATGACTTCTTAATAAAAGTTTTTATTTTTTTTTAATGAACAATTTTCCAATCAATTTGTGGTTAAACAATCCGGGTCTCTTTGAAATTATTCACTTCTTTCGTAGACTATTTGCCCGTCTCTGCTTGGAGGCAGCCGACATGGGCTTTAACATATTTCACAGTAAAACAGATTAAAATCAAGTTTTATGGCCAAAGTGGAAAATAGTTTAGGAATCTCAGCATTTTCGCCACATTAAATATTAATTGACCGAGCGAGCGAAGCGTGCGAGGTCTAACATTCTACTTGGGACAAAAATACATTTTTTGTATGTATGTTTGTAACGCGATAACTTTCGAACCGTTGGTCTGATTTTGATGAAATTTAAAAGGTATGTAGGATCTGTCATTACAATTTTTAAGTTCGTGGGGCATCAAAATCGGTTAAGTAGTTTTTGAAATATTCACAATTTTGTAAAAGAAATATTATGTTCACGAGGTCTAAGCTCGCGGCGAAAAATTAGTTGTTTTTTTATCATTGTTGTGGTTTAACTTCTCTTAAAATGGTCTGAAGTCCAAGAAACCTAAAACAAACTCGGAATATTCAAGTGAAATGCAAATTAAATTTCATTACTGACTAATCCAGTCTAATATTGTAAATGTGAACTTTGTTTATTTGTGACCTCTTCAAGCTCTATCTACTAAACCAATCTTAAAAAATATTTTAAATATGGAAAAAAACATACACTACCTTTCATTCCGGGAAAATGTACTGTTCCGGTGGAAAATTGACGCGGGTTAAGTCGCGGGTAAAAGAAAAATTCGGGTAATTATCAAGGTTAATAGTAAGATTAAATAATAAAATTCTTTCTTTTCGAGTGTGTTTTTGCTAACACTGGTTTTAGATTATATTTTTTAAGTCGATGCATAAAGGCATTTGAAATTACTTTTTACGGCTACCTGCCGTCTTCTACGGGCGGTAGTCGCATACTCACTAGTGTGCTAATAAGTTAAGTAAGTTATATAAAATATAATAAAAACGTAAGTACTAATGTTAGAAGCTGAAACTACTCCACAATGAAAATTTAGTCATGAAATACATCATACGAATTACACCCGTTTTACTAGTGTCAATTTTACCACAATTTGTCACCCACTTCCCGGCCATAAATTGAAAATCCGCGCAAACAATATTTCATCCAATTTACCCGAGAAACCCGCAAAAAGTTGAACCTGTACGAGGCACGCCATCTGCCCACTTTTCAATATTTTCCCCGATTTTCGGGACTCTTTCTAGGGTTACCAGTAGTTAAACTATCGATAGTGACACGCGCACTTTAAATCGATATCGATATTATATATTTTATACATAACGTCGGTAACTGCTAATATGATAGCTCTAAACTTAAGTTATTTGTAACTAGCGATCTGGCGCGACTTTGCACGAAACAAACGTGAAAATCGAAACAAAATCCGTTGTGTAATTTAAAAAAAGAAAGCTTAGAAACAGACAGACGCGGGGGTGAATTTGTGTTAGTGATTAGGTACATCTTATTTAAAGGAAATATTTACTTTATTAAATTTATGTAATAATTTCATTTATTTACACCGACTACAAAGTATAATAATAAAAACGTGTTTCATAACAAACCAAATCAATTCGAAACTCTTGAACTCAACTTAATATTATACACATTGTTGATCGATTATATATTATATTGACGTCAAAAATTTCCTATAAAGGTATCGACTTTCAAAGAAGTGGTGCAACAAACTTCAACGCAGCATTTTTTTTTCAAATACCTAAATTAGCAAAGGTGGTTCTTTATAGAATAAATCTTCGTCTTTTTAGCGTCTCGAATAATTTAACAAATGTACTATTAAGTAATTGCGCGAGCAGTAGCTGGCGACGTTGCGAAACTAGCACCACCATGGCAGCTATGAAAAACGGGAACAAATGCGCGCCATTATACGTCAAGAAGACAGGTGTCACTGAAGGGAAATTAAAAGTAATAAAAAATATAAAGCATTTATTGGCAGTTTCTTGGCACAATATAAACAAAAAAAACATAAAACAAAAGTGCACCGCGTTGGGCGGGCCATCCATCAGCTAACTCACCATCGAACTAGGTGACGTGAGCTTGTATCTCGAATGGTAAATAGCATCATGAATGCCCCTGCAGTGCAAAGTTGAAACAAAAACAAAAACTTAAAATAAGACATTTGAAAAGGGTACAATAGTTCCCAAGCTAGATTAATCTGTGCTTTGGGAAACCGTGCAATAGCATTAAACAATATTAAAATGAGAAACATACTATTATTTTCTATACCTATGTATATAATAAAAAAGTAGGGCTATTGCTAAAAAATGTTTTCAGCCGCCAATCGAAATCAAGCAAAATACCTAATGGTTTTGTTGCGTGATTAAAAGTGCATTTATTAATTGCGTATGCGCACTGTTTATTGAATGGATTGCAATTTAATTATGTTCTGGCATTTCTATGACAATTATAACGGTACAATACTAAATTTCATATCAATCCGTCCAGTAAATCTTTTTTTTTTTTTTTGTATTTACATATTATCTATAAAACTAATAAATTAAACTTACACATACTAAAAACTTACAAATCAAATGTTTACAAAATTGGCAGTCCCTTTAAAACGTCTAGAACATTGTTAATTTATTGATTTCATGCGTTTGTCAAGAATAAAATTAAACTATCGATAATTTTTACGTCTGTAACAATAGCCAACACTATCATTTTTATTAGAGAACCGTCTATATATTCGGTACGCATCTGGCAATATGTTGAATGTGTTTGATAAAGAATATATGTAGGCTTTGTTTTCTGCACGTTTGTGCCTCGTTTTTGTCAAAACGATGAAAACAGTTTTCGGTTATATGTGTCAAAAACGTAGTTTTCGGACAAATATTTTTATTGGAAACACAGGCATTTTCAATTCCGTGTCTCGCTTTTTTTATTAGCGGAGTATTTGAATATAGTATTTGATATTAAACTGTTCACGAAACTGACATTGATTTATGTTTCAAATAGGTGCGCCCTGGGCCTAGAGAGAGAGAGAGAGAGAGAGAAAAAGAGAGAGTAGTTGGATGTATTTACATAATTTCTACCAATTTCCACCACAGCCTCTGATCATTTGTAATATCTCCCACAGAACCACCTCTAATCAGCCCCAACGTGACATCGGACAAGATGACGTACTCTGGAGGTGACCACATTCACGTCAACTGCTCGTCTCCGCCGTCGCTGCCTGCTGCTAACATCACGTGGTTCGTCAATGAACAGATGGTCAGTATCATATAAAATACATAATAAAAAGTCACAGCATTTAATCAGAAATTAGACATTCACAGCAACTTTTACATGACAAATTTTATATTATACTCGTATAGCAAAATTTCTCAAAAAACAGCTGGCATTTCAGAACGACCATTGCTGAGGAGTAATGTTGAAAGTAACTCATTATTGTTCCAATGGATCATGCCAGTAGGGCTTGCAAAAGGGCAAACAATATACTATTCTAAAATGAAATACTTAACCTTCTTGTGCGTGTTAAAAAATTCTAATTGTATCACAATACTGGCCACTTATAAAAAAAAAAGAATAAGAAAATAGACTTAAATTTTTGACTTTGATTACTTGATTGATTACCCTTGGCGCGATCATTATTTCAAGTTCGTCGTGCAACGCACCCTGCACGACGGTGCAAACGTCAGCGGCGCGCCGGTTAAAATCAACGTCAAAAGGCAAATTTCGTCAAATTTGACGTTGATTTTAACCGGCGCGCCGCTGACGTTTAGACAAAATGGCGTAATTTGCGTCTTTCTGCGTTAAGTTATCGTCAAAGTTGACGGTGTAACCCAGCGTTATTCTTTATCTATTTTGTTAAGTTAGAACATGTGAATATGAACATTTTGATAAATCATCGTGCGTTTTACTCTATTTTTAAAAAAAAGTACGTTTTACATTACAATAATGCACAACTGCGTAATGAGTTACAATGCGATATTGAAATCGGTGAAATAAGTGAACTGAATTGGTGAAATATTAGGTATAAAATATTTATTTTTTACAGAACTGGTATATTAGGTTTGTTAGTTAACTCGTAATCAACATACTCTTTCTTTCATATATATATATATATATATATATATATATATATATATATATATATATATATATATATATATATATATATATATATATATATATATTTCTATCATCCAGGTACCAGGTTTCACGGCGAGTCATACGCTCAACTTTAGTAATGGCTACGCGTCAAGTCTTGCCACATTGGAGTTAGAAGCAGCGGTCATGTCGCCGGTGCCTTCTCTCATGATACGGTGAGTGTCTGACGCTGTTGTCTTTCAGGGTTGAGCTCGTGTCGTAGGTGTGCAGAATGTCAAGTTTAGTTTTTGTTTTGTCTTCATAACTTTATTTATTGTCAGTTTTATTACCAAAAAAAAAAAGAAAAATATTAATAAATCAAAAGAAACTGATATTTAAAACAAAAAAAAAATCTTGCAAAGCATCGTGCCAAGGACGCTAGATTCCGTGTTAGATAGCGACGCCAATCCTTATAGTTTTCACTATATCACGTCGGTTCTTTTTTGACCTATGAGTGATACCTGCAAATAATTGATTAAATGTCTTTTACTCAACCACATGTGTTCCTTTTTCCTCCTGTGACGCCCAAAGCCCTGTATAAATGTAAAAAATAACCCCGATGTAACTGAAGATCTGACTATGATTTTGCTAGATTCCTGCTTAACTAAAACCCTCTCTGTGAATGCTACTGCTGCATATCAGCTGTCAAGGCTTTACTTTCATCTTTTAGTCGCCAAAATCAATATCAAATCATTTATTACAGAAATTAGGTTTTCACAGGCACTTTTTCCCGTCATATTCTAAATTAAATGATATTTACCAAAGCTACAAAATACTAGCATTTCGGAACGACCACTGCTGAAAAGAAATGCCGAAAGAAACTCATTCAAACAGTGTTGGTCCCTATTATGCCAGAAGGGCTTACCATTTAAATATAAATGTATGTATAATTTTTTATCACTAATATAATAATGTAAGTACACAATAAAGTACATGGTCAAAAGGTATACTGAAACATATTATGATTGTGATCAAGTGCTGATGAAAGGAAATAAATCATGATATCCATGATAGGATGTGTAGTTGTCCTAACTTTCTATTGTTATTCATGTGTAATCTTTATCACAGATGTGAGGCAGCAATATTCGATGTGTGGAAATCGACCAGTCACACCCTGGTGTTGCGCGAGCGCAGCGCCAACCCAGCCTCGGCTTTAGGTAGAAGTTTTACAGGTATATCACATTTATTTTAATATTTATAGTTAAGTGCACTTATATTCCTGTTTTGTCATAGTGGTACGATAGTGGCAGTTAAGCAACTTTCGCAATAATCCCTCATTAGATGGGTGACCCAAAAATATATATTATTGAGCTCCTACGTGTTTCGGAAAGCACGTTTAGCCGTTGGTCTCAGCTGTGTTTATATTGGTCCCATAAGTCTATAGTCTGGTTCTATATTTATTCTTTAATCCTAATTAATATTATAAATGCGATAAAAGTTTGTTTGTTATCTCTGTACGCTCTGTTTACACAACAAATCTTCTTGAAATTTTGCATACATGTAGATTGAAGTATGGCAAAGAACATAGGCTACCTTTCATTCGGGAAAAATGAAGGGAATTCACGCGGGCGAAGCCGCGGGCAAAAGGCAGTAAGTAATACGTAAAGAAAACCGGTGCGTCTGAAACATTAAAATGTCAGCCATTTTAATGTTTTCACGATAACATGTCATTTCGTCATCACTAAACTCGATAAATAAAATATATGGAAAAATTAAGCATATAAAATCTTATTCTTCATAGTCGTATTCCTCATGGCTGAGGGTCGTGGTTGTTACGTGGAATGACAACTTTCTTTGGCATTATTATTAATGGAGTGGTTTGCCATTGCCTTCTCCATTTCACATACAAGTTAATAAGAATCAACCAGTGTGCAGGTTTCCTCACGATGTTTTCCTTCACCAATGAGCAAGTGGTGGACGATGAAAACTACTATACATGAGTCAGACTGGTATACAAACTCATGTGGCACGAGTAGGATTCGAACCTGGGACCTTTCCATCCACAGGCGGGCGTCTTAACCATTACACCACCACCGCTTCAAAAGCTACAACAAAATCTTAGAAGAACGTTATTTTGTAAGTAGCTCCACAGATGAGTTTGCAGTGTAAGTGGTTCTATTGTTGGTTCTCGGCCAACTTGTGCATTGGCAAAGTTGAACATTGTACTGATTAATTTATCTGATATTTTCAACTTTTAGAACAAAAACATATTGTCGTTGGTAATATACTCTGGCCGCGTTCTGATTGAGACAAAATGGCGCGATGCGGTGCGACATCAAAACAAGAATTTACAAAAAATATAATTTTTGCCACAAGTTTTTTATTGTTCAAATGAGTTTCTTTCGGCATTTCTTCTCAGCAGTGGTCGTTCCGAAATGCCAGTAGTTTGTAGCTTGCGAGAAATAACTATTTAATATAAAAATTGACGTGAAAAAGTGCCTGTGAAGATCTAATTTCTGAATAAATGATTTTAATTTTGAATTTGAATTTGTCGTCAGAGGTATCACGTTGCATTTCACTGGCAAAAAAAATCAATTGTCGATTCCTGTAAAGTCGCTCTAATAATCTATAACGCGACGATTGTCTTATCGCGTCGTATCGCATCGCGTTGATATTTAACTCAATGGCGACGCAGAGTATTGTTGAATGATATAAAAATGTTTGATAATTAAGATTATTATTTTTCTTCGCAGGATCATCAGCTGAGACATGTTTGCCAACAATCATAGTCGTTCTTCTCCATATATTCTTACAGATTATACTAACTTATACAGAAACTTTAAGATAGCTGATATAGTCGTATAATTATATTGTAAGTAGTTTGTTCTCAGGGTTTAAAGCAATTTCATTGGTTAATGTAAGCAATTAAGCGAGTGAATTACCTAATGTATATTTTTCTTTGATAATGCTTAATAGAAATGATTTGATATTATAGTACACCGGACAAGCTACGACAAATTGTTAAAATATATAATGCTAGATGTTGCCCGGGGCTTCGCTCCCGTGGGAATTTTGAGATAAAATATAGCCTATAGCAATCTTGGATAATGAACCTTTCTAATGGTGAAAGAACTTTTGAAATCGGTTCGGTAGTTTCGGATATTACCCTCCTCAAACATACGAACTCACAAATGCTTTCCTCTATGATTATACCCGAAATATTTATTAATCATCGACATTTCCAAAATCGAGAAGAGTGAATAGGCAATAATTATATTTTGAGCTTGCGTGTAACATCTCATATTTGCTTCCCATCTGACTAGATAGGTCAAACGCTGAGTGCGTTTCAGATATAGAAAAATATAGGAACTCATCTTGTGACTTTCCATTGTGAATATATTATTGAGTTGGTTTATTCGTGATCAATCTATATGGGAAAGTTCATTTTCTGCCGATATCTTTTCTTTTTCGTGTGTTTGCTAAAACTGGTGCCAGATTTTATTCAAGTCGCCTAATCACCACCTACATCTAATGGTAAATATTCGCTTAACTGTCAACCAGTGCGCAGGTTTTCTCACGATGTTTTCCTTCACCGGAAAGCAAGTGGTGGTCGATGAAAACTATTGTACATGAGTCGGATTGGTATACAAACTCATGTGGCACGAGTAGAATCCGAATCTGGGACCTTACGATCACAGGCGGACGGTCTTGACCACTGGACCATCATCGCTAATCACCGCACGGATAACACTGTAAATTCTTACATATTCATGTACGTATATTAGTGAGGGGCGGCAATTCTATAAATATCGCTCAAAAAATGAGATTTTATCTTCTGAGAAATACCTTTATTATATGATTTTCTAGGATTGTGAGATACTTAATAGGGCTGTCATATTAAATTCTTATACGATTTTCTATCATATGTAAATTAAAGTAAAAATTAATAATTTTTTTTCAAAGTATGAACGATATTGTTTTCGTAAATAATTTTTATTACAATTTTTTTCTAATGTTATAATTAATGTTGAATATATTGAATAGTTATTTATATAAATTTATGCATAATAAATAATGTGCAAAACACATTGAAAATAATGTTTGTAAAATCGTATTGTATTTGTTATTATTAAAATTCTTGTTATTCTCACCTCTAAATCGTGAACACTTTTGTTTTATTAATTTTTCAAAATAAATTTAGTAAAAAATGCTGAAATTTATATGTATACTCGTATTGTAAAAGTGCATTCTTTGACATTATATAAATACATATTTCACCAATATTATATACTACTTATGTGTTATGATATTAATTAATTACAACTTTAGATAACATATTGTTAAAATAGACTGATTATATTGGATGGTAAGTTATTGTATATAGTATATATTAGTGTTGGTTTGTGCATATAATATGCAAATGGTCATTATTGATAACATTATGAATATTAAGTTTATTAGATCAGTAATATATTAAATTGAATATCATTTTGTTTCAAACCAAGGAGCTAATTTTATGTATATTATTACAAGTAAACAATTTTATTTATGTATAATTGCGGAACGCATTCTATTATCTACGGGATTTTTAATCTAAAAAATTTTCGGTTAGCACGGGAACTATAACTTTTCCGGTGTGACAGGTATTGGAGTCCCTAAAACGGGTGCGTTAAAATCAAAATAACTTATGCAAGTATCCTATTTATAAATAAGTAATTAACATTTATGTTGACATAATGTATATAAATACTAGCTTTTGCCCGCGGATTCGCCCGCGTTAATTTTCCGGTATGAAAGTTACCCTATGTCCCTCTCCGTACTTCAAATTATATGTATGTGAAATTTCAAGAAGATTGGTTAAGTATATAATGCGTGAAGAGGTAACAAACTTATTTTGATAATTTATAACGTCGATCGAACAAACAATACAGATCTTTCTTTACCTTTTTTGTTGTTTAAATCTAAGAAATGTATAAAAGTATTTATACTTCGAAAATTTTGTCTCTTTATTAATTTCAGTTTAGTAATTTAGTAGGTACTCCTTAACTCGACGTTACCCATAATAGCTTATGCCCACGGGCGCGAAACGCGGGTCACAGCTAGTCAAATTGTTCCATTTCTTAATAAGAATAACGGCTGTGTTTATAGTTAAACAATTTTTATTAATTGTATATTTTACGTATATATATATATATAATTATATTAATATGTATTTGTAATTATAATTATAATCATTAAATAATGTGATGGTGCATATAATTATAAATAAATTGTAATCGAAATAATTATTGATGTTGAATAGACGAATTGTACATAAAGTAGTGACACGAGTCGTGGATATAAAACTTTTTTGTAATAAAATTTCATTGGAAACTGATAATGTGTATTTATTTAAATACAATATTTTTGTACGCGATATTATTCGGCCCCCATTTTAGTTTTCAACCGAATTCTAATGTCAGAATGAATCATTTCTAGGACTTCGTTGTCCTCTAAAAATATTTATTAATAAAAAACCATTGGTAAACAAATATGCTGTTCAGCGAAATAATTCGAATGGCGTCGATGTGAATCACACGTAGTGTTCCGTTCAGAGTAATTACAACTAGTACATAGAAGTTTAGGGATACAAATCTATAGAATTATTAATAATTTAACGCAATGTTAAAAAAAAAAGTTTAAATTTTAGGTCCTTACATATTAAATTGGCGTTTGGTATAGGAGGAACAAAAAGTCGAATATTTTTTAATATAATATATTTATTTAATCAAAGTAAGAAGCATTATTGTGCTTTTGCCATCTCATAGGTAGTTCATTGATCCCTTTACAAAAAAAAAACTATTCGGACAGGAATCAATAAAATCAAACAGAAAAATCAGAAGAAAAAAAAAAAACGAATGACGGTTAACGAAACACAGATACATGTGTAAATAGCTGTATAAATTTGAATTTGGAATTCCCAACCAAAGAGGAGAAAGTGATCAAAGTGGCCAGTACAACCAAACGCCAATTTCATATGTAAGGACCTAAAATTTAAACTTTTCAAAACCTATAGCTATCACTAGAAGACAACTAGAGCTAATACGATTAAATAATTTTCTTGAACAAACCCTGTTATGAGAGGTAGTCAATATTTTTCATTGACTAACACTAAACCGAAACATCGGGTGCTATTCATATTGGTGCGCTAAACGACATACCTCGGAACGAGAACAATGGAAAATACTAACGAAAACTAATGAAAAATTCTTTATTCAAGTTGAATGAAAAATCGACGAGCGTTCTATGAAAAGTCATTTAATAAATCAAGCTTACCCGTCCTAGTTGAACGATATAATAATTAGTAGCAGCAACACGACGCGCGATGCCATGTTGTGGTGTATAAAGATGTAAATTTTAACAGAGAAGACATTAGGCGTAAGCCTAATATTTTTTCCTAATATTTTAAGATAAGTACCAGAGAAAATATTAGGCGTAAATATTTTCTCTGGTACTTAGTTAAGTTTACTGCCGAGTCTCAAAGATGTAACCTATTTTTTGAAGTGAAAACTTCTTTCGTGTTTTTTGTGCACTTTTTGTGATGGGTGTCCGTGTCCTGACGCGAGTTTAACATTTTTAATGTTAAACTCGCGTCAGGACACGTAACCTGATCGAAAATTCGTAAGTCGTTAAAAATTTATTCAAGTTCTCACTTCTGCCGGCTCTCCCGGAGAGCAGCACCGTTTCTTTTTTAACATCAAATACATTTGCATAGTGTCGTGGTTGCGGCGCGTAACGCTGCCTTGCCGCATTCGATGTTCATCTAGGACGTAGGGTAACCCGGCTCAAAGACATTGTACTTTTTTATGAATCTTTAATCATATTTTACGACCTTATCAAGGAATCTTTTGAGAACCTCGAATGATGGAACGAACAGGGTTCTTCTGTATAAGTCGACTTCATTTGTAAAGGTATCATGTATTATCGCGGACAGAGTTTCAATACAAATATAACTCTCTCATCTGTCGTCATCACTAGTTGCTGAACCATACAAATATAAATAAATAAATAATAAATAAATATATTGGGACAAATCACACAGATTGAGCTAGTCCCAAAGTAAGTTCGAGACTTGTGTTATGGGATACTAACTCAACGATACTATATTTTATAACAAATACATATATAAATAAACATCCAAGACCCGGGCCAATCAGAAAAAGATCGTTTTCCATCATGACCCGACCGGGGATCGAACCCGGGACCTCTCGGTTCAGTGGAAAGAACCTTACCACTGCGCCACCGAGGTTGTCAAATATAATTATAATATATATATAGTTTCAATATAATTATAACCTTTGTATTGTAATGGTCATATTAACCGATGCGGTCGTGTAGTTAAAGCGTGATTGAGTTTGTACTGTTTCTATTTAACTTTGGGGTGAACTAGTTCAAGCTTTACTTTATATCCATTACTAGCTGTTCCCTGCAGTTTGCCTTCTCTATTAACAATATTTGATGTACTAAAATGAAGTCGCTTCTTGCTGTCTGTCTGTCTTGTATGCAAAGATCTTAAAAACTACACAACGGATATTGATAATAAATTTTACACATAAATCTTCCTCAGGAACCACACTATACGTTGGTGAAAACCGCGTGAAAATCCGTGCAGTAGTTTTTGAGTTTATCGCGAACAGACAGACGCGGGCAGAGGACTTTTATAATGATAATAATTTATTTACCAACATAACATTAGTTTTACAGATATACATTTAAGTAGTATTTAAAATTTGCAATTTTAATTTCGGTTTGTCTTTGGACTCGGTGGGCGAAGCGCGAGTTTGCATTTCCTTTCACACTGCAATGTTCACAGCGTCTCACTTCGAATCGAATAAGGTCGTAAAATATGATTAAAGATTCATAAAAAAGTGCAATGTCTTTGATCCGGGTTACCCTACGTCCTAGGTGAACATCGAATGCGGCAAGGCAGCGTTACGCGCCGCAACCACGATACTATGCAAATATATTTGATGTTAAAAAAGAAACGGTGCTGCTCTCCGGGAGAGCCGGCAGAAGTGAGAAGTGAGAATGCAAACCCGCACTAAGCCCTTACTAAGAGAGGCTTGTATCACAACCTCTAAAGGAAAAAGTCTGTTTATCAAGCCGCTCATCAGTTCCCGATCCGATAATTATCTCCATGAGACATGCCTTCGATATAAATGAAGACGAAGCGAGCGGCAACTTTAATTCGATAAGGCAAAGTTCAGCTGTGACGTGGACTTGTACACATTAGTACTGGATTGGATTCCTTTAGATAGATAGAAATTTTTATTTACTGTTACACAAAACTTAACAATATATTAAACTAGTTGTTCGCTAACGGACTTAGACCTCGTGAACACAATAAATTTTGGTGAGTTTTTACCAAAAATGTGAATATTTCAAAAACGACTTAATCGATTTTGATGTTAAAACCAACTGCGAACTTAAAAATTCTATTGACAGAACCTACATGCCTTTTAAATTTCATTAAAAGTTATCTCGTTACAAACATACATCCATACAAAAATGTATTTTTGTCCCAAATAGAATTGCAGACATCGCTCGCTTCGCTCTCTCGGTCATCCAACTTCACTTCACATGCAATGTGTGTCACAGAAACAAACAGGTTGCAGCTCAGCTCGATGTTGCTCAGAAAAACTGCGCAACCGCTGATTTTCAGGTGACCATGAGATTTGTGATGACGCAAACGACCGCAACTTAACAAACCACCCATTACAAGAATAATATTGGATTGATGACGTTAAAAAAATTCCGTAAATCTCATTTTACATCATATCTAACCTGGAGCGATACTATGGAGACTGATCTGTTTGTATTGCGAGCTGTCTGCTGGCGAAACATAGTGCAGAGAAAAAAAACTATAGCGCTCTGGTTTCGAAGGTCAAGATTCACTTTCGCATCGCTAAGCCACAGGAATATTACATCTAGCACCATTTAAGATATAAAAGTCGTTGTTATCAAATAATGCGGCATCGGTTGCATGCATAGTAGGGATCAACCAGTTTGTATTAGATTAACATTCACAACTGCTATGTTAGGAATCGTCCTTCAATATTCTAATATACAAGGTTATTGGTATATCTAACGCATAACCTTCCAAAGGCGCATAAGTTACATAGAGACTAACATCTTTTGTTCCACGACTTTTGTCTCAACGTAATGAATATAAAAAAATATATTTTTTTAGTAAACATTTTTTTAATGGCGTTTCTATCATAAGTTACCTCGATGTTCGATTCCGCTACATAACGCTACTGTACTGTCTCGTGTTGCTTGAGTTAAGATGTGTAGAATCGCAAATCAGATTGTATTTTTTTATATGAAAAAAATACGAATCACGAAAAGACGTACATATATTAAAAGTTGCTTGTTTTGATGTACCCAAGTAGTCTTTAGGAGGTTATGCGTTTGATATCTGTAACTCTGTATACGTGCGACTTCGTCAGCGTAGAATAGCGTAGAATACTTCTGACAGCATAATTCTATTTTTTGCGATAGATCCTAATATTATGAATGCGAAAGTTTGTGATGAGGTAGGATGTGTCTATGTTTGTTACCCTTTCATGCGAAATCTACTAGAAGGATTGTTATGAAATATGGTACACGAGTAGAATATAACCTAGAATAGGGTATTTGGTCGGTTTCTCAATATGATTACACAAAAATATTGTGTTACACACGAATCGACCATCTTCGGGAAGTTGGTTGATTCGTGTGTTCGAACGGAACAAAGAAGCATTCCTTGGCCATCTATGCTATAAAAAAATATTTGATTTGTTTCAAATATAGCCCTGATGAACCAAAAACCTTACTTTTTGCCCTATATAATTCTTTTTGCACACAAAAACACGCCGACTTGAATTTAATTAGCACGAATTGTTCCCTAAAGAGTACTTAAATTTAAATCTTGTTGAAACAACAACGTTTATTTAGGTCTGAGACTTGTGTATTTAATTTAAATGGACGTATTTGAGAATGTCCTAAGTAATAATGTAGGTAACATAGGTATTTTATTAAAATGAACGTCCGGCCACACGGTCAAACAAAAAGAAATATCATTCTTCTATTATTAGCTTGCTTGCTACTGTTTAAATCAACACTCATCACTTATGTAATTAATGTTTCAAATTCTTGGCCTTGCTTTTTTATACTTGCCCTTTTTTTATATTAAAGAAAGAAAGAAAAGAAAGAAAAACATTTATTTGCCAAAAACATGAGTACAAATAGTCATAATGAATTAGACCTACACGTTTTACCGAATATAGGTATGCAAATATAAATAAATAAAGAGGAGCATGCTATCCGCTACAAATTCAAAACAAAAAAAGAATTATAATGTACTTATACTAGCCCTAAATTCTATCCGAGTCTATTATTATGTTTATAAACATAGGACACTCTCTCATGACAATATTATCTGTGGATATTTGCTTGTCGACACTAAAGTAAGTCATGCTGTGTGCTCTTGTTAGTGGTTTTGTAACTGGCCATGAATTTATTATTTTTTATTTGAAATTTAACTTTTTGTTGTAAAACTGTTTTGTGTGCCAAATAAATATTACCAAATATTATCCAATCTTAATAATTTTTAGTATGTTGCTATTGACACTATATAAAGGCTTTCGTTTTTTTTTTTTCAAAAATACAATAGATTAAAATTTATTGCCAACTAAAAATCGTTATATGCCAAAACGATTGACAGTACAATCAATTCACAAACAAACACATTGTAAAATATATTTATCTATAAAAGTATGGATATGGAATTTGCAATAAAATCAATCAGGTCACATAGAAACATGCAGTCAAATTGTGAGAGAGAAATACAGTTCTTTGTTGAATGTAAAATATATTTCATAAATAGGGTTGGCACGCGACAAAAAAAGTTATCCTTTGCTCTCAAAAGAACGAAAGCCTTTATTATGATAAATCTCGTAATTGTAGAATTTTAAATTACTTCTGAAAAAGCGTCTGATACTGGTTATAAAATAATTTTTATAATATATAATTGTTATAAAGTTATTTTTGACAGTTTTAAATTTTACACTGTGCATATAAAGTTGCGCTGAATCGGTTTTAATGCCGCTCTTTATAATATTAGTATGAAGTATCAATTTAAGCACCAGAGAGCATAATATCATCCTTACAAAACACTTGGAACACGAATCGTAAACGTCAAATAAATCCGGGATATTTAAACACGTTATCTCGATCTTTCATTCGACTCCAAGTATTATTACCTAATTCTACGCCTGAAAGGACACGATAATGACCAAACTGACCTTTTGCGAAATGAATTCAGTACAGCATATACAGTTGGCTGACTTTTATAACGTACTAGCTTTAGCCCGCGAATTCGCGTGAATTTTCCACGGGACCAGTGACTTTTCCGAATGTACCCTGTTCTTCACCGTCCTTCTAAATCATACATATAAGGTTTAGCAGATAAAGCTTGAAGAGGTAACAAAAAAAAGCAAACCTACTTTCACGTTTTTAATATTAGGATAGTTAGGATTTTTTCATGACAGTAAAAATATAGACGTATTCATTCCGAAAGATGGCATGTATTTGCAGTAGGTGCGGAGAATTTCTATGTATGTACCCATATATAGAAATTCTTAAGTGATTTAAATACCCACTGATACAGGTACAGAAAACTAAATGTGGCGTGTGATTCCGCTTCAGAACAGTCGATTACTTTACGTGGCTGACAGGCAACAATACCATTCCCAAGGACAACCTGACGTCAAGCCGGTAAAATCACAGAGCCGAATAATTAAAATTTTTACAAAATACAAATTATTCTAATAAAATACAAATCCAAAACCAAGTCGTTCGAAAAATAAAAAATAAACAAAGCGAAACAGTCCCGTTGATTTGGCAAACAAAAATTTGAATTTGGAACGCTCGACTGAATATTCAGCTCAGTTGGGCAAACATGAGTGTTGCCCACGGAATTTAGAATTGTCTATACACATAGAATAGTCATATGTAGACTTTAAAATAAAAATAAAAATTTCGTTAAAAATTTCCCAGAAACAATTAAAACACGAATTTGAAAGAAAATTATATTCGATCGAGTGTGCATTTCATTTGTCACTATCGAATCGATTCGATGTAAGACGCAGGGAACCAATCACATTGCGGTGTGACTATCGTTGCGTCACATTGGCGCAATGTGATTGTTTTACTGCGTCTCACTGCGAATCGACTCGATGGTGAGTCAGAAATGAGTGTTTCTCGCAGCGTTACGAGCATTTTTCAAATTTTTACAAAGACAAAAATTTGTCTTACTATCTGACTCTAATATAATCAATCTGCACTGTGGTAATGTAAATTTTATGAACTGATGGATTCTGTAAATAGTTTTTACGTCGAGGAAATTGACGGATCCTAATGATTGAATCAGCGCAGCCGCAGCGATCGAACCGCTCTGCGATTCACTCAAATAGCAAAGTTGCGTTACGCAAACGGAAAATTTCAGCGTTCATGTGGCTTATTTCAATTGGCACCACTTCTATTGTATTTTTATTCCAAATTGTGGGCAAACATGAGTGTTACCGCATTCACATCACGTTTCACCCCGGTTCAAAAGTCACCATTGATTTTTGTTGTATTTGATTTAGGAATATGTGGAACAGATGAAAATGTATTTGATTCAAGTGGATTATTCCCATGACTTATATTATGATAACATTTTAATACATGGTGAAAAAAAGTACTGTTTATATTTGCATTCCACTCGTTGTTGGATCCGATCTGTGTTGCACTATCAGGCCATGCTTATCATAATAATGCATTGTCATGGAAACTGAAGCGACGTGGGAAATTTCAACTCTGCAGGTCAACTGGAAGTAGGAGAAATCTGACGAAATAAACAAAATGTATTTATTTTTATTCCGGTTAATAATATCGTTATCAATACATATAATAAAATTGAAGAAAGGCCAAATTTGTACATTGGATATTTTTTTAAATTCTTCATGGAATATACTTAGTTACTGATATAGATGACGAAAATATAGTTTTGGAAGTTTTTGTCTATCTGTCTGTCTGAACGCGCATCACTCGAAATCTACTGGACCGATTTGCTTGAAATTTGGTATGTAGGTACCTTATATATCGGGCTAACATCTTAGATACATTTCATCCCGGTAAATGGTCAGGTTCCCGAAGGCTAATTGAAAAACTAATTATGAATAAAAAGCTAGTAGTTAATAATAATTAGATATAAAAGTAACATATATATAAAATAAGTAAAATACATACGTATATATATGATCCATATGGCATAATAACACTAAACTGACAATTTTGACCAAAAAAACAGACTGTCTAAAGATTTTGTTAGACAGTCGAAAATATAGCAACTTCTTCTATTTTTATTTTAAACTGTACACAACACGAGCATTACTCGAGTAAAACATAAAATGGCGCACACCACTCCAGCCAGTCGGTTGCCGACCGCAGCGCCCATTAGTCCCTAAAATGGGTGCGCTAAAAACGAAATACCTTATGGAAGTTATCCTACTTATAAATAAGTAATTAACTTGTATGTTGACTGAATTTATATAAGTACTAGCCTTTGCCCGCGGCTTCGCCCGCGTTAATTTTCCGGGATGAAAGGTACCCTATGTCCGTCTCGATACTTCAAACTATATGTATGTAAAATTTCAAGAAGATTAATTTGGTAGATAGAGCGGGAAGAGTAAAGAGGTAACAAACAAACTTACTTTCGCATTTATAATATTAGTTAGGAAGTTAGGATTATTTTTTTTTTTTAGGACAAATCACACAGATTGAGCTAGCCCCAAAGTAAGTTCGAGACTTGTGTTATGGGATACTAACTCAACGATACTATATTTTATAACAAATACATATATAGATAAACATCCAAGACCCGGGCCAATCAGAAAAAGATAATTTTCCATCATGACCCGACCGGGGATCGAACCCGGGACCTCTCGGTTCAGTCGCTAGAACCTTACCACTGCGCCACCGAGGTCGTCAAATGTATGTATCAAATGTATGTCGTATGGTTTTGTCAAGTGATATGGTTTTGTTAAGTGATATGGTTTTGTTAAGTGATATGGTTTTGTCAAGTGATATGGTTTTGTTAAGTGATATGGTTTTGTTAAGTGATATGGTTTTGTTAAGTGATATGGTTTTGTTAAGTGATATGGTTTTGTCAAGTGATATGGTTTTGTTAAGTGATATGGTTTTGTAAAGTGATATGGTTTTGTTAAGTGATATGGTTTTGTCAAGTGATATGGTTTTGTCAAGTGATATGGTTTTGTTAAGTGATATGGTTTTGTTAAGTGATATGGTTTTGTTAAGTGATATGGTTTTGTCAAGTGATATGGTTTTGTCAAGTGATATGGTTTTGTTAAGTGATATGGTTTTGTTAAGTGATATGGTTTTGTCAAGTGATATGGTTTTGTCAAGTGATATGGTTTTGTTAAGTGATATGGTTTTGTTAAGTGATATGGTTTTGTTAAGTGATATGGTTTTGTTAAGTGATATGGTTTTGTCAAGTGATATGGTTTTGTCAAGTGATATGGTTTTGTTGACATAATACTTAAGCGACTGACGTGCAGACTGCAGATACACAACCGGATTATTTAAACAAAGAAAATGTTTAAATTTCTTTTAATAAGACTCTTTAATTGCTATAATTACTGTTTCATACTCTAATTTCTGTTTTTTTTTTCATATACCACGATTTGCTTCTGGTGAAGGAAAACGTCGAGAGGAAACCTGCACACTGGCGGACAGTTTATGTTCACTAACGTGTGTGTGCCTGTAACTAGATGTTGGCAGAGGTAGTCGTATTAAGTCATGTCAGATGCCTTAAGGCGACTTGAATAAAATCTCACGCCATTGAGACAAAACACACTCGATAAGAAAGAATTAGCCGCAATTGATAAATAAACATAGACTAGTATTTTTTGTACAAAACAATTTATTATTTGTGTGTTTTGTGATATTTTAATTAGTATACGTCTAAATCTCAAGGTTAATTAAACACTATAGGTTCCGAAATAATTTTATTTATGCATAAATTAATATTACCTAGTTTCTAATAAATGTTAGTAAACAAAAAAAAATCCTAACCTAAATATAACAAGAAACAGCCCCGATTGGAACTGAAGCCACAAGATAAAGTTGTTTCAATCGGAAACCAGACGGGATGTTTTTATTCCTTATTTTTCCGGAAGCTTATTTACCGAGGTTTTAATTCCGTATTTTTCCGGAAGCTTATTCACCTTGTAACTAGTTTCAACGAGTTGTTTTCTGTTTTTAACTTTCTGTAAAGGCACAATAAAAGAGTAGGTTTCCCCATATAAGGCATTGAAACTCTCACTATCAGTCATCTGTGCGTTTTTCATGGAAAACGGCAAAACATGTTAACTGTCAATTAAATTTATTTAATATTCATTCAAAATAAATCTATTCCGTACGACATTTTTTTTTAATTATTTCGCTATATATTTCGTGGAGATATCGAATTCATCTTCTTCAGTTTCCGATTAGGTTGGGTCATAAAACTGCATTTCTTTTATTATTATTACTGAGTAGACTAATAATAATTGTAGATAGCTGTGAAAATTACCGTCTTTTCTTTCGAGGTTCCGCAGGAGGAGCGTGAACAATTGAGTAAGCTCTTCAGATTGGTCCCTATGTTCGATTCGGCATTGTCTGTTACTTTTCTGAAAATAAAATAAAATTCCCTAATGATATATTACTTTTACTAAGTAAATGCTTACTCAGGAAAAGCTAAAATGTTGAACAAATTCAGTCACATCTAATCTAGCATCGGCAAACCTCTTTCGACATGAGGCTTAATATACCAGCGCGATTCCAAATCGACTCAGTGGCGCGATTCTTGTGACTTATCGATGATTTTAAGGCGAAAACTCGTGTGCGAAATTTGCTAAGTTAAAATTTTATTAATATATAGATAAATCATTGATATATGGAGAGGTACATGCTTAGTAAAACTGCAAGATAGGTTCTAGACGTGGCGTTATGAAGGCAAACGACAGTTCAGGACATCGGAAAACTTGCTAAGGAATTCAAATGATAGGTGGAGTAGCGTGCTATAATGTACAGATGACAAGCAAAGCGTTGGACATCCGAGGGTAAGATGGGTAAGTTGAGAACGTGGTCGAAAGTGGTTGACCTATATCCAGCAGTGGGCTGCCGATGATGATAATAACGTAATTGAAGAATGTAATGAGCAATTTAATAAATTGGTTTAAAGTCCACTCTCACTTAATTACTTTTCTTAGCATAATGTCTTAGCATAATTAATTACAGCACAAAACTATTTGGATTTAAATAATATCTTTTCAGAAAAGAAATATGGAGCCATTCCACAGGTGGTTCGGTTCCACTGCTGGGCAAAGCAAATTATTATAAAATAAGTAATCGAAAGTGCTCTCGTGATATTTTCACATCTCCGAAACTCCAGAATCGAACCCCAGAACTCTTTCACTCCGGCAAATTGAAAACGTAAGGAGAATCGACGCTTTCCCGCCGTTTCGGAGATTGGCGCACACAGACGCACTCTGTTGATTGCGTGAGAGGTGTTTGTTTCAGGATAAAGAGCTTTTATTGACCGATTTTCAAGTTTCGACGGCTCTGTTTTTGTTGATCGACTTCTGGATAGAGTCTATTTGTAAATGGCTTGATTTATTTTAGCCAACTGCTCCAAAACAAGTTAAGTTAGGTCATACAAGTATTTAAAAGTCGCTGTCTCATCTGGGCTGTTTAGTGGTTGCTACCGCCGTCATTAAGCGTCGGCGCCCTGATTCCGCTTTCAATTAGCGAGGTCCTCGGCGTCTGTACTTGTCAGAACATTGTTATTAAAAAGTGTCTAGTACCTATCTATAGTATCAAGTATACTCATAGTATACTCATAGTATACTCATCGAGTATCTACTGTCATACTACTGTTGGAAATAGCAACAATTTAGCATTGTCTATGACCTTTGTCTTTGGATATATTTCCCGCGTGCTCTCCCTCTCTCGCTCTCTCTCTCCCCCTCTCATTCTGGTAATCGAGTCAATCTTTTAATTGCTAAGGACTGCGGGCAAAATGTACTCAGTAGCAGGGCCGACTACATGTACTGGAGCTGCGCCAACACCATAAACTGTTATTTGGCGGGACGTGGACATAGAACACGTGGTGATTTATCATCATGGAAAACAGAAGCCCATTCCATGTTAGCCTAGAAGCTAAAGAAATCCATATAAAGTGCCAGCTGCTTCTCTTCCCGCGCAGATTGTAAAATTCAATTAGGGGAAAGGGTACAAGATTTTTCATATAGGAGATAGGTTAGCAATCTGTCAATATATAATGACTCTTTTGCACTAGTTGACTATAATTAGCATTACTATATTGTGTCACTAGATGGCGGCAGGTAATCGTAAGTCAGGTCAGATTCCTTAAATCAAAATCAAAATCAAATAATTTATTCAGAAGGAATTTATTAGGCCTTCACAGGCACTTTTTCACGTCATATTCTAAATTAAATGATGTTTACCAAAGCTACAAACTACTAGCATTTAGGAACGATCACTGCTGAGAAGAAATATCGAAAGAAACTCATTCAAACAGTGTTGGTCCCTATTATGCCAGTAGGGCTTATCATTTTTTAAATATAAATTTATGTATATTTTTTTATTAGTAATATAGCAATGTAAGTACACAATAAAGTACATGGTCAAAAGGTATACTGAAACATATTATGATTGTGATCAAGTGCTGATGAAAGGAAAATATATATACCTATATATTTTCTAATACTGGTCTCAGATTATATTCAAGTCGCTTAAGTGTGGATCGGGTCGGGAGGTTCCCTCTATTGTGGTTGAGCTTCGCGATGGCTGACTCACGCGTCAACTCGTGAACGGGTGCTGCCGGGGGAACTGGTCATCATATATATATCCACAATGATCCACACTTAAGCGACTTAAATAACTTAACTTCGCGGCGTCACAGCCCTGAAAGCAATCGACAATCAATCAAGAGAGAAAATGAAAGGAGCCGCGTGTTAAACTATGTTCACTAGCAGTGGTGAAGCCTCCTTAGAACACGATTCCTACCGGCTTCCTTGGCATATTCTAAACCCCGCGGATTTTATTTTATTTATTGTGTTAAGTGATTCGCTTGATTGTGATAACTACTTAAATAGTTTTAAAGAATCAAAAGTAAGGTAGGTATGTAATTGATTGCACGTTTTTTTTACAAATTAAGTAATATAGGTATGACGTTTTGTTTATACGCGCATTAATCCTTTCCTTTTTTTCACCCCACGCCACTGGTAACTGGGGTAATATTAACATAAATAGACAACACAATGCAGACAACGTAATTGGATATCTACATTGTTTTGCACTTTATTAACAACAGTACGGCCATTAAACTAGAATTGGGATCATAAAGTCTACACAATCCTACAGCGATTGTTTATCGTGATGGCAATGCAATTGCATTACGTTGTGATGTGTTTCAGTCGTATTGTCTTTAAGTTTTGTCGTTCGGAATTGCTAGTAGCTTGTGGCTTCGGTGAATATTATTTAATCTAGAATATATGACGTGAAAAAGTGCCTGTGTTGGTAAATTCTTGAATGAATTTTTTGATTTAGATTTTTTAAATTTAACGCAACCCACAACAGGCAACTGTGAATTATTAACATTACATAGTATATAAAACAAAATCGCTTCTCGCTGTCTTGTCTGTCTCTATGTAGCTTCGATATTTAAAACTAGGCAACGGATTTTGATGAGGGTTTTATTAACACATATAGTGATTCAAGAGGATCGCTTATGTAATATAACATGCATATGTCACTCGTGCGAAGCCGGGTAGACAGCTAGTTCATTATGAAATATTAAATCAGTGCTGTAATTCCATAGATTGAGCCCTACATACAAACTCACAAAATTACAAAAACTTTCTCTTAAAATTAGTATGGATTACTGAAATATAATAGTGTTATGCTCTTGGCAATTAAAACGTGATTTTGTAGGAACGTTATTGACTGAGTTGTTAAAGCGTTAACAAGTTTAGTTGTTAGACAAATTAAAAAAAACACCGACTTTCAATATTCATTTCCCTACAACTTTTGAACGGCTGAACCGATTTTCCTGAAACATGACTCGGAACACTGGGTATAAAATTATCTATGACACAAAAAAAAAAACTAAACGAAAATCGGTTCATCCGTTTGCGAGCTACGATGCCACAGATAGATACACAGACAAACACGGCTTATAACACGCCTCTTTTTGCGTCGGGGGTTAAAAACACAAATACATAAATAATTATATTTTCTCTCTTATTTTCCCATCACTAAATCTAATTAATGTGAAACCAGCGACCTCTAACGGACTATCATGGTCAAGTTTTCATCGCGATAGCTAATTAATTTCATAGGATTTTAATGCACATAATCGCAAATTGGTTCGTTCAATTTAGTTGTACATTCAACCACATATCAAGTTGACCTATAAGGAACTCTATAACGGCCGCAATACGGGTGAATTTGCAATGACATTATTTTTGCATGACTTCAGTTTTAGAAGGACGTTTGGGTGTTTTTGTTATGGATGTTTTCATTATACAAAATTATTAATAAAATAGTTGTACTTCGACTATACTTTTCCCGTGGCGTGTGGTTCCGCCCTAGAATAGGACCACTAATATATCCTAAAAATGAATTTGTATATTAAAAAAAAACGAATACGAACTAAAAAAGGGATAAAAATTCAAACGTGATAATATAACATGACTGTTACGACAAACAGTCTCAGAATTCTGAAGTTCAAACGTTTCACTTTAAAACCACATGAGTAGGGAATCGGAACAGAGACAAAGCGTACTATGGAGGCGTTCGAAATTGTTACCTATTTTAGTGGCAAAGGAGATTGATATAAGATAAACAAAACACATATTAGATTTACACCTCCGAATCTGGCTGTTTACACTTTTTTTATTCAAATTCAATTCTTTATTCAATTTAGGATGATATACATCACTTATTGACGTCAAAAAAATTACTTAAAGTCTACTGCCGACTTCCAAAGCGCAGGTGAAGAAGCGGCGCAACAAACTTCACCGCAGCCTTTTCTCCAAGGACGTCAATTAACAAATATAGGTCTTATACATATATTAAAAATTAGGAGGACGAATTTACATCATTATTAAAAATGTCAAAATTTGAATAAATAAATAAAACAAAAGTTGTATTTCCAATAAATTTATTGAAAATTGTCACACATAATATATATATAAATAAAAAGCTAAATGTACAAAACGTACGTAATAATGTCATAAATCAACTACATATGTTATGAGGATACTGCACCACGCTTGGGCCAGACATTATTGTCGTTCACATAAACATCAGACTTGTAATATGCCTTTTTACAAAGTACTTCTTTTATATAATTTCTAAATTTTTTGTCCGGCAAATTTATTACCCTATTCAAAACTTAATTTCAGTAAAAACAATTTAAAATTATCAATTTTTACTGAGCAGCGAATCATTGTGACAGTGATTGCGTGGCCGTCAGCTTGTCTACTGGCCGAATGCGCGTAAACCGGTTTTATCTGGTTTTATCCGGTTTTATCCAGTTTTATCCGAGCGCTGTACCCTTATAGTAGTGTACCTACGAAAACGTAGTTGTATGAATCCTTAGCCTCTGTTCCTATTCTCTGCTCCTGTGTTAAAACTTTCCTACATTCGACATACAAACTAAATTTCTTATGACACCCGAACCTTTTCGTTTGATTAAATTTGTAACTGGCAGTTGTAAAATGTTACATTTTTCTGAAATGTGTTTTGAGTCTCTGCTCCATACATTCATTATATGCAGTATCGCGTGGGTTGATATCGTGAAGGATGATACGCGTGCCAATATTTTGCTACTATGGAGCTGCGGACCCTGGCTGAGGAAGAAACTGGGAATACGATCAGATAGTCTTCTTCTATCTTTTCTTTTGTGTTAATTGCTAATACTGGTGTCATACTAGTGAAATGCTTATTTACATTTCACATCTCACTATCGAATCGATTCGCAGTGAAACGCAGCGAACCAATCACATTGCGATGTGGTTGTCGTTGCGTCACAATGCCACACTGTGATTGGTTAGCGGGTGAGTTTACACAGATTTTCTAAACCACTATAGTCAGATTGGTAAATAAACTAATGTAATTTCTTCTAGACAAGTATGGCAATAAATCTCTGCTGTAGACTTAAAAATGACAATGTTATATTAATGATCGCCTAGCTCTGAAGCTTGATGGTCCAATAGTTAAGACTCAGGCAGTCTTAATATTTTAATAAACCGAATATTCCTAGTTTCGAATCTTACTTGTGCCACGTGAATTTTGTTAATGAAGCCGATTCCTGTATTTCTGTTTTCATCGACCACCACCTGCGTCCAGTAAAGGTAATATCGCGAGGAAACTTGCACACTGGTTGTTAATTTATCGTCTAGTTATTAACTGGGTGAATTTTCGCATTACCCTTATACAAATTTCAACAAAGACAAGAATATTTTTACTACTCTAATTTATAAATAATTTGATTTATAAGATTTTAGAATGGTTCTTTATTTTGAAGGAGGATAATGACGGAGTTGAAAACGCTCGAAAATTCATCCACTATTCAATGTTATGTTTAATATTTACCCTAAACTCTATACATAGATAATGTGCAATATTTAGTGGAATAAATCTAATCTAATCTTCTACTTTATTTACTAGCTTTAGCTCGCGGCTTCGCCCGCGTGAATTTCTATGAGAAAGCGGAACAATAATGAGTTTCATACAAACTTTCACCCCCCTATTTTGAGGATTAATTAGAAAAAAGTAGCCTATGTTTGGAAGGGGATTTTTAACTACATGTTACAACAAATTACATCAAAAGCTGTTTCGCCGTGAAAGCAGAACAGACAGATAGACTTTCTCATTTATAATTATTAGTATTATTAGTATAGATTAAATATAATTACCTTATTAGATTTCATGCATACATAATTTTGCAAGAACTACAATATATATCTATGCTAAATAAATAAAAGTTTCATAGTAAGTTATAACGTTTAACCAAATCTAAAGACATACCAAGAATATTATCATCCCCAGGGTATATCATATATTCACTAAAGCCCATCAAAAGCCAATAACTAAATCGGACAACGGATCAAACAAGAAATGATCATAAAAATTGTACAAAAGATTTTACAACTTGTACAAAACATACAGAAAACTTTCTTAACTTACTGATCGGGTCATAAAGTATCACATAGATATTATATCTCGGGTTGATTTCTTCCTCATTAGCCTACACAGATTCGACCCGAAACGGAAATTCTCGAATTGTTGCAAACAATGTCCAAACTTCGGTATAAACTATGATTTTAATTATTGTATTCTCTCGCTGTCCTATTTCTGAGATTAATAAATCGTTGGTCGACTCTCTCTCTCCCAGCTAAGCATTTTCGCAGTTGCTGTCTTAGCTGTTGAGCATAACAGCCTTTCCTACTATTTCGTCTCCACTTCGCACAGTCGTCGGCCCGTCCCTAGTCGTCAGATCATTGGCAGGCATATCATCTTTGACGATATCAAGCCAGCATTTGTCAGTTCCTATTGTTTGTTCGACTATTACAAACGGAAAAACCCAAGATCCTTAATATTAAAATGCAGTACGAAACATTGAGCAAATAAACGTTCTCTCTCTCTCTCTCTCTTTCTTTCCTTAGTGTAGCAGCGAAATGTTCAAAACTCAATGCTTTTTATATTTATTACAGTAAATGTATTTTTTGTATGTATTTTTTGTTTATGCTAAACTTACTATTTTATTTTCATGTTGTAATTTGAGACAGTTTGTTTCAGTAGTAATTTGAGACAAGCATGATTTCAATAGTGATTTTAAAAATCTGCGGATGCGATACCGACGATTTTTCTCATCGGATAATTTTAGGATCGTTGTCCCCTAATGAGGGACATGAGGTACAACTGGTAGGGCACAAAGAGAATAAACTCATGTTATTATCTTTTCAAAATATGGATTGGATATGTACTCGTAAAAGAGACGGGAGTTTAACGACTTCTACGCTTCGAATATCGAATAAAGGTCTTCAATATGTACTAGAATTATGCCTTTATGTCTTGTATGAAATGCAAGCGTTTGCTTAAACTGGGCGAGTTTATTGGAAGTCTTTCTTTTGTCATGACGAGTGTGTTATTGCTAATGACGATGTCAGAGTTTATTCAAGTCGCTCAATCGGCATCTGACATGACATTTACGGACTATCTAGTAACATTCAGTAGTCGCATAAACTAGTGAGATAAATTGTCAACCAGTGTACTTCATTAGTTTACTTGTATGTATTGATGCGACTAGATGGCATGTAGGTACCAATAGAAAAAAGTCACGTGAGGTATCTTTAGGCGTTTTGGCGTTGGCACCGTGTGGTTTTGAGTCCCACATACTTCCTGTGGCTGGACGAACGAGACGACGTCTTTGGACACTATAAAAAATGTACCTTCTTAACCGTCTATGTCGGGATCGCGGGACATGTGCGCGTGCGCATTGTTTTATAATCATACCTTATATCATTTCATAACAGGGTATGCCTACATATTAGCAAAAAAGTTTTTAAAACAGCTGCAGTGCCTCTACACGCCCACTGTGCATTTTCCCATGCAAAATACAAGCGATTACCAATTTTATCGTATTAGCTTAAGGTATATTTTGGATTGTTACGTAATCTAGTACGATTACAATATTGATATTACAATTTATGATGTATTTGATGGCTATTGTCTAAATAATATGGATGTCTAGAAGTGATATAAAATACTTTAAAGAAGATATATTACAAATTTTACATTATATTTGCCTTTAAGTTTTGTCTGTTATAATTTGTGACTATGTCTCCCTCTCTCTCTAATCTGAGCGTTTTCTTGTTTACTTTCGCAGCCCTTGAACGTTGGAGCCCAGGGTACACTTAATAGGTTTACATTTTGGAAAGTGATTATTTTGCGCCGTGCACATTTAACGAAGTTTATACACAAAGTATACATTTTACGGAATGAACATTTTGCCAACGTTTGCAACGCCAACGGCCGCACTGGCAGCATTATTAGCTAAGCTAGGACCGGGTTAGAAGCGGTGATACATCAAAGGATCTCAGGTTTCGTTTTAACAATATCCTTGGCTTGGATTGTTTCCGTATTATGTTTCAACTTGCTGAGGAATCTGTGTAATATTCAGCTTTTCTTGCTCGATTTTTATGAGGTATTTTTATGATACCATACCCATAGGGTTAAACGGGACTCTATTGCTGAGACTCTGCTGTCTATCTATCTGTCTGTCATCAGGCTGTATTTCATAAATCTTGATATTTTGATGCCGCTAAAACAACTGGCTCCTATTTGATAAAAATGTTCTGGTATCAACTGAAAACCAGCGTCATAGCAGACCTTGCTACAAAGGTCTGCTTATCCTCATCTATATTTGTCGCCAAACAGGCAGCGCTTGCATTGGTGTGAAGGGTGAGAGAGGCGGTGTGATTACAGGGTTCTGTGGCAAAAGATCCTAGGCCACAAATTAACCCTGGTGTTGTAATCGTTGATAGGCTGCGGTAACCACTCATTATCAGTGGACCGTATGCCCATTTGCCTGCATATATAAAAACAATTTTGTACCTAATAATAATAAAAACTTGATATTTGTCATATAGATATTCGAAGTCATTCGCTCAGTAACGAACTGTTTCGTACACAAATTAATAACTTTTAACACACGGCATAATTAATAATGGTTAGGACGAGAAGTCACCTAGTTCAAACGGAACTGTTAAAAAATTCTGTTTGCACTAGGGTTAGAGATTACTTTCTGACGTGGCTATGTAGTTAATGAACCCGGAAAGGTCATCTGGGGCGCCAAGACGAGCCAACCGAAGCGCAAGGGCACTACCCACTAAGGTCACTACGTTTTGCTACCGGCGTCACGTAGATTTCATAGGCATTCGTTATTTTATTTCTAGAGTAAAGAAACAGCTAAGCTACACGTTTTAACTAGAATATAGAGTATGTGAAGTTAGGTCTGGCAAAGTTAAGGCGCATATATCAAGAATCTTGGCTTCACATGAGATCTGACCACTTTTTCATACATTTTGAGACTAAAGTGTAGAGTTTGTGAAGCAATCTAGACTCGTCTTGGCAACATTTTTACATGCATATTCAAATTCAAATCATTTATTCAGAAATTAGACCTTCACAGGCACTTTTTCTCGTCAATCTTTATATTTATAGTTATTTGATTTAAGTACACTTGTATGTAGAATCTACAATATTTCGCTCATAAAATCGACAAAAAGTTTTCACGTCTTCTCTCCAAAAAACAATATCATTTAATAATGAAACAAACAGAAAGCAAAATGGATTAAACAAAACCAAACGAGAATACCGCAATATTGTATTGAGATCGCGTAATTGGAGTGGACAAGACGAATTAAGTCAACAGCCAAACAGTTTCTACGGACGCAGATCACAGATTTGAGGAGGTTTGGGCTGCAAACTAATCCTTACATATTATACTAGCGGCGCGTTCCGGCTTCGCTCGGGTAAAAAGATAAAAAATTAAACACTTAAACCTTTATTAGGTCAATCACTCTATCTATTGGTGAAAAACACATGAAAATCTGGGCAGTATGTTAAGAGTTTATCGCGAACAGACAGATAGACGTGGCAAAGCACTTTGTTTTATAATATGTATGGAAAATGATGAGAGTGTGATCTGGGGTCGCACTTCTTGAAATTCTATAAACATATAATGAAGTCCCTCTGTCGCATCCCTTCCGAGTGGTTGTGATCTTTTCTGATGTTGTCTATGATTCGGAACTTAAGTTGTGCCAAACTTTCCGCATTCCAAAGCATTATACGGCCGCATTACGTATCGATTTTGTTATTGATAGGCACAATTATTATTATTATTACACTCATCCCAATTAAAGTTAAAGTAAATGTATTAAAAATAGGTAGAAACCAAAGAATAAATTGATCACTATTTATTTATATGAAACAAACTATAAACACAATTTACTTTAAATTAAGGTTTTGTCAACCTCGGTGGCGCAGTGGTAAAGTTCTTGCCACTGAACCGAGAGGTCCCGGGTTCGATCCCCGATCGGGTCATGATGGAAAATGATCTTTTTCTGATTGGCCCGGCTCTTGGATGTTTATCTATATATGTATTTATTATAAAAAATAGTATCGTTGAGTTAGTATCCCATAACACAAGTCTCGAACTTACTTTGGGGCTAGCTCAATCTGTGTGATTTGTCCTAACATACAAAAAAAAATCTATCAAAATGTCATTGAACAGAATACATTTATAATCAATTTATTTCTTTTTATGACAAAGGTGTCACGTATTTGTATTTACTTCTTCCTGAAAGTTTTAACCTTACATATTTACAATCTTTATATTTTGTACATTTTAAAATATAGCCTATAATGCTTCATCTTCCTATTTCTTTCATCTGATGTTTGAGCGCTTTGCCAAGTAATAGGTTTCAATAAAAACTTCTCATATAAAAGCTTTTATTATTGTACCAAATGGTTTTGTTTAGCATTATGTTTGCGATTCATAATATAAGAATCTGTTCATGTAATTGTGTGGTTGGACATTGAATGGATAATTGTGAAAGAGATGTGTTGTTTAATATAGCAGCCGTCTAAATAGCGCCTTTAACATCATCTGTTTCGAATGGAGTCACCGGGTAGGGAGTAGAATCACTGGTCTTATAAGAGCCACGTCTCATTATTATACGTAGGGACCAACACTGTTCAAATGAGTTTCTTTCGGCATTTCTTCTCAGCAGTGGTCGTTCCGAAATGCAAGTAGTTTGTAGCTCATGAGAGATAACTATTTAATATAAAAATTGACGTGAAAAAGCGCCTGTGAAGGTCTTATTTCTGAATAAATGATTTGAATTTGAATTACTCAGCTGCGCTCCGACATATTTGACGGCCGTCGAACGACAGAAATTGTATGAAGTTTCAACGTACATCAACGCACGTCAATGTCAAAACATATAGAAAACGGAGCTACAACGTCGCAGCACGTCGTCGCAACGGAGCGCGGCTTAGCAATGGGTCGTGGCCCTAATACAGCCATTATGGAACAAGTTTATTTGTAAGACAAATTAAAAAACGCCCGACTTTCAATATTCATTTCGCTACAACTATTGAATGGCTGAACCGATTTTCATGAAACATGGCTAAGCACACTCGAGTTAAAATTATCTATGCCACAAAAAGACAACTAAACGAAAATCGGTTCATCCGTTTGGGAGCTAAGAAGCCACAGGCAGATACATCATCTGATCACAGACAAACACGTGAAACTTATAACACCCTTCTTATTGCGTCAGGGATTAAAAAGAACGCACGTGACATTTTTTTCGTAATAGATGCGTCTTTGTTACATATGATGGCAGAATATAAATATACATATAAGTTAAATTTGACACATATTTTTTTTATATTGTAACTCTTATATACAGGGTTACAGGTATCTAACGCATAGCCTTCCAAAGGCGCATAAGGTACATAGAGACTAACATCTTTTGTTCTACAAGTTTTGTCTAAACGTAATAAATACAAAAAAAAATATTTTTTTTAGTTTTAATGTACTTTCTATAAAAGGTTAACTCTATGTTAGATTGCGCTACATATAACGCTAACTGTATTACATAGAGTTAATAAGTATAGAATTGCAAATTAGATTGTATTTTTTATATGAAAAAAAAAAACTACGAAAAGTTGCTTGTTTTGATGTACTCAAGTAGTCTTTTATCACAGTATATAAGTATATAATAACAAAATAAAGCAATGTTCGTGCATTCGCGTCGTCACGTGTCTGAGTTCGGCGATTTTATAGAAATGGTAATAGGGTATTTCTCCTCTATATTTACGTCATGGGTGCACAAATGTATGGCATATAGACACGAGCGATAATTTCATCAGAGTGAAACGGTTGCGCTTCAATTTGTTTCATATTAGATTTTTATTTCCATTGGAATATTTTTATGTTATTTATGAATAGAATATGTATAGGATAGTTATATAATTATCTGTGTCAGCTTTTGTGTGTGGTGTCATTTACGAATGTGATGCCCTATGCTGAAAATTCTAACTTCCTAAAATCCTATTAATATTATACATGCGCAAGTTTGTGAGGATGTATGTGTATGAAAATCTACTGGACCAATTGTTGTTACTTTTTCACGCAAAATCTACTGGACCAATTGTTATTTATCACGGGTGGAATAAAACATAGGCTACTTTTTATCCCGAAAATCCCACGGGAGCGAAGGCCCGGAGCTCAAGTAGTTACATATAAATGCAAAAGTAACTTGCGGGTTGTTACCTCTTCACGCTCTATCTACTCAATCAATCTTCTTGAAATTTTGCATATACGTAGTTTGAATTATGGAGAAGGACATAGGGTACTTTTACTCTAAAATTTACGCGGGCGAAGCAGCGGACAAATGCTTAGTATAAAATAAAGTTGACTCAATCGAAAATGGTGTTCACTCCTTTTATTCTACTATGACCATATTGTATTATAGAAAACTGTAATACTTTCTGCTAAAATTCTTTATCTACTGTGGCATAATGTTTTAAAATGTTTTTTTTTAATTTTCGCCAAGAAATAAAAGAAATTAATACATATGTTAGGTCGCGCTAGTGTGCTGGAAGTGATCTCCTTAAAGGGAAAAATAAATTTTCCCACTGGAAATTTACACTGGCGAAGCCGCAAATAAAGGCTATCATACGATAATGTTTATTTTTAATAATTACAATTAAGGGATTCCTCCACACTTTAACAGTATTGTTCTATTGAAAGTAATAATGTGACAGTGAATTTAAATTGTGCAAACTTTGAAATACATCTAAAATTCACCTTTCCTTATTAAGTAGTTTCCTACCTTCAAAACTGAACTTGCACGGCTCAACTGTTATTAATTAGTTATCAATTCAAATCGAAACTATTCAGAACTTTGGATATAATTGGAAATCACTTTATCTCGCTTTTAGGTACTGTACACATTCATCTAAATTATTATCATTATTGGCAATAAAACTGAAGTTACAAATTTAAAAGCTGACCAATTATCAAAAGTCGTAAAATCGTTGCTGTTTATACTACTTAATTATAATAATGTTTTTTACCTATTGAAATTTGATATATAATTGTTGTCATTTTTTTTAATTTAAATTTAATGCATGATTATACTTTGATAAAGACAAATCCAAATCAAATATAATATGTCCTATACTAACAGAACTAGAAACTATAAATATCAGCATACATCTATGTTATTATTTCGTTGTCACTTAAAAATGCAATAAAATACTGTGTATTTATATTATAATAATAACGCGTCTCTCACACAGATAATTTAGATTTTATTTCGAATAAGTTACACTCAATATAATGGATATGTTATGGCTATATGGGTGCGAAGTAATTTGAACGACAAAGTTTAATGTTTTGTTTCAAACAACTAGTTGAATGTTATTGATTTATTGACGAGACAACACAACAAACAGACTCCTATTAATATTATAAATGCGAAAGTTTGTGAGGATGTATTATGTGATGTACCTACCTATATGTCATAAGTACATAGTTTATAGTTTTGTATACGATTTGGACATGGATCAGAAGCGCAGGGCGTTGTCTATCAGATGTAATATGTTGGCCCGTAGGTTTGTTAAATGTACTCAAAGTGTTAACATTGTATAAGGCATACTGCCAGGTGTTTTACACTCGCGGTCTACAGATACACAAAAGGCAAACAGGGCCTTGCGTGTTCAATATGATAACGGGCTGAGGGCGCTGTTGGGGTTACCGAGACACTGTTACGCATCGGGAATGTTTGCAGAGGAACGGGTGGATACCTTCCAAGCCATAGTTCGGAAGAGGGTGCCGTCTCGAATGCGGAGAGTGGATACTAGCCCCAGCAGCCTCTCTATGTTATTGCTGGCAGAGTGGACGGGCCCATACTCAAACACTGGACCCAGATTCATTTAAATAAGCTAACATTAACTATGGATTATGTCCGAAATAAAGAAATTATTATTATTAACTTGTGTGTTCGTGATAACTTGCCACCGGATGTCGTAAAAAACATGTCAGATGCCTTTAAGCGACTTGATTAACATCTAATATAGCAATAAACACACTCATGCCATGAATTCAACCGAAGTCCCAAGTTCCAAGTTCTGGGGTACTCAAAAATCCTATCACATATTCTGTGGCATTGCATAGCTCAGCAACTTTGCCTTGTTAGCAACAAAGGCGTACCCATAACATTCCTTTGTTTCAATGTTTTATATCTTTCATGGCGATATCCATACTCTGACTGATTGATTTGTCTTAACATTGTATGTTATCAATATTTACAACTCAGAAATACTTTACTGAGACACTCGAATAAAATACTTACATAGTTCCATGTTATCTAAGATTTTTAAGATACAATGTTGATGCTGTGCTTGTAGTTATGAAAAATCGTATTATTTTCAATTTGTGTAATGTCGCTGATGACGCCACAGCCACGTATGCAACCGGGAAACACGTACACGATACAAAACAATGATTTTCTCCCAAAATTTTCTCCACAACAATACAGGTTTGTAGACTACAATATAACTAAAACATTGCTGTGGAGAACTGGTGCCTGAACTGGGTATCCAATGGAACCTGTCATACAGGACACCAGGACTCCCCTCAGAAAGAATACAAAAAGTGACAGATGTAGACTTGACCTGCCTTAGGTTGTTGAGGGAATTTATACAAAAATAGTGCTTAAATCTAAATTCTTAATTATTAAAGTGATTCTATAGGAGTTCAATGAAGTGATTCAATAAGTTATCAATTATTTCAAAAATACTATCCAATAGTTTGCTTACAAATTATATTATATTATTATTTACTAGTTATCTTCATAGATATAAATAGTATTTTTGTGATGAAACTCATTGTTTTGTCTCGCTCTCATACTTATGTGTCCCCTTTCTGACGACATGAGAAGCTTTAGTCAAAAATTACATTTTTGTATCAAAACACAATCAATTTCTTTTCGATGTTTTGTTAACAAGATCTGCGTTTGTCTTCTTCTTCTGTTCAATTAATTTTCTCCACTCGTCTCCATTTTGAAAGCCATAATCATAATGTACATTGAAAGTTAAATAAAAACGTGTAAAGTACAAATATTACTTCATAATTCATATTGGAAATTCCACATTTCTTTTTGCGTTCGGCCACAACTGAATAGGCGAGTGGTCCGGAGAGATTATAACTCAACGATTGTTTACTAGTATACGTGGGGAAGACCTTTTCACACTTCACGGTTTTTCATATTACTGGACGAACAGGCATTCGGCCCATCTTATTGGAAGTGGTGCCTAACAACACACGCTCGTTGCCTACTTTGTGTCCTAGGATCTTTAATTGCTAGAACTGACAGCAGACAAGCATACACATGCAGTTTATTTCAGTTTCCTTCTTGTGATGTTTACAATACAATATATTTGCAATAATTATAATTAAAAATGGTTAGAAAACTTAAGTTTTATGAGCAGAAACTTCTCAAGAAAGTAGATTTTATATCATGGAAAGTCGACAACAATTTACATGAGGTAAAAGTTATGAAAAGGTATTATATTCAAAAACGCGAGGATTACACGAAGTGAGATTGCTAACAACGATATTTTATTCATCACACACGTGGACTAAACGTTGTGCCAGCTCCTCAAATGCTTTTTGATGTATTTTTGTTTATATTGCAGATATAATAAACTGTCCAGAGAGGTAAGAGAGTTGGCAAACAAAATTAAAGATCTTGACGCCAACAATGAGTTTAGGACCGAATCTAATGCCGGAACACAACAATGCAAGCGCTGCTGTTTGTGGGCTGGAATAGATGAAGTGAAAACAGAAGACGATCGCTTTCCCCAACAAAAAATCTCTTTTTCTCAAAGTATATGTGGCCAGCCATTGACGACCTCGGTGGTGCAGTGGTTTACCACTGCACCACCGAGTTCTTGCCACTGAACCGAGAGGTTCCGGGTTCGATCCCCGGTCGGGTCATGATGGAAAATGATCTTTTTCTAATTGGCCCGGGTCTTGGATGTTTATCTATATATGTATATGTTATAAAAATATAGTATCGTTGAGTTAGTATCCCATAACACAAGTCTCGAACTTACTTTGGGGCTAGCTCAATCTGTGTGATTTGTTCTAATATATTTATATTTATACAAATCAAAAGAGGCCTTATGGCGGCCGGCATTTCGGTCTATATTGCCTTTGTTCGAATACAAAACAACGGCAATAATGGCGTAAGTGCCGCCATAAGCCCTCTTTTGATTTGGATGGCCACATATAAATCCGTCTGCCGTGTAGTGTGAATAGGCTCTGTGTATTACCTGTTTCATTCCGTATTTTTCATTTCATTGATTAATTGGATGTGTGCGAGATTCTGGAATGAATATTCAGGAGTTTTTCATTTGGTAATTGAAAGCGTTTATTTGTATCGTCTGAGGCAGAAGTATTTTTTTATTCGGCAGCGGTTAGAAGAATAATAATAATCATAAATATTATAATAAATATTTATTAGGACAAATCACACAGATTGAGCTAGCCCCAAAGTAAGTTCGAGACTTGTGTTATGGGATACTAACTCAACGATACTATATTTTATAACAAATACATATATAGATAAACATCCAAGACCCAGGCCAATCAGAAAAAGATCATTTTCCATCATGACCCGACCGGGGATCGAACCCGGGACCTCTCGGTTCAGTGGCAAGAACCTTACCACTGCGCCACCGAGGTCGTCAATCGAGAATGTTGTTAAAAACATAGATGTCTGAAATTGTTAGATATTAGATGAGTAGAAATATTTTATTTCAGACTAGGGTGAGTTGCACCAGTCAATTTTGACGTTTACTTTAACCTGCGCCTCTGACGTTTAAACAAAATGGCTGCTACAATGGGATATTTGACTATAATGAAACTATCGATAAAACTGTTTTCGGTTTATAATAAGAAACTACTTTTGAAGAATATTTTTCTGTTAAATTATGTAATTTTCGATGTTTGATCACGTGATCGAAAGCTCACGGGATTGGATGAACAGAAATGATGTCACACGCTAATGTCAGTCAGTCGATGTGTTTATGTTTATATTTTATGTTATATAAAAATTTTTGCTTATGTTTGAAATGTAGTTTAGAGTAATTATATCGAAATGTCTGTCACATGGAAGTAAATTTTAGAGAAAAAATAAAGTTAATAGAATAAAAATACAAACATGTTCATATTAAGTTATTTATCTCAACCTAATTCACCACCAAATGTGAAAATTGCATGACTGAACTGAAATGTACCGAGACAAACACAGACAACCGCGGGCAGATCCGCGGGCAATAGCTAGGTAGTAAAGTAAATTGACGGCCTCGGTAGCGCAGTGGTAAAGTGCCTGCCTCTGAACCGAGAGGTCCCGGGTTCGATCCCCGGTCGGGTCATGATGGAAAATGACCTTTTTCTGATTGGCTCGGGTCTTGGATGTGTATCTATATATGTATATGTTATAAAATATAGTATCGTTAAGTTAGTATCCCATAACACAACTCTAGAACTTACTTTGAGGCTAGCTCAATCTGTGTAATTTGTCCTAATATATTTATTTATTTATTACCGTATCTCCACATTCCCAGACGTGAGCGATAAGGTACCATCTAAAATATGTGGTAAAGATAGCTCACAGATTTATAGATTTATAAAACATAATACATTTTACACCTAAACCTTCCTCAGGAACCACAATGTGGTGAAAACGACATGAAAATCCGTGCAATAGTTTCTGAGTTCATCGCGAACAGACAGACATACGGATGTGGCAGAGTACTTTGTTTTATACCTAATATGTAAGGAAGAAATAAGATTTAGTATATAACAACCCCACTACCTACGAAATGAACAAAAAAATAAAATATTTTTAACGAAATTGAAACTTTTCTTCACGGAGAAATGCTATTATTCTTTGGACGACTTTTAATTTTGACATTTATTATATCGATTGGACATTCACAATATTAATATTTTTATTACTAAATCAAAATCAAAATCAAAATCAAATCATTTATTCAGAAATTAGGCCTTCACAGGCACTTTTTCACGTCATAATCTAAATTAAATGATGTTTACCAAAGCTACAAACTACTAGCATTTCGGAACGACCACTGCTGAGAAGAAATGCCGAAAGAAACTCATTCAAACAGTGTTGGTCCCTATTATGCCAGAAGGGCTTACCATTTTTTATATATAAATTTATGTATAATTTTTTATCAGTAATATAACATTAAGTACATAATAAAGTACATGGTCAAAAGGTATACTGAAACATATTATGATTGTGATCAAGTGCTGATGAAAGGAAAATATATATATACTTATATATATATGTATAATTAACCAAACAAAAAAAAAAACTTTTAATAAAAGATCGAGCTGACCAGTTCCCCCGGCAGCACCCGTTCACGAGTTGACGCGTGAGTCAGCCATCGCGAAGCTCAACCACAATAGAGGGAACCTCCCGACCCGATCCACGATGCCGCTACCGGTTTGACCATTTGAATGTGCATGACATACTCGATCTCCATAATCTAACATAATAGATACCTATGTTACTTTTAGACACTTGGAGATCACAAATCACGTATATGTTTTACAATAAATGTCAAAATATATGTAATAAACATGTCAAGAAAATATATAAATAATAATAAAAAAAAAAAAATTAAAATCAAGTGTGAGAGGTGGAAGTTTTAGGAAGGGTCCAAGGTTTTTTATCATTTAAATAGTCGCTAATCGTGTAATAAGCATTAGCCATTAAAGCATTTTTAATATATGATTTAAATTTTGGCATTGGCAAGTTAATAGCCTCTACAGGGAGTTTATTGAACAATTTAACACTTTGACCCACGAAAGACCGCCTAACCTTTTTAAGTCGGAATCTGTTCATACAAAGTTTATGCCTATTACGAGTGACTACACTGTTAACATCGCTCAATGTTTTATACAGGTGTAAGTTAGATTTAACAAAAATAAGTACGTCGAAGATGTACTGAGATGCAACAGTCATAATATTTATCGATTTGAATAATTCTCGCAAGGAATCCCGTGGCGTGGAATTGCTCGTTTCTGTAAAACAAAAATTTTTCCTATGTCAGCTGCATTACCCCATAACAATAATCGGTAGGACATTATGCTATGAAAGTAGCTGTAATACACGAGCCTAGCTGTTTCGATGTTTGTACACTGTCTAATCCTTCTCACTGCAAAAGCTGCCGAACTAAGTTTTTTGGCCGTGATTTCAATATGTTTATCCCACTTAAACTTACTATCCACAGTAATGCCCAAGAACTTGGCACTGTGTACCCATTCTAATACTTTACCATTAACTACTAAAGGAATATCAAGTTGGGGTGCGTTTGAAAGAGAGAACTTAATACACTTGGTCTTGTCTGTGTTTAAAGCCAGGTTATTAGTTGTAAACCATTCAAGCACAAGTGACATAATGTTGCTTACATTGTTATAATTTCTACTTTTTCTATCAACTTTAAACAGTAGTGACGTGTCGTCAGCAAATAAAATTACATCACACAATTGTTGGGCAAGACAAGGAAGATCATTTATATAAACTAGAAATAGAAAAGGACCAATAATGGAGCCTTGAGGCACGCCCATGTGCACAGGAGCGCTGTTAGAGGCTGCTCTATTAATTTCTACTTTCTGAGTTCTATTGTCTAAGTAAGAAGATAGTACATCAAGGGCCGCTCCAGTGACACCATAGAATTTAAGCTTATTTTTCAGTATGTTGTGGTCGACACAGTCAAAAGCTTTTGAAAGGTCACAAAATACACCTATAACATCCTGTCCGGCTTCCCAAGCATCATTGATAATTCCAACTAGAGTGGCTGCTGCATCAGTAGTGGAACGACCTTTAGTGAAACCGAATTGACTATTGTGTAATATTTTGTTTATGTTAAAATAAGAAACTAATTGAGTTAAAATTAGCTTTTCAAAAATTTTACTTAATGCAGGTAGAATAGAAATGGGTCTGTAATTAGTGGGATCGTTTTTAGCGCCCTGTTTGAAAAGAGGTATAATTTTGCTGATTTTCATGAGGTCAGGGAAAACTCCATCTGAGATGCAATTATTGAATATAATAGTTAAGTGGGGAGCAATCAGATCAATAATAGTGCTAAGCACTGAGACAGATATACCCCACAGATCCTCTGTATTTTTCATGTTGAGTGCTTTGTAAGCAGATAATAATTCTTCAGGAGAAATATGTCTAAATCGGAAGGTAGATTTAGGATCTGAGGCATTTCTTTTTAATAAATCATCTGCAGCACTGGGACAAGACGAAAGGGAGCCTGTAATATTTTTAGAAATATTGGCAAAGAAGTTATTGAATTCGTTGGCCACTTCGTCATTTGAATTAATGGTTTTATCACCAATTTTTAAAGAAATATTGTTGTCGCGTGGGTTAAACTTGCCGGTTTCTTTATTAATGATTGACCAAGCTGTTTTGATTTTGTCATTAGAATTTTTTATTTTATAAGTTAAATATAAAGATTTTGCTGTTGAACATACCTTTTTAAAAGTTTTAGAGTAACGTTTAACATATGATATAAATTCCGCATTAAAATTATACTGTTTTTGACCATAAAGTTCATACAACTTGTTTCTGCTAATATAAATACCATTTGTAGCCCAATCGCAAAATTTAAGTTTCACTTTATTATTAAAGGTCTTAAGAGGGAAAGTTTTTTTGAATTCTGTTTCCACTGTATTAAAAATCTTATTATAATGTTCATTAGGATTTTTAGTTAAATCTAATTCAGGCAATTTCTTATTTATGGTTTCGCGAAAACGCATTTTGCGGTACTTAGTTAACGGCCTACGAATTACAGGAGCGGAGATAAGGTTAGACTCTTCGTTACGAATAAGTGACACTTGTTGGCCCAGGTGGTCAGACCCCAGACAGGCGAACAGCTTTCCTTCAGAAACAGTACAATCACAGAAAATATTATCTATACTATATAATTATCATTAGACTTATTATTTAGATGTTCATTAACTATGTAATTTAATTAACTTATTATGACGTATTTTTTATCTTTTTATTATAATATTATTATGACATGACATGAATTATTAATAATAGAAATTGCATCCATTTATGTAACTATCGAAATTTAAATTTTATAATAAATCCGGCTGCCGTGCCATATTGTTGTTAGCAAATACCCGACAGGGTTCGTATTGTGCCTATTATGTGTTAGGTAGCTAAGAGAACTGATGTACAACATGAATGGCAATAAACGATTTGAATTAAATCGAATCGAATAGAATCGAATAGAATCGAATAGAATCGAATAGAATCGAATAGAATCGAATAGAATCGAATAGAATCGAATAGAATCGAATAGAATCGAATAGAATCGAATAGAATCGAATAGAATCGAATAGAATCGAATAGAATCGAATAGAATCGAATAGAATCGAATAGAATCGAATAGAATCGAATAGAATCGAATAGAATCGAATAGAATCGAATAGAATCGAATAGAATCGAATAGAATCGAATAGAATCGAATAGAATCGAATAGAATCGAATAGAATCGAATAGAATCGAATAGAATCGAATAGAATCGAATAGAATCGAATAGAATCGAACAGAATCGAATAGAATTGAATTTAACAAAGTTGCTAGATGTCTAACTTTAAGACATCTACCAACTGTGTGTCTCATTGCATGTCCCGCAATAAATTAAAATAATTTCATTTTAAAAACGTAGCGACAAAATCTAATAGCAAAACAATTCCAACAGCCATATCTCAACATCATCTTGGCAAGACCGTGATAGCATATGACAAGGGACATGCACAGAACTAGGAATTACGTAAAACTATGCATTAGTAGACGCTATGTACCAGATAGCAGAAGTATCGATACTTTAGGTATCGATATAATATATTTCTCATTCGTTTTCTCGGTTGCATTCAGCACTGGATCCGTTTTGCCACCTTTTCGTCTCGATATTAGAATAACGCGTTGGGTGTTTTATCAGCTCCGCCACCATTTTGTCTAAACGTCGTCGGCGGCGCGCAGATTAAAGTCAAAGTTGATTGGTGCAACTCGCCCTTAGAGAGTCACACAGCTGTTTTCATGTAAATGAGAGCAGATAGCACTTCTCTTAGCTTTGTTACTTGGATTTTCATGTTTACCAGAATTTTTGCCAAAACAGGACAGACGACATAAATATTCTCACGTCGCGTTAAACTTTGTACTTTCAGTTCGAGTATAAATCACTCTAGAAAAACACAGAATGGCGAAGTACAGAAATAAGGCTGTACGAAGTTGGCTTTAGAAAGTTTTCCTTGGAATCCATTTTATGCCATTTTTTTTAATTCATAAATTTGATCACTTTATTGTCATGTCGATATTATTTCAAATATCTTTTAACTAAAAATTAAAACGCGGAAAATATATTTTTTTACGGTATATTAACGATAAAATTTATATCAATATATTTTTTATATCAATGAAATTGTTATATAAAATACTCAAACATTTAAGCTAACGGCGGCTTGAATAGAGCCACTCAATACACCAGTGGATGTCGTACAGGGCAACCAAGGGATAAAAACTATATATTACAGCTGAAAGACAAACATTCTAAACATGTTTAACATCTGGAGGCGGACGTTTGTAAAAAACTAACTAAAAAAAAAAATGATTTATTATTGAAGTCGACTAGCCAAGATTTCTAGGCTTCATAGCCTAAACGTCATAGCCAACCAGGAACAAGCTCAGATGTGATAGAGGCAGAATTGAAAAAAGTTTAACACAAACTTAACTTTTGTATTCTAAACATTCTGTAATCGAGGTGAGACGGACGCGGGTGGAACTGGAAAACATTACATTGAAATTTCATTAGAAACCACATTTTGAACAAAATATTTTGACAAAAAAATCATAATTTAACTTTAGTTATATATTTTTGTTGATAAAATGTTTAATTTTATTCAGATTCAAATTTTGGGTGGGTTTCGGAGCGTTATCACGAGTTAAATGCAATGTGATCTCCCTAACGTTAACAAAGACTTGTATCTAAATACCCTATTGCCAAATATGTTAAAAATCTATTTAAAACTAAGTCTACCGCCGACTTCCAAAGCGCAGATGAAGATGTGCTTCAATTCAAAGTAATATCTTTATTTTTTTTATAAATAAATAAATAACAAATATAACTAGGACAAATCACACAAATTGAGCTAGCTCCAAAGTAAGTTCGAGACTTGTGTTTTGTGAGATACTAACTCAACGATGCTATATTTTATAACAAATTCATCTATAGATAAACATCCAATACACGGGCCAATCAGAAAAAGATCATTTTCCATCATGACCCGACCGGGGATCGAACCCTGGACCTCTCGGTTCAGAGGCAAGCACTTTACCACTTCGCCATCGAGATTGTCCAGCCTGTTTGTCCCACTACTGGGCAAACGCCTCCCCTTTCTGCTTCCATATGTTACAATACCATTTATTTCTTTAAGCATTTACCGTCGCTGTTTAATTCTCAAAACAAGAAAACATCAAAAAGGCTTGCTCTCTGCATTAAAATTTCAAGGTTACGCGACCTCGATACGACAAGCTTAAAATAAAACTACTCGCATATAAAGTTTTGTGAGCTTCCACAAGATTAAATAAGGCCAAATTGCGGCCATCGGCGTGATTTCGCGTTGGGGAAACAAAAATTTTATATCTAGACTATACTTTCTCTTATTACTCTACATATACCTAAATATAAACTTCCTAGAGATTATTCGTCAATGGACAACTTGTCACTATTTCAGTTCAGCATCTAAATTACACCGATAAGCACGTTATACGGGTCTTTCGGGAATGAATGAATGAACGAATGAATACACGAAACGAACGAATGAATGAATGAAAGAATTAATTAATGAAACATAGTACAAATAAATATCAGGTATAAATACGTGTCCGCCAGGAGTATGGCATGTGCTTATAATACATACTTACTACGTACTTATAACACGATTGAATTGAATCATAATTATTCTATGCCACAGTTTGCCAAATAGACTTGTTCTACCAGTCCTTTGAACCCTGAATTAACTTCTTAAAATACCCGAGGGAACTGTTTATGTCCTGGCATATTAATCCCCCTGCAGAATTTATTAGGCAAAGTTGCGAGGGCTATTACAAATTTACCGCCAAAACACACTACTAACTCGCGATACAAATTCGCTTGCATAACTAACTTATGCTCGTGGGGATTGCGCACTTGTCGAAATACAAGGGTACATATAAGTTCTTGTACAAAAATGTCATTTTTGACACAAGCTTTTATTGTTGTCAGAGTGATCTTATTGCATTTTAATGTGTGACAAAAATATAATGTGCGTATCCGTCCGTCTGGAGCCGTTTCTGGGTGTACCGTTAGGTCTAGCTTATCATAATAATGCATTGTCATCCAAACTAAACGTGTGTACAAAATTTCAGCTCAATCACACACATGCCGTGTGGTCTGAGGGCCCACTTCTTGAAATTCTATGACATTGTGCTTGGGATTTAGTGAACATCCCAAAAAAATTGTGAAAGTTGGAATATCTGCTTCAAAATTGAGATGCAAAATTCTACCCGAGACATAGTGACATAACGACACACATTGCCAGTTAAATCAAGTTTGTAAAAAGTGTACCTATTTAATATAATATCTGTTCAAAATTGAGATGCAAAATTCTACCCGAGACATAGTGACATAACGACACACATTGCCAGTTAAATAAAGTTTGTAAAAAGTGTACCTATTTAACGCCACGTATACACGAAGTGAAGGGAAGATGAGGTTAATTAGACATATAAAGAATTAAACAAGCCACAGTTGGCTTGTTTGGAATGAATGAAAAGGCTAGAAGAGAGAGAGAGACAGAATTCAAACTCGTATTGGATGAGACATACAGAAAAAGCAAAGAGTAGGTACTTTTTTGTTTATAAATCTATATTAAAAGATTTATATACCTATGTATAGGGTTATATATATATAGAAATTACAAAATAAAATTTATCAGTCGAAAATTATACAAGAGTACTAATTAATATGAATTTTTTTTGTCGCTTCCGCTTCACGCGGACGAATCCTTGGCCAAAAGCAAGTCTCTCAATGAAATTATAGTGCTAATGACAGAGCGATAAATTACAAACTTATCAAACAATCTCTTATAAACTTTATTTCTTTACAAAATTAAAGGAAATCCATGAAACAAAACTCATTATTAAACCATCAAACGCAATCAAGTGTGAATTCACCCTAACACTGAAGGCAATGTGTCTAAAAGTTTTTCAATAAGAACCGGCCAAAAGGTAAATAGGTAGAAGGTACAAGTTTCACCCCGGGGGTGGAAGGGGGTAATTATTTCAATAAATGTGAAAACTTGGGGCAGTAGGGCGTCACTCTGAAGTTTAGGTACGTTAGCCAATAGAACCCACGAGGGTATTTTCTATTTCTTTCATCATCTCCTAGTATCATTATCGGCTGTGACGCCTTGCAGCCTGGACAGGAACACGTATATAATTTATATTTTTTTAATTCAGCTGCGTTTTTACGATCGGCCTAATGTAAAATGTCTTTGGAAATACTGTTAATGCTTCAGCGTCTAACAAGATTTCGATTTGCTTCAGGTACCTATAGTGTTAATATAAGGGGAAAAGAGGTCAATTGACCTTGCACACACTTGGTTAAGGAATTTGGTATATTACGACAAAAGCATGTTTTCCGGAGATATTTTTCTTGAAAAGCGTTGAAAAAAATTGAAAGAAAGTCCGACAGGATTTTTGGTTTGATAAGTTTTTTCTGTGCTAGTGCCGCGGGTTAAATATCAATTTCGTGAATATTGAACCTTCTATACTTAAGAATTCAGTTACTCTACTTTAACTGAGGAGTTAACCCTTAACGATTAGCAGCGCAGCCAAATTCAGGAGATAATTGCCAATCCTTATCCTAAATTTTATTATTTCCACTGTTATTTAGATGTTTTATCTCGAAATTTTCGCCTATATTGTTGGGGTACATTTTTGTGTGAACTGTGTATCGTAGTGAAATGTTTAAGGCGCTTGCCTGTGAATCAAAAGGTGCCAGGTTCGAATACTATTTACCACATGAGTTTATAACTTTATAGCAATCTGACTCATGTATATTGATGGACCAGCACTTGCTTCCGGTGAAGGAAAACATCGTGCACCTTTGGTTAATTATCAATTTGTGTGTGAAACGGAGAAGGCAATGGCAAACCAATTCGTTAATAGTGCTAAGAAAGTTGTTTTGTGTTTCAATCCATGTAATGACCACGATCATCCTCCATAGAGAACGTGAAATTTTGTGAAAAATTCATTTTTGACATTATTTATTTATTGGAATTATAAGCTTCGTGTATAATTATGTGAAAATTAATGAAAATGAGAGAACACTTTTACAACTCGTAATACATAAGAAGAAAATATTAATAAGTAAGTATCTTACTTTTATTGTACACTAAAACGGGTTTTCATACACAAACTGGTTTTCGTTATTCCGTTAAAAAAATGTCATTTGAATCCTAAAAGTAAATAAAGTTTAAAAAAGTGGAAAGTCTCTATATTAATTTGGATTACTCAGAAAATCCTTGCTAAGCTAAGCTTTTAAATTAATTTCATTCTAATTTATAGCGGGATTCCCAGATATTCACATTTCATACTCAACTTTAGTGGCAACAAATATTATTCTCAAGCATTCATTTAATTTGAATCCTCCATTTTTACACTTTTGAATTTGTTTCGTACATGTGTTTTTTGGTTTATTGTTTTGTATATATATATATATATATATATATATATATATATATATATATATATATATATATTTGTATCTCCTTTTGGGATTCACGGCACTAAGTCCGGTCCTTTGAGAGGCTTGCGTGGGGATATGGATCCAACACGTAGAGGCCCTTTGGAGAATTTTGATATATTATTATTATTATTTTCGGAGCATAAAAAAGCCAACAAAAATTATGTAAAAAATCCAATGCAGTTATCTGTATGTGTACTATAGATAAAGGAAAAATTAATAAAGCTTTAAATAAGCTATATCTGCGTGGTGGTGATATTAATGAAAAACATTTTTTTTTTCGGTCTGTCCGCCTGTATGTTTGTTCGCACATCACGCAAAAACTGTTGAATGTAATTCGATGCGATTTCACAGTTGTATAGCGAACGGTCTAACTTAAAATCTTGTATAGGTTACATCGCGATACGTTGCTTAGAACCCGAGATATTGACAATAATAAAGCAAAAGCAAAGTAATATATAATTAAATAAATATTAGGTTCTTACGTATGAAATTGGCGTATGGTATAGGAGGAATAAAAAGTCGAATATTTTTTAATATAATATATTTATTTAATCAAAGTAAGAAACATTATTATCTATGCACTTTTGCTTATTTACTTACTAAAAAAAACCATTCGGACGGGATAAAATCAAACAGAAAAATCAGAAGAAGAAAAAAATGAATGACGGTTAACGAAACACAGATACATGTGTAAATTAGCTGTATAAATTTGAATTTGGAATTCCCAACCAAAGAGGAGAAATTTGTGATTAAAGTGGCCAGTACAACAAAACGCCAATTTCATATGTAAAGACTTAATATAATAGTATAATTAAGCAAAGCAATTTATATATATTTAAGTAATATATAATTATACCAAAGTCACCGTCAAGGCTATAGAATTAACATCACACAATACTGCTTTGTTCTCAGTGGCAGAATTTTCCAAAATGACTCAACTTTTACTCCAACTTTTTTCCCTTTAGTACCTCCTTGTCTCCCCTCTCTTATCAGAGTTTATCAGATTCCCTCTGATTCAGCTGCAAAATGTCGAAGCGGTCATAAAATGTTGACTTAATTATACCTACTTCCCACTTCGCTGCCGTGGGAATTTCGATAAAAATACTTCGAAATAAAAAGTAACTTATGTGTTATTCCATGTTATTATAATTCTACCCGTGTAGCAAATTTCATAACAATCAGTCCAGTATGTTTCGCATTAAAGTTTTTTTTACAAATAAATGTTTTATCTATCAAGTTTATCAAACATACATAGGTACACACATACATTCTCACAAACTTCCGCATTTATAATATCAGTAGAATGCGAAAGTTTTTGAGGATGTGCGTGTATGTAATATATGTTTGTGTAGCTGCAGCCCGGCGTTTCGCTCCCGTGAAAAAGTACCCTATATGAATACATATAGGGTAGTTTTTGTAATAATTACCTATAATTAATAATTTTGTAATCTTCTCGAATAATTTCCAGGTTAATTTCTACCTGTGTAACAAATTTCACAATAATCCGTCCAGTACATTTTACGTGAAAGTGTAACAAACATACACACACATACATTCTCACAAACTTTCGCATTTAACAATAGTATTAGGATTATTAGGACTTGTTAGTATTGTTCCCAATAAAGACACAAAGGGAACAGTTCAGTTCAGAAGGAAGTCCTTTTGGTTAAAACTCAGTGTTATTTTAACACAAAACCGAGTAGTTATTCCTATGGCGGAGTGTAGTTTTTATTTACATCTCTTGAAAACTACAGTCAAAGAATAGTAAATAGTTAATTTCATTGCAGACACTCCAGTATGAAACGTAAATTAAATACAAACAAATAGACAACAGAAAAATATTCACGTGAAAAGTGTTAAAGTCAAAAAATCAAATTATTGATCAGTTTAAATTATTATTTGTGCTGTAAAATCTTCCTAAAATAATAATATAGATAAATTAGTGTGATATAGATATAAAAGTAAATTAAAAATACTCAACGGCCCGCACTAAGCTTGTAACGTGAGTCCGATGGCCTGACACACACAAAGACTGACACAACACCGTAGACAAATTTTTGTAATGGCAGAAACAAATATTTTCCGCGGCCGACGTGCCCGTGTATATGTGGTAAAATCGGAGAGCACAATCCTACATTTTTTTTTATATATAGGGACAAATGACACAGATTGAATTAGCCCCAAAGTATGTTCGAAACTTGTGTTATGGGAACTCAACGATACGATATTCTGTAACATATACATATATAGATAAACATCCAAGACTGAAGTCAATCTGAAAAAGATCATTTTCCATGTTGACCTGACCGGTATTCGAACCCGGGACCTCTCGGTTGAGAGGCAAGCACTTTACCACTTCGCCACCGAGGTTGTCTAGCCTGTTTGTCCCACTGCTGGGCAAAGGCCTCCCCTTTCTGCTTCCATATGTTACAATACCATTTATTCCTAACGGCATGTTAACCGTTAAGCCACGGAGGTCGTCAAACATATATATTACTAACTATTCCCCCCTGGTGGGTTTGGCAGGCGTTCATACCTTACGCTGAAGTGCTAAAGGTACCAGTTCAAAATACTGCTTGCAAAATTTTCTTTATGTGTCTCGCACGGAGTACCGTCGAAATAAAGTTTGTTCGTGTAACCTAGAATATTTAGATGTTTTTCTCCTCTCCTTGTCCATAAATTATATTATTTACTAGCTGTTTCCCGTAGCTTCGCTCGTGGCAAAATGCATTGGGTTTGTCGTACAAACTTTCATCCATATTTATTGTCGATGGTAGATAGATAGATAGATAAAACATTTATTTGTAAAACAACAACACAATACACAACCAGACTAAAAACACAAAATAAAACACAGTATTCACAAAGCACAATTGAAAAGCAAGTGCTCTGTGTTGCAGCAATACAAAAAGGCCCATCTCAGTACACATATCACCCAGAGGGGCGATTTTCAGATTTTCAGATAAAAAAAAAAAATAATAATAATAATAGTCTTTTTTTGGCCTGGGGACTTAGTGTATACATAATAAAATTCATCGAAATCGGTTCAGCGGCTTGGCTGTGAATAATACCGACTTTGGCATTTATAATAAGTATGGAAGTATGGATGAGAAGGTGTGATATTTTTGTATGTTTTTCTTTAACGTAAAAACGGATTTACAATAATATTTATTCACAAATTACAGTTCAAAAAATCTTAAAAACATAGTAAATGTTAAACAAAGCAAACAATAGCTAAGCACAGTAATTTTATTCATTTCATAACAATTAAGATCGTATCGTAATCGCGGCCACTATTGAAAAATATTTGTGACGTGTAACGGAAAACCAATGATTAACTGGATCGAATGAGCGATGGGGGAATAAATTATTTCGTGTTATTTTTCTTTCACCAAGAAAGTAAAATGGCTTTTTTTATAACCTATATATACATTCATATATATATTATATACATTCAAGGTTGAAATTGCTCCGTTGTCCTCCGTTGCGAGGACGCACGCGTTGTTCTACATAGGTTTTGACATTGCCGTGCGTCTACGTACTTCGAAACGGGGTGTCCACAGTTTACAGAATCAATCGTCATCGAAAGCACGTTTCGCCGAAAAATATATTATAAAATAAAAATATATTATATATCTAAAGTTAGTTATTAAGAACATCATAATAAAGTTTTACTTAAACTTTATTGTCATGTTCTTACCTTTTTTTTTTTGTTTACCCAGGGGAATGCTTGTTACGCACTGAGTGTGAGACTCCTGGGCCGCTAGTCGGCCCAGCCTACCCACTAAACCCCTGGGGCGTTTCCACGCTGCCGTTATGGGGGACGTCACGGGGTCGCTAGGCATTTCACCGCGACGCCCCCCTGGCCGGCCTTTCGGCCCCGACCTGGGCGAGCAGCAAGCACAAGTGCTAACTACCCGCCCCTTACGCCACGCGAGCGTGGCGCGGACCATTAAGCCCGCTCCGCGCACCAGTCAGGAAGCTGACGGGGAGAGCAGGCATCACCGACCACACAGTTAGTTAGTTACAACACACACAGGATACACACAAAATCTTGGGTGCCACAGGGCACCCAAGTCTGCCCCTGTACGGGCGCAAGAGGTGATAGGCAGGTGACACTCACACATTGTACCCGATACAGAGGCAGCCACCCTTCGGCCGCCGAGGACAGGGATCGTCGAGAGACATACCGACGCTCCCCTTCCCCTGCGGCCCCACCGCACCGTGTTCAGCGCCACGGCCGCGCTGTGGTCGCGGAGGACAAACCCCCGCGACCCTGGTCCCCTCTAGTTTCCACATCTAAAGGCTGGTGGCGGGTCACCAGCCAATGGCAGTACTACCTAGGGGACAGTCCACCAGGCCCAGAGCACCCACCAAAGTCTCTGGGCCTTGGCCTTGGCCTTAAACTTTGTATGAACAGATTCCGACTTAAAAAGGTTAGGCGGTCTTTCGTGGGTCAAAGTGTAAAATTGTTCAATAAACTCCCTGTAGAGGCTATTAACTTGCCAATGCCAAAATTTAAATCATATATTAAAAATGCTTTAATGGCTAATGCTTATTACACGATTAGCGACTATTTAAATGATAAAAAACCTTGGACCCTTCCTAAAACTTCCACCTCTCACACTTGATTTTAATTTTTTTATTATTATTTATATATTTTCTTGACATGTTTATTACATATATTTTGACATTTACTTGTAAAACATATACGTGATTTGTGATCTTCAAGTGTCTGAAAGTAACATAGAGAGATTATGGAGATCGAGCATGTCTTGCACATTCAAATGGTCAAACCGGTAGCGGCGTCGTGGATCGGGTCGGGAGGTTCCCTCTATTGTGGTCGAGCTTCGCGATGGCTGATTCACGCGTCTACTCGTGAACGGGTGCTGCCGGGGGAACTGGTCAGCTCGATCTTTTATTAAAAGTTTTTTTGTATATATATATATATATATATATATATATATATATATATATATATATATTTCCTTTCATTAGCACTTGATCACAATCACAATATGTTTCAGTATACCTTTTGACCATGTACTTTATTGTGTACTTACATGTTATATTACTGATAAAAATTATACATAAATTTATATTTAAAAATGGTAAGCCCTTCTGGCATAATAGGGACCAACACTGTTTGAATGAGTTTCTTTCGGCATTTCTTCTCAGCAGTGGTCGTTCCGAAATGCTAGTAGTTTGTAGCTTTGGTAAACATCATTTAATTTAGAATATGACGTGAAAAAGTGCCTGTGAAGGCCTAATTTCTGAATAAATTATTTGGTTTTGATTTTGATTTTGGGTTCCTCTTGGTTCACCGGGGTGGCTGGTTGTGTCAGACCAGCCCCCCCCGGTTACTAAGCCCCACCATGTTCTTACCTAACCTAACCTAATTATGTCAAGCAGAACCGAATTTACCGATTGTTTTAATTCAAGCTTATCTAGATTTTGAGAAACCAAAAAATTTTTTCGACTAAACGTGCTTTCGGTGTTGATTCTGTGAACTGTGGATATCCCCTTCGAAACAATTTCCGCATTAATGTGACGGAGGACGATGGAGTAATGGCGTCTAACGATTACAAAAACTGTACGAAAAGTAAGAGAGAGAAAAGTGTGGGAGAAAAAGTAGGAAACTTCAGAAGTAGGAAACCAGATAGTCCAGAGAGATATCAATTACTACGCACTGAATTATACATTATATTACAATTGAAGGCACACATTTAAAATTTCCATAATCTCCTCTCGTCATCCTAACATTAGCATAAATATACGCCACAGCATTTTATTTCGTCCAATCGCATTGTTAAAATTCAACTCGTGTTCCCCCAATGAAATTGCGCACTTAATGGTCCAAAAATTTAAACGACCGCTGAAATCTTCGAGTCAATTTATTTCGTATATCTCTAAGTTTAGCCATGAAGTAGATTCTTTTGCAAATTGTACTCCATTACTGGACATATGAGATTGTGAAGAAATTAATGATGCGTATTTTTTAATATTATAACAGATGTTAGCCAAAAAGGCGCCCAGGTTTGCGACCGACTATTTGGTATTCAACTTTTGTTCATATACATATAGCAACAATCTGGAAAACTTTATCATTCTTGGCTTAGTAGATTTCGTGATGAGTAAGCGAGTTCCGCAGCATAGAAATAATAGTTGTACTTGGATATGACCACAAATCACTCCATTTGAGCAATAGGTTTGCGGGCCATAATTTAGATGCCACAATATCTATAGAACTCTGATGACTTGGCACCTGCCTATACATCACGCAGTTGGAAACGGACGGGAGATTAAAACATCCTAATTACTACAAAAAATTGTACTATTAAACAGAGTCGCCTGCCGCTGTCTGTCCTTATGTATGCTTAGATTTTAAAATGTATGACGACAACGATTTTGAGTCCGGTTTTTTTTTAATGGATAGCGTAATTCAAGAGGAAGGTTTAGCTGAATAACTTATTATGGTTATGTCCGAGCGATGCCGGGACGGGCCGCTAGTCAAACAGATTTATGAAAACAGACAAATTTAGAGGAACTAATAACCGCCTCAGTAGACGTGTTCTCGAGTGGAGACCACGCCTGGGACATCAACTGGATAAATGTCGACGAGATGTCCTGCGTAAGATTGCAAGGTATGACTATGGCCATGTAATGTCACATTTGTTACGAATCTGTGAGACGTCAAAAAACGCTCGAGCGTTCTGAATACGTAGCACGTTTCTAACATCCACAATTCTGTCTTTTTCATACATAGATATCGTGTGAAAGCAGTGACGTACTACGTGTTTTATATTTCATATCTGCCCTGAATCTGACTTAAAACGGCGCTCGAGCGTTTTGAGTAGACTCACATTGATGACACACACGAGTGCTCTATGCCTGACTCGAGTCAGCGCTCTGTTGCTGCCAACTTCAAGTATTTACAAACTGCTCAAGCGTCGACTGGGAGCAGTTCACAATACTACTTGTACATCACATCATATCACATCGCAAGTAACTGACAGAATGAAAAATAAAGGTCAAGGCCAGGAGAAGTGCAAATTATTTGACAAGTATTTGACAAGATGTGATGTGATGTGACTTTCGAGTTTTACGGAATAATGATTATTAATGCTACAAACTAGCATTATTCTTTTTTAAGTATAAAAAACATGTCGTATCACGTATCAAGGATAGCTTAGGAGAAATAATGGCTTAAGATAAAAATAAATATATTAGGACAAATCACACAGATTGAGCTTGCCCCAAAGTAAGTTCGAGACTTGTGTTATGGGATACTAACTCAACGACACTATATTTTATAACAAATACTCAATTAGAAAAAGATCATTTTCTATCATGACCCGACCGGGGATCGAACCCGGAACGTCTCGGTTCAGTGGCAAGAACTTTACCACTGCGCCACCGAGGTCGTCAAGGATATCTAGACAAATCACACATATCGAAATATCCGCCATATCAGTTAAGTCACATGCCTTTAGGCGACTTGAATAAGATCTGACACCAGTGATTTTGTAATCACACACTCGAAAATAATATAATAAGAAGCCGAAAAGTACGAGCAAACATCCAAAGCCCAACTGAAAAGATCATTTTGACCTGACCGGGAATCGAACCCGGGACTTCCAGTATAGCAGTCTCACAAGTGACTTCACCACGAATATCCACCCGTGTGTAACAATGTCGAAACGTCTCAGATCGCCACGCAGACATCAATGTAACTAATTGGCCATATAATTTATGCATAGGCCTTACAGACTAATGACGCCACTACGCCTGTCCCTAGCGGCCACTTGCTGAGATGGCGGTTCTAAGAATATATAGCATGATTTGCACAAACAATCTGTTTCTTCTTCGTGCTACATATTCTTGGCTCTGACGCCGCAAAGCCAAGCGTCGGTTAATATTTGACATGATAGCTAACACTGTTGAAATGAATTTCTTTCGGTATTTATTCCCAGCAATGGTCGTTTCAATTTACTTTATAATTACTATTCTTCATAGTCATATTCCTCATGGCTGAGGGGTCGTGGTCATTAAGTGGAATTAAACACACACAACAACTTTCTTGGCATTAGTAATGGAGTGGTTTGCCATTGCCTTCTCCATTTCACACACAAGTTAATAATCAACCAGTGTGCAGGTTTCCTCACGTTGTTTTCCTTCACCGGAAGCATGTAGTGGTCGATGAAAATTACTATACATAAATACTATATAGTAATATAACAGTTGGTATACAAACTCATGTGCCACGAGTAGGATTCGAGCCTGCGACCTTTCGATCCACAGGAAGGCGTTTTAACCATTACACCACCACCGCTTCTTTTTTATATTATAATTAAAATACTATATAAAATACTATATACTTTAAAATTTGATATGAAAAATTGCCTGCGAATGTCTATTTTTTTTAATAATTGCTTTGAATTCGACAGAGAGAGAGTAGAGGACTGTATTTTAATAGATAGGTTCTTCAAATAAAACCACTATTTAGAAGAAATAAAATAAATATTGAGACAATAGTACATAGCTCAAGGATACGAAGCTCCCAGCGCGGCGGTGCGATCCGATCGCCACCAATCAACGTATAGATGCATATATATGCTTCTACAGAGAATATGAGAAAATACATTAGAATCGACCTAACCAGTTCCCCCTGGCAGCGCCCGTTCACGAGTTAGCGATTAGGACAGCTATCGTCAAGCTCAACTATAAATTATAGAGAACCTCACGAACCTGCCTAAGGGCCCAACTCGACTGGTGCTCTGTTACGCTTTGCTAACTGAAGCTAAGTTTCAAACACCCAGTAGAATATTGTTTGTCAAAAATTAAGTAATTCCATTGCCTTTCATCACCCCACGTGAGCTAGGTACTGCACGACCTATACCAATAGAAATAATTGGTCGAAATTTAGCTTCAGTTAGCACAGCTCCTATTGAGTGGCCTTAAAAGAAAATGGAGGGTGGTAAAAAAGACAAAAGAGCGGTTCGTAGATACGGAACGTGATACAAGCAACCGCTAAGCTACCGTCAAACTTTGCCCGTGGTTTGCCCGATAACTCAATAACCAACCAGTGGAGCTGAAAAAGTTTAAACTCTGTCTTCGTCCAAGGAAAAATGTTAAGACGGAGTGGAACATACTAGGTCCTGTTTCGGGCTGATAATACATCATGTAACACATCGAACAGATAGCGTTAAATATTATGTTTCACAAGTGTTGGATACAGCTGGCCAATCACATCAGATTTATATAGCAGGTTACTACGAGTATATCTGTCAAATTGAAATGTGATATTTTATCAGTGGGTGAAAACTTTAAATAATTAATTAATGGAAAATATTTTGATTCCAATGAAATAATTAATATATAAATATGGACAAATCAAGCAAATTGAGTTAGCCCCAAAATAAGTTGGAAACTTGTGACAAATGATGTTGATACCTATTTTAATCATCTTATAATTTACTGGCTTTTGCCCACAAATTCGTATGTAAGTAAAAATCCGTTTCTCATAGGAATTTCAGGAAATGCCTTTTTAGTGCGTCCCCTACACTGCTCTAGGAATCTACACACCAAATTTCAGCCTTCTATGCCCAGTCATTTCGGCGGTGCGTTGTCTATCAGTCTGTCAGTCAGTAATGTAAGAGTTTTTTTATATATATAGATTATATTATCATCATGCAATTAAGATCATAATTTTTCATTCATATATCTTATTCCTAGGGTCAAGCGACCAGGTTTTATTAGTGGCTTGAGGATTGTGCTTTTCAATCTTCCATTCCAGACAAAATGTGGATTTAAATATAATCGTTTTACAATCTTCTCCACTGCACTATTAAATAGGCAAGGCGTACGGCTCACATGATGGAAAATAGTGACCATAGTCTGCGCATACGCACATTATCAAAGTTAGTTGAATCTGTTGAATTTGATAAAGCTTTTCGCGGCCTTTTTGAAGTAGTCCATTTTGCCTCGAGGGAAAATAATGGCGTCTTAACTTTTTCCGTCAAAAACTCTGTAAACAAGACGCATCGCAGTTGGAAAGTATCGAGGTTCGCTGCGGACCGAATTCTACGTACTTTGTCTCCTTTAAGAATACATGTAACGTTATTGTTTCGTCTTCTTTTTGAGAAAAAACTACATATTATACACGCGAAAGTTTGTGAGGATGTGTGTGTATTACATGCAGGTTAGTCTTTCACGCAAAATAGGACGGTATGTTATGAAATTTAAGACACGGGCAGAATATAATCTGAAATAACACATAGGGTACTTTTTATTCCGAAATTCCAAAGTGAGCGAAGCCCCGGGGCGCAGCTTGTTGTATATAAACCGTATAACAAAAATAGTAGAATCTACGATTGATAATAACAATTTGAAAAGTGAAATATGAGAATTCTTTCAGTCTTGGAGCAAAAGAAAAACTTAACTAACTTATTCTATTTAGAATAAGTTAGTTAAGTTAGTTGAATCAACCAACTAACTTATTCTATTTAGAATAAGTTAGCTGTTTCTCTCTCCATGCAGATGTAAATCATGGGAAAAGGCTATACACTAGTTATTCTTCCCAAAGGCGATGGGCTAATAACCTGTCACTCTCTAACAACCTCTCTCTCCCATCGGAGCGTTTCCCGGTTGCTTCATCAGCCAATGAACACACCAACCTGTCACTATTTAATCACAATTCTAAAAATAAGTTGCACCAGTCAACTCTCGCGTTAACATTAACAGTACGCCATTTTGTCTATACATCAGCGTCGCCCATACGTAAACTCAGTGTCAAAATTGACGGTGCAACTCATCCTAAATAATTTTTTGTTGCTAAACTAAATCCGAACCGCTGAATTTGTAAACGACATTTTACAAAGCGTCGCTGCACAATAGCAAAATGTGTCGCCACTCTCGACTAAATGCAACAATATCTGCATTTAAGTGTTATTTAATGCAGCACATTCTTATCTTAATGGCTTCATATAAATTAAGTCATAATTTATGCGTCTTGGGTCTAGCAATGAGTTCATTATGGAATCAAAAGTGGCTTAATGAACAAAGGCGTAATGTGGTTTCGGTTCTCAAATTGATAATTTTTTGGGCCGAATTCGCAGACTTTTAATTGGCTCCCTGTTCCATACTGTATTTTTTATATGAACCAACAGAGAAATATTCATGTGGCGGACCACATCGGATCGGTCGGACAAAGGAGGTCGGACGACGTGGTTAGAGCGTATATAATTGTTACTTAATAAACTGTTGTTGTTGTTGTGTGTTGTTACTTTTCTAAATAGTAATAAATCCTAACTATCCTATCGATATTAAAAGCGAAATTAAGTATGTTTGTTTGTTACCTCCACACGCTTTAACTGCTTTGACAATCTTGAAATTTTTCGTCCATAATGCATGTCGGAAAAAATAATGTGACGCGAATGTTAATAACAAAGCTAGTAAATTTACTAGCTTTGCTATAATAATTATAGGATCATTCCTATCCTTACGTAGATATCGTACGAGGTGACTACGGGACACATAGCCCTGTCAACTGTTTACTGTTATAGTCAGCTAACAATTACTTATTCAGTCGAGAAATATTTGAATGTGACGATAGCATAAAATGATTTTCATCTCATTATTTCTAACATTAAATACGAGTATTTTTACTTGAATAACATATGGAAAAATGTAATATTATGTTTCTCTAAAATATTCTCTTTGTAATGTTTACACGCAACGGCATAATATGTCTGGATGATTGCTTCTATTTTTATTTTACCACCATAACCTGTGCACATATTCATGTAATAAAATATCATTTTATTTCAACTCAAGGAGAGATGAAATCAGGCAGGCATTTGGTTGTAAGATCACACTATATTTGAAATGTTTAGAGTCTTTTTTCGAGGGGTGTTATAAGTTTAACCGCTAAGTTTGTCTGTTTGTCTGTAAGTGGCACCGTAGCTCATGAACCGATTTGGATGTGTTTCTTTGTCAGTCTGGGATAGAGAATATTATAATACATAGTAGATATGTAATTATGGATATATATTTTTTTATGCAAAATATTCAATGATTCACTACACACGCTAAACATTGAGCCTAACAACACAAACATAGTAAATGACACATTATAGGTAGGTAACCATAAACGCAGATTTTTTTTTGTGATCACAATTATAAATGTTTACCGCCGTGAATAAAAAATTATACACAAATTTATATTTAAAAAATGGTAAGCCCTTCTGGCATATTAGGGACCAACACTGAATGAGTTTCTTTCGGCATTTCTTCTCAGCAGTGGTCGTTCCGAAATGCTAGTAGTTTATAGCTTTGGTAAACATCATTTAATTTAGAATATGACGTGAAAAAGTGCCTGTGAAGACCTAATTTCTGAATAAATTATTTTGTTGGAAGAATATAAACAACGTCTAAGCATTTAAAAAAAAAATCTATAATTTATGGCCCGCTCGTGGAACTTTTTGTCTATTGCGCGCAAATGTCACTTTCTGTACTTACGTTACACTAATAAATTGTTTTAACGAATATTCTCTTTAAATCGTATATTCCCTACATATTTGATTTTGATTTTTGATTTTGAATCGAAGCCACTACCAGCAGAGAGCGTAGCACGGTGATCACTACGCCACGGAGGTCGTAAAATAGATTTATAGTAATAGTAGAAAAGTATAATTAGTAGGATCGATATCAGGCACCGATGAGATGGGACTAGCATAATGCATAATGCTCTCTGCATGTCATCCACGTAGCCAAGTCTCCGAAACTTATGATCATATTGGTCGAGTCGATTCGTGTAGTTCTTTCTCTCTTATCTCCTGGTTGCACTCACGGCTGTAGCGCTTGTAGCAGGGCCATCTTAAAAAATAAACCTTTAAATTTTGAAGATTTCGCAGGGGGTCGTGTATCGGAAATTCCGACTACAGCAATTTGTAGCTTTGGTAAATATTGTATAATTTAGAATATGACGTGAAAAAGTGCCTGCGTGAAGGCCTAATTTCTGAATAAACGATTTGATTTTGATTCCGAGGACAGTTGCTTTTAGTAAGTTATGTATATTTTATTATATGTGTGTATGTTAGTCTGCAAGATATAAGTATATTATACGATCCTATGTTATTGTAATGTACCTAATAATTTTTAAATAAATAAATAATTTAAAAATTTGAAGACTAAATAGACAATTATTGCTTTCTAAACCATCATTTAAACCTATTTATTGTGAATAAATAAATTCAAAAGAATTTCTTATTTTGTGACCGTACGACCGCCTAACGGTCAACCTTCTTTGGAAATACGATTGTTGCCTATTTACTGCCAAGGCTGTGTCCTGTAGTCACCTCGTACGACATCCACGTAAAGTTTAGAGTAAGAAAAGAATTAAATAGGTTGAGCTAGCATCAATCAAGTAAAATGGATAATTTAATTTTAGGCTGTGATTTTACGACCGACCGCCTGCCACACGTCGAGCCTCCTTGGAAATTCTATGAAATTCTATTGTTATCTATCCGCTGCCGAAGACTATCCGATAGCCGCCTAGTACGGCACCAACGAATAATTTATGAATTTTAGTATATTTTAGGGCGGGGGCACACGCCACTGCTCTCGCCCAGTGTGGATGTCGGTTAAAACTTTGAATTTACCGCAACGCATCTAACCTTGCAACTTAACTGACAGAATGGGACGTGACTAGATTGTTATCACTGCATTTGTAGTTAGTGAGTCGTTAACTTTGACTGGCTCTGTGTTGGAAAGTAGAAGATTTCAATAGAATAAGTAATGAATAAGAAATCTTTATAAAATTTTTGATGTTTTTAGACGTCAAAAATTTACATTTACATAAAAGTCCACAGCAAACTTCCGAAGCAAAAAAAAATCGTAATTCTTTGTGAAACTTAGCATGATAAACATCATTTATTGTAAAAAAAAAAATACTAAAACTAAGTCTTCAGACTTCCAGAGCAAAAAGAATCTTACAATGGTATATATATACAAGTTATATTGACCTCAAAAATTTAGTTAAAACTTAACTTCACTAAATAAATAAATAAATAAATAAATCTATTAGGACAAATCACACCGATTGAGCTAGCCCCAAAGTAAGTTCGAGACTTGTGTTACGGGATACTAACTCAACGATACTATATTTTATAACAAATACATATATAGATAAACATCCAAGACCCGGGCCAATCAGAAAAAGATCATTTTCCATCATGACCCGACCGGGGATCGAACCCGGGACCTCTCGGTTCAGAGGCAAGCACTTTACCACTTCGCCACCGAGGTCGTCAGACTTCACTGCCGACTTCCAAAGCGCAAATAAAAAAATTATTAATGATACAGATTTAACATCATGTTTACGCTAATTTGGTTTTATGAATGAATGAATGAATGAAAATATTTATTTCAGACTGTTCGCGACGGCCACGTTGACTTAAAACCTCAATAGGTTTTGACGTTTTCTTAAAGAAAAAACTGTATTGACTGTGTAATTCAAAATAAACTATTGGAAGAATAAAGGCTGCCAAATCTGCTGCATCGTTTAACTCACACAGTTATAATATTAATTTGAACCAGCTTTGGTTTTAAGTATTTATTTCTCAAATAGAATATACAATATTCACTTACTGAGAAACTATGTCTAAATATACATGTTAATCGACGAGCATAACAATTAATATTCACTTATAACTAACATGCAAAGCAATACTTACAAATATTATATTGGGCGTATCGTACTTACAAATATAATATAGTATGAAACTGCGGGTATGCCGAACAAACAAAACCAAAGAAAACTTTAGAGAGACCAGAAGAACAACCTGTGGTTTCTTAATGGTTGGATAATCGCATTATATCTACGGCAGGGTAAACACAGAGCTATGAAGGTTGTTGTCCTGTATTAGACCCAGCTGATGCTGTTGTCTACACAGGCTATACACAATATACAGTACAAATCCATATTATATTAGGAAGAAACATGTGAAAAAACAAAATTATGTGAACTATGTTCTATGGTTAACGTTTAAAAATTGCCGCCCTTTATTCATAGGTAATTTTTTGTTTGTAATTTTGAGCAATACTATGTTTATAAGTAGTTAAATATGTTAGAATGTAATATGACAGTGGTGATAACAAATAATCAATATAACATTATTGCAAATAAATATTTCATTAATAAAAAAATTTCATTAATAGAAGTATGAAAAACTAAATTTTCACATGAAGATATCGGTGGCGCAGTGGTAAAGTTCTTGCCACTGAACCGAGAGGTCGCGTCATCATGGAAAATGATCTTTTTCTGATTGGCCCGGGTCTTGGATGTTTATCTATATATGTATTTGTTATAAAATATTATTACTTCATTAAACTTAAACTTAACACAAATAGGGTATAGTACCGTTGAGTCAGTATCCCATAACACAAGTCTCGAACTTACTTTGGGGCTATCTCAATCTGTGTGATTTGTCCCAATATATTTATTTATTCACAAACATAAAGCAACGATTTGCTATAATATTTCATCTGGAGTGCTAACAGATTGTGCCATAACCCATGCATTATGTTAGGGGCACACCATTAACATAAACGGCCCATATTTGCACAGCGTGAATAGTATGAATCATTATTGAATATGTTTAAAGTTATATGCGCAGTTATTTTATTTATCGGTTCTACAGTCAACCTAAGACATTTTTTTTATGGAACATTCGTAAATTTAATGCATGTTATGGAAAATTAATAAATAAATTTTGATCGCGTCTCGTCATGAAAAAGTAAACTGTAACATTTATCCTCAATCTATAATTGCTCCATGAGAGCCCGCTTTTGGACATTGTATCCCTCTTCTATGAATTTTAATTTCCTTATTTTTCATACAATAAGTTATAATAATATATAATATAAATACCTACACACAGTAACACGTACCCCGCCTCTGTCTTGCCTTAGCCGGCCGGTCAGAGTGCTGTAGCAAGACCAGAAAATTCGCTAGAGAGTGGAAATGTATTGCAAAAAATGCGTACCAACATAAAATATAATAATAATAATTTCTTTATTTCCGACATAATCCATATTAAATGTTAGTAACAATGTTCTTAAGACTATGTTAGTAACTTACTTGAAATGAATCTGAGTTCTGTGTAAGTACATTATGTACATTATGTACTTTTATATATTATTAAAAAGAAAAAAAAACATTGTAAGAAACAATAATGGTAAGCCGATCTGGCATGATAGGGAACAACACTGTTCAAATGAGTTTCTTTCGGCATTTCTTCTCAGCAGTGGTCGTTCCGAAATGCCAGTAGTTTGTAGCTTGTAAGAAATAACTATAAATATAAAGATTGACGAGAAAAAGTGCCTGTGAAGGTCTAATTTCTGAATAAATGATTTGAATTTGAATTTTGAATTTGTCTGTTGTTACATCAAAGACTTAATCTTTTAAATCAATTTTCGTGGACAAATGCATCAATATTACGCGGTATTGTATTATGGTACGCGATGTCAACTCGTGAATGGGTGCTGCCAGAGGGAACTGGTCATCTCGTTTCTCATATATTTTTATGTAAGTTAATTGTTTCACATCGATATATATATATATATATATATATATATATATATATATATATATATCTACATTGTGTACTTTTATATATTATTAGAAAAAAAAACATTGTAAGAAACAATAATGGTAAGCCGATCTGGCATGATAGGGACCAACACTGTTCAAATGAGTTTCTTTCGGCATTTCTTCTCAGCAGTGGTCGTTCCGAAATGCCAGTAATTTGTAGCTTGTGAGAAATAACTATAAATATAAAGATTGACGAGAAAAAGTGCCTGTGAAGGTCTAATTTCTGAATAAATGATTTGAATTTGAATTTGTATGGGCCGGTCCACCCTGCCAGCAATAACAGTGAGAAAGCTACTATACAAACAAATAAAAATATTTTGAAACAAATAAATATATTTAAACTAGTACCTAAATTATAAACATACGAAGAAAATGTATAAAGAAGTAAAGAGCCGAGTTGCACCAACGGAACATCGTGTCACATTTCAACATTAAAATTGTTGCTTTCCCAAAGTCCTATTAAATGTACAAACTAAATTATTCTAAGACGAGTTATCACATAAGGATGTTGCTGGCAATATGCAAAATATATGGCGCACACTAAATCAGTTTTTCCGACAAAAAATAGTTGCATAATATCCCGAAATGAAGTTTCGCGGCAAGTGAGGGATTTTGCACGAGTTTTTGTAGCGTCAACCAAAAAATTGCCTCAAAACAAAACCTTTATTCTTACATATTATGAAAAAGTCCTCTGTCGCATTATCTGTCTTTTCACGATAAACTCAAAAACGACTGCATAGGTTTTCATGTGGTTTTCAACAATATATAGTGTGATTTCTAAGGAATGTTTAGGTGTACAATTTGTTACGTTTTTACCCGAGCGAAACCGGGATAAGCTGATAGTTACAGATATTCAGTTGTGGAAGTTCTATTAACGCTTGTGATTGAGTGATTTTTACCAGCTTTTCAGGAGACACAGGCTATCGATTGATATATAAATACTAAATAGCACCAATATGACAAAACCGCGAAAAATGAACGTTAACGACGATTTTTTGTTTGGTAATATTATTTTATACCAAAATCACGAATTGTAATTGTTAGGATCTTACTTTGTACTCTTACTGTTTAATAACTCCAAACACGATTGCTGAATAAATGTGTTTTATTTTTATATTATTTAGGATACACACGACAGACTTCGTAGCCGAAAAATTCAGAGAGACAACCTTATAAAAACAAAAAATAAATCTATTTTGTCTAAACCGTGTATATAATAAAGCTTATATTTTAAGTATGTACTCGTTTTGTTTTAATGTTTGATTTTTTATGTATATATTGTGTATATACAACATACACTTAAAAATCAAACATTTATTCAAAATTATCCAAAATTGATTAAATAAAAACATTGTATTATTCTACAACTATTATAAATGCGAAAGTTTGTGAGGATGTATGTGTGTGTTTGTTTCTCTTGCACGCAATATCTACTGAACGGATTGTTATGAAATTTTGTACACGCGTGGTGTAAATCCTGGAATAACACATAGGGTACTTTTTATCCCGAAATTCGCAAGGGAGGAGTGATATTATATTTTTAGTCGTACATAAAATTAAAAATAAGATACATTTTATTTGCTGACGTTACATCCAAGTTAACTTGGAGTATCACTTCCGTACGTAACATTTAAACTAGACGAATTTATTTATGAAAATATGCAAAAGTTATTTTGAACTCCAGTTATAAAATTAGCGGTAAGTATCAAAAAGTTTAAGCTTTGGCCTAGTGGTTGTTGCGCCCGCCTGTAATCGATAGGTCCCAAGTTGGAATCCTATTCGTGTCCCATGAATTTGTATACCAATCTGACTCAGTTTTCATAGTGACTTGCTTTCGAGGAAAACGTTGCCGTGAAGAAACCTGCATATACCAGTTGATTGAGTTCACTAATCTGTAAGTGACTTGCTAATAGATTACGATCATAGGCATAAAAATTCATGAATTGACGAAATCACGAATTAAAAAATGTGATTACCGTATTAGTGATTACTTATTTTTTCTCTTGATATGTTAAATAATATAATTTTTTGCGTCATCATATCATCACTATGTAATCTGTAACATCTTATATCACTTACATTTATATATATAAATATTTTGATTTTGAATTTGAAAGTTTGACGGCTATAGACTCACATCCAATATCTGCATATTTTTTTAAGTTCTTTTTATGATATCCCTGCGGCTTCGCGGTGTCGCAACCCCGAACGCAACGAGGCACGTGCAATACAGAGAGTGCAGTCAGGAATCAGTTTGTTTACAAACAAAATGTGTCAATTCTTGAAATTGAATCAAAAATCTCCCATTGGATGCTTAGACACCATAATTAAGTTGAACGCTTGTATTCAGATTCAAATCGCGCTTTTGTTGGAGACAAACTAAGGTGCTTGACTTAGTAATGAAGACGTATTTCATTCAGGGCGCCAGGGACGGAGTCAGAATGTCAGGGCCCGTCGCGGCTCAACGGGCCCTTTCCTATGCCGGCTTCACATGGCCGGCAAACAGTTCGCCAAATTTTGCAGTAGCGGTAAATAATAGCTCTCATACAAACTATCCAATGTTCATACCTTCGCGTCGGCATCTGTCTGAGTTCGGTTATAGTGTGTAGCGGGCATTATCATCATCGTCATCATATCGAGTGTGTTATGCTAACACTGGTGTCAGAGTTTATTCAAGACTTTTACTACCTATCCCCGCCATCTAGTGACAGGTAAAATTCAAAATTATTTATTCAATTTGGATGATATACATCATTTATTTTTGTTATAATAATTCATATATTGTGACATTTAAATTTTATTTGTCATAACCTGTTTTGATATACCTTTTGACTATGTACATTATGTACTTTTATATATTATTAGAAAGAAAAAAAAAACATCGTAAGAAACAATAATGGTAAGCCGATCTGGCATGATAGGGACCAACACTGTTCAAATGAGTTTCTTTCGGCATTTCTTCTCAGCAGTGGTCGTTCCGAAATGCCAGTAGTTTGTAGCTTGTGAGAAATAACTATAAATACTGACGAGAAATAGTGCCTGTGAAGGTCTAATTTCTGAATAAATGATTTGAATTTGAATTTGAATTTGACGTCAAAAAAATTACTTGAACTAAGTAATCGGATACACTAGTGAACCAATGTGCAGGTTTCCTCACGATGTTTTCCTTCGTTGGAAGCAAGTTTCTTATAGTATATTAAAACTGTCTGTACCTAGTCAAACTATAGTCCAAATTGCATGTATATGCTTTTGCCAATCTAGTATTGGTTTCATCGCGATACGTTGCTTAGAACCCGAGATATTGCTAATAATAAGTTGTGAGCGAACGCACGAAATAAACGCGGGCGTAGCCCTGGGCAAAAGCTAGTTTCAAATAATATTTTCAGCTTTATAGCTAACGACCAGGGCCCCTTTACCGAACCTTGTACGTAATCCGGCTCTGAGTGCTTCCCTCGGAATTTAATTCTCGTGTTTATTATTTTATTAAAGGTCTGGAGAAGATATTAGTGACAGAGATCTGGTTATCTTTTATGCTAAACATTTTCGCACAATAGGTTTCGACTGTTCCACAATTCCGGAGATTTTCGGGGAAAACGCGAAACATTATTTATTGTACTACCGCACGGAATATGAGTGCTTCATGTTTCATAAAATATTTATACCTTCAGATTTCATTTAAACACCACTTGATCGAGTCTCACTCTCTTATAGCGTGTGCATTCGGGGCTGTGATGCCGCAAAGCCCGTGTCATCCGAGAATCAAAATTTTCAAAGATTATAGTGATTTCACTACTGGTGCCTGAAATCTACCACTTTGTCACCAGTCACTTTGACGTTAACTTTAACCTGTGCACCGCCGTCGTTTAGATTAAACGGCGTACTTTGCGTTTTTTTATGCAGGTTATTGTTAAAGTCAAAGTTGACTTGGTGCATGCCATCTTACGAATCAATAAATAAAATTTTAAATCAATAAATAAAATAATAATTTTTAAAAATAAAATTTATCACGTTTATTTTATCACGTTTTATGTCAAAAACATGGACTTTTTATTAAATTAAATGTTAGTTTTGTTGTCAATCGTTAGTAAAATCGATTCATAATCTTTAAGACTCAAGTAATAATCAAAATAAATTATAAGATACTAGTGGCCCGTCCCGGCTTCGCTCGGGTAAAAACATAATAAATTATACCGGGTATATAATTACATCGGGTAAAAACATAATAATTATTTGTTAATTGACGTCCTTGGAGAAAAGGCTGCGGTGAAGTTTGTTGCGCCGATTCTTCTTCACCTGCGCTTTGAAAGCCGGCAGTAGACTTAATTTAAGTAATTTTTTGACGTCAATAAGTGATGTATATCATCCTATATTGAATTAAGAATTTTGAATTTGAATTTGAATACAAGTTCTTCTTTAGGAACCTCACTATATGCAGTGACTTTGTTTTAGCTTGCAGCGGACTTTGTTATATAATATGTAAGGATATAAAGACAACAACATCGATAGTAAATTAGAAAAGTTTTAGAGTGGGTGGTACCAGTCAATTGGAGTAGTCGTATGCTAGGACTGCTAGGACGGGAACCACAAAGCGCTCACCCGCGCAAGACACATCAGAATAAATATCCTACAATATTGCTAAAAATACATATAAATCCTTACATATTATAAAACAAAGTTCTCTATTGCGTCTGTCTGTGTGTCTGTCCGTCTGTTCGCAATAAACACAAAAACTACTGCACGGATTTTCACACGGTTATCACTAATAGATATATTCCTTAGGAAGGTTTTGGTGTATAATTAATTGAGCTATTAATCGAACGAAGCCGGGGCTAGTCACTAGTCGATTTATATTTTTCACCGAATTTATTTTACGGTGAAACCGTGCATTGTGTCCATTGACGCTTTCAACATTGACGGATTGGCTTTAAAAATGGCTTAAAACATCCTTTTTGTCCACCACAAAAGCATTTTTGGATGATTTTCACGGCGATTGACATGCATACCTGTATTTTTTTTTATGCATATTTTTTCAGCGCTGAAAGGGGGTAGTGACGGATGGTTCGAGGGTGAATAAGGGCATTCTATTGTGTTGCTGGCGGCCCCTAATAAATAGGCCTTTGTAAATAAAGTCATATTATTTTCATTGAAGTTTTGTGGTTGCTCGGAGAAAGTACGAATCATTGCAATAAATAATGTCTATTCGAGGTGCTTCGGAAAGCTATTTTCGTGGCGAATTGATGTAGGTAAATGATGGAATGGGCGTCGCAGCCCCGAATGACACCGGAATAAATAAACATAAATTAAATATATTGGACAAATCACACATATTAAGTTAGGTATCCACAAAGTAGTTTTAATGAGTTTCTTTCCTTATTTCTTGTCATCGGTGGTCGTTCCGAAATGTTAGTAGCTTTGGTAAATATCATTTAATCAGAAATATGACGTGAAAAGGTGCCTGTGATGGCCTAATTTCTGAATAAATGATTTGATTTTGACTTTGTAAGCTCGAGAACAGTCTCAATATATTCTTATAGAAGTTTCTTCCACTAGACCCACGAAAGCAAGATGAAATGCAATGGCAAAGCCTTTTTTTATGTTTTGTGTGCGTGTACAGTCAACAGAACATCAAGTTACCCTGCATGAACTTCTATTGCGCGGCAATAGCGGCGAGTTTGCAGGTAGATATGCTGTTGACTGTACAAGAAAAACAGATATAAACGGTGCTATGAATCAACATCTCCAAAGTTATCCATTTAAATGTGTTACATACTTAAGAGATGAATAGTGAATAAAAATATTATTTCCGTGAATAAATCAACTTTTTTTTCGCAATAAAAATGCAGCGTGATGCAGAATCCCGCACACTGCATTCGGTATGTAAATTTTATTACTTTAAATGAAAATTTATTTGGCACCCGCTGAATTTAATACGTTTGTGAGTAAATTTAATTTTCTATGGGAATCTTCGACTGAAAAGAATGACATTTCGATTACGGTGAATTCTAGGGATTTTTTTTTTGTATACCTATTTAATTATATAACACTCTCTCATATCAGAGTTTATGGACTAGATTATAATAATTGTTATATTATAGTATAACCAAAATTGTTATATTATAGTATAAAAAACTAATACTCGTAACCGTTTTCCAATTTTCTTCCTTAACCATAAACCGAGCCCAAATTCCGCTTTCCTGCTTAATTTTTATCATACAAACCTTACGTTTTTATGATCCGTCTGTAATTTTCGTTCAGGTCGGCATGGGAATGCTAGTTCCCTTAGTCGCCTCGTACTACGTCCACATGGAGGATATTAGAGTTATCCTATTAAAGAGCTATACACAAAAATAATCGAGACTTCAAAAGCAAAGCCGAGGACAGAGAGGTGTGGCGTATACTCCACCGACAAGAGCGTAGCTCTTCAATAAGAAGAAGAAGAAAAACAATTGAAATACTTTGAACGTTAGACCTCTCCATATTCAAATTCAAATTCAAATCATTTATTCAGAAATTAGACCTTCACAGGCACTTTTTCTCGTCAATCTTTAAATTTATAGTTATTTCTCACAAGCTACAAACTACTGGCATTTCGGAACGACCACTGCTGAGAAGAAATGCCGAAAGAAACTCATTTGAACAGTGTTGGTCCCTATCATGCCAGATCGGCTTACCATTATTGTTTCTTACAATGTTTTTTTTTTTCTTTCTAATAATATATAAAAGTACATAATGTACATAGTCAAAAGGTATATCAAAACAGGTTATGATTGTGATCCGAGTGCTGATTATAATATATATATATATATATATATATATATATATATATATATATATATATATATATATATATATATATATATATATATATATATATATATATATTCGATCATATTTTCTTGCTCCTAAAAACTATTCGAAAAATCTTTAAGGCGTGTTCATATCAACAAAAAGTCGATAAGGCAAGAGTTATAGGTCCTCTATGTACTGGTAGATTGTTTTACCCTCCCTTTGATATATACCCTTTTATATTGGGACGCGATATTCTTTGATTTATTACGGCGTCCTACGGAATCATTTTGAAGAATGATATACTAATATATGTCGCGGGTTATGCTTGTGTTTGATGGAGAAGACTCTTGTCTCTTTCCAGGTAAATTTTAGTAAAAAGTGTTATAGCACAATAATAAAGATTAATGTAAATTAAATTAAAAATACTGACCGATTCCTGAGCTGGCTTCTCAACTGCTATAAAAGATCAGTGCAAAGCTGTGCGACTTTACTTACTTTTTTCAACAAATTTGATAAGTAAAACGTTAAATTTCAGCTAATATCTAACTAATATTGTTGGGTATTTATTCATATACGGTATTTGTAAACTTTGATGTCTATATTTTATTTGTAATAGTGCCACAAAAACTTGAAAAAAGAGTCTAGCCATATCCCACTTTATGTGGGGTCGATACAGCCTGTCGGTCGCCTATACTTTTCCCTGTCTGATGTTAACCGATCTGTTACTTCCTTTTTAGCCATATCCTGCCTAACGTACTCCAACCCTTCTTCGGCCTTCCCCCACTTCTTTTCCCACTCACTTTATTCAAAAAGAAGTCAACACTCATAACATATGACATTACAATTTCTATAATATTTCCAAACTGAAATTTCACACACGTAAGACAAATTTCAGATTGCATCTTCCAAGTTACATGATTTATGAACTTTCGAATATACAAAAGTGTACTTTATTTTGTGCTACGTAAGGTAGTAATTTCAGTAGCCCTTCGGGCAGTAAATTGAAAATATCAAAAGCACATTTGTCCCACAATGAGAGCTGTGAAGAATGACGTGCTGTCTCTATAGTATAAGAGCTCAAAGCCTCTTACTGTTGTGTCATCTTACTAGTAGTATAAATGCGAAAATTCGTGAGGATGTTTCTGTGTATGTCTGTTACTCTTTCACGCAAAATCTACTGGACGGATTGTTATGATATTTGGTATGGTTAAAATGATAACAACGAAACGTTTAACATTCGTACAGTATGATCTTATACTAGAACTCTATATTGTAATTTTAAATTGCCAAGGTGCTACAAATATTTTAAATAATTGCGTTCCGAGAAATACCGTTCTTTTCATCCATACAATCAATTTAATCCTGTATGGCAGACTGTTTTGTAACATTCAATCCATAATATTTTTTTAGTGATGCAAGAAAGTTTAAATAATAAAATACTCATTAATATACTCTATCTATTACGCTTTCAAGCTAAACCGATAGACCGATTTCTATGAAATTTGACAACGATAAATAGACAGCTAAATATGATACCTCGAATTTACATACCTACTTGAAATAGGTATAGTATTAGCCACTTGTTATACATAAAATAACAATACTATACTTCTTCTTCATAGTGATATTCCTCATGGCTGAGGGTCGTGGTCATTACGTAGAATGAAACACGCACAACAACTTTCTTGGCATTATTAATGGAGTGGTTTGCCATTGCCTTCTCCATTTCACACACAAGTTAATAATAATCGACCAGTGTGCAGGTTTCCTCACGATGTTTTCCTTCACCGGAAGCTAGTGGTGGTCGATGAAAACTACTATATATGAGTCAGATTTGTGTACAAATTCATGTGGTACGAGTAGAATTCGAACCTGGGACCTTTCGAGCCACAGGCGGGCGTCTTAACCATTACACCACCACCGCTTCAATACTAAACTGATGGATACTAAAGTGACCGTGTTAATTTGAGAAAAATCTGTAGGGGCTCCGACGTTAAATGGCAGATAATAACTTATATTGTAACGCCACGCATTATGACCTCTTTAGTCATGTCACGTGCGCGCCGGCATGATTTTTATTTCTTTCATTCTAAATTCAAAATTTGAAATTATTGTTCCACTTGATATTTTGAAATCACATTTTGACTCATTCATTACCACAACGATATCGGCACGTACCACACGTACGCTGTAATAATAATATATATATATATATAATAAAATATCTTAAATTATTTATAGACCCTTGAAGGGTAAGTGTTTTAATATGTTTCGGAAAAGTGTTACAGTGATTTAGTGCTATAGTTTATATTTTTTTTTATTGTTCACAGATCTGTATTTTACTTATTAATTATATTATTATACAACTGTCTGCCTTTGCCTATCAACCCTACCTGAGATTACCCTACCACCTAACAATATTAGAGGGTTATTATATATAATAATGTTAATATTTCAAAAATATGCCCAAATTATCAAAAAATATAAAACATAACAAATGCATGAACGGTATTTTTTCATCACAATTTGTTTCTATTTTGTTACTACATCCCAGAAAATGTTACCACGACCACCGTACAGTCAACAATCATTTCTATTTTCACGACATCAAAGTTTAAAATAGTTTGTGAAGAAAAAGGTTGGTAGAAGAAAATTTACTTATTCTAAGCGTCTCAACACTGCGAATGGGCTCTAAAATCAGTCAGGGTTTTATAAACACACCCTTACTTGTTTTGTAAGGATAAAGTTCACAATATAATTTGTTACACGAAGATATGTGACATAATAGTACAGAACGAGCTAATACGAACTAGTATGAACGAATTGATTGACCATTTATCCATCACCATATGAATAATTAATTACGTACTAGCAACGCCCGGGGGCTTCGCTCCATGGATACCAATGGATATTTTATTTTGGAAATAAATGAAATGCGACAAACAAATAATATTATCGTAATAAATAAAAAGTATTCTCCCCAATACAGTTATAGGTGAACACCCTCTCTCTAATCTCAGGCAATCCTCGCAGATTGATGCCACATAATCTCAACATTGACTACAAGCCATTTGTTATAATTCTACAAGATACAGGATGAAGCATATTAAAACTTTTGTAAAATATGATTTAAGTCCTATGACAGATGTCAAATAGTATGAACATAATACATCTGTCTCTGTCGCTATCATTTCATCCTGCTCTAATATAACTCGAGTTATATTCAGTTACAGTTTAAGTGTGCGGCTTGCACTATCAAATCTCTTAAACGCAGCCATCCAATCAGAGTATAGCATTAACCATGCCTTAATGTGATTGGCTGCGTGTCAAGGCGAAAAGATTAAATAGTGAAAAGCAAGATAAAGGAAATTAAACACATCGAGAAGCAAATGTTAAAGGGGACACACGAATGATAAAAGATCTAGAGTTTAATAGGCAGTCAGACAGCCTAGCCTAAAGGGTAATGCATTGACAATCAAATTAGAATCTATACAAGCCTTTGTTAATAAATTGTCTAAACAACACTGAAAACTGAATTAAAATCCATTGAGCTTAGAAACAGAGGGACGCAGCGAACAACTTTGTTTTATACTATATATTGATGAGTCTCCAAGGAATCAAAACAGAACAACATGTATATATTGTAATACAGTGAGTAAAGGCAGCCAAATCGGTGTGATACGTCATCGAGACAAACAAACGCACACATCAATAACTAAAATAAATATATTTTTGCTTTTTTCGTAATTCTGCACATATTTTATAGTGAACATCGCGTTATAGGATTTTATTGAGTTTACGAATGTTTTTCCTGAAAATAGAATTGCTTTTTCATCGTATGTAATTTTAAGAGCTAATAATATACTTTTGTCTGTGGAGTCAGTACAAGGAGTTTAGTACTCATGTTCATTCGGGGCTGTAACGCCATTAAGTCAAAGTCGACTTCAGCCAAAAAGAGGAACGGGTCCCGAAATAAAATCTCTTTAGGAATCGTATTGTTGTCCAGTGAAATATTTCATTATTTCCGAATAAAGGATTGGAAGTTGAAGCAATCAAATTAAATCATATCTACATTGTATGTTATCGTTGTCTGGAAGATATATCGCTTCGCTCTTAGCGATAAGGCCGCTAATTTTACATAGTTTTATATTTTCTTTTAACCACCGACGCAAGAGCAGATGTGTTAGAAAAGTTTGACCGCTTAAGTATGTCTGTCTGTGTACGTGTCTCTCTCATCATCGGGTGAACCAATTTGGATGCGGTTTCTTTTATTTGATAGCTAATTTTTATGCGCTAGTTCTTAAATATGTTTGTATCAAAATCGGTTTAGCCGTTTACAGATTGTAGCGAAATGAATATTGAAAGTCGTGTTTTTTCTTTTAATTTGTGTAACAAATTAACTTTCTTCATAATTATTATGTTGAACTGTAAATTAAAGACTTCATTCATTTTCAATCCTATTTCCCAAAATGTATTATTTTAATAAAATTTACCATAAAACTTTAGGTAAGTTTTACTAGTAAGGCTAAATAACTTTCACCGCAACCCAAGGTACAGTAACACGTCTGCGAAGTTCTCTTTCAGGATTTAATGCTGAATAAATTCCCTTTAACATGCAAATTAGGGTTTTAATAACGATCGACGATAGACTCGCCAAGTACGGTATTGACACAGAAAATGTAATATTAAGTACATTAGAAGTGCCAAAGAGAAGTGAAGTCGTGTGTTTAACGTGATAGATTAGTTCAACTCTGTATTCTTTAATTTTAATACGTCTACCACTTTACATTTGGGATAATGGCCCCAAATTGAAGCAGTGGTGGTTTAATGGTTAAGACGCCCGCCTGTGGAACGAAAGGTCCCAGGTTCGAATCCTACTCGTGCCTAATGAGTTTGTGTACCAATCTGACTCATGTATAGTAGTTTTTATCGACTACCACTTGCTTCCGATGAATGAAAACATCGTGAGGAATCCCGCGCACTGGTGGACAATTTAGTTCACTAGTGTGTATGCGACTGCCTGCCACTAGATGGAGGTAAGTAGTCGTAAAAGTCACGTCAGATGCCTTCTTTGTAACAAAATCACAGTTGAAGAATCTTCAAAATTTTGCAGTTTTTTTTTTTGCGTCGAAACTTCAAATAGTCATAATATTTTTGCGGCTTTCGAGCTCCAGTTTCAAGAATGTTATATTTAATGACTTCGGGTTTCTGGGCATCACAGCCAAGTATACGATAATGGGAATATATTCCGTTGGAATAGAGAGCTACAGATATTTTCTTATAATAAAACAGTAGACACTTCTATTGGCTTTTTTAATTCCAAATTCAGCGGTTATTTGAGTTATCGCCAAAGTTTATGTTACCAGATGCTTATTTTTTTTATTATTAAATACTTCAATAGGAAATGGTTTCGGTTCGAATAATTACATAACGGGATTTAACACGAATCTTTAATGAATATAGCTGTTATGTTAAACGTTATTACGTTTCAACGACCTTGCTGTCGACGACCCAGTACGTTAAGTACAGCTGAAATCCTACTTAATATTATAAACGCGAAAGCTATAAGGATGTTTGTTAGTCTTTCACGCAAAATCTACTAGACGAATCGTTATGACATTTGGTACACGGGTAGAATATAACCTGGAATAACACATACGGTACTTTTATCGCAAAATTCTTACGGAAGCGAAGCCCCGGGGCGCAGCTAGTATCATAAACCTATATACGTTTATAGTATATATGTTTTCCTTCACCAGAAACGGTGGTATATAACTACAATACATAAGTCAGATTGGTTTACAAACACATGTGGCACGAGTAGGATTCGAAGCTGAGACCTTTCGAACACAAGCGGTCTCAACCATTTTAACTAAGTCGTTTTATGTTTCGAAAATTTAAATTTCGTCAATCTAAAACAGGAATTATATTATCAACTTAGCTTCAAAGCTTTTACGCAAGTTTGTTATCTTTAAGTTGACTCTACTTGACAACCCTTGGAAATCTCGAAGCTCATCAGAAGGTTACTTTAAGTGACTCCTTAAATAACTTCTTGATTTGTGTCGAAAATAATTTGTACTCATTTTGAATAGTTCCGTAGTTATTGGGAACTAGATTTGGCCCGCGGCTTCGCGCTAATTTTCCGGGATGAGAGGTACCCTATGTCTTTCTTCATATTTCAAACTACATGTATGCAAAATTTCAAGAAGATTGGTTGAGTAGATAGAGCGTGAAGAGCTAGCAAACAAACACACAAACTCACTTTCGCATTTTCAATATTAGTTTAGAATTAATTTTATTTATAGTAATGTGTATAAAGGAAAATAAATATATAAAGGTGTATATTTATAAACATCAAAGTTATTATAACTTTATGAAACATTATGAGGCACAATTATCATACTTAAATCAATCAAAAATATTTTGTGCTTGTGTTATTTGTCTGGGGTTATGGGTCTGATGCGTCCGTTTTTGTTTATTGGAATAAAAAAATTCTAAACTCAATCAAACATTGTCGCAAATATAATATTTATATTATATAGTAATTAGTGGAAGAAATGGAGGAGGCTTTAGCCCAGCAGTGGGACTAAACAGCTAGAAAACATTAAAATATTGAAAACAATAATGAGGTGAAAAAGATCTGGAATCGAGCGGGAATCGAACCCGCGCCCCTGGCTTTCCTGATACATTTCATCTCATTATTTTTTTTCTTAATTTAGTTAAAAGCATGGATGACATGTACAGCAAAATCTATTTAAACATTATATTATTTGTTGGAGTCAAGATGTCTATCAGAAAAAACTGAAAGTTGTTTTAGAAAAAACTATAATATATGAAAAAATTTGCAAAACGCTTCGTGAATAAAAGACCGGAAAATATCCGTCACTTACTTCGACATTATTGAATATTTGAAATATCTGCAACAAGCTTCGTCAAAAATAGCCCAATATCCTGCACAAAAGTGCCCATAATGCTAGCAGTATTTCCACGCTATAATTAATTGAAATGTTTAGGCACGTACTTTACCTAGTTTTTTTAAATTATTTTCATTATTATCGTTTGCTAAGAACACAAAAACTTCTAAAACAAAAAGCAAAAATGATCCAAAGCAGTTTGTAAACTGCCCCTGTAATTACCAGTCGAACAAAAACCGGATTTTACTGGATTTCGCCGGATAAACTGGTTAAATCCAACTTGTACAAAACACCGCCTCAATTAGGTGTAGTGTGGTTTTACCGTTTCTCGGTTCGATAAAGTTCGCCTTTTGTTTTTAAACACGAGTCGGCCATTTTGTTTCTCATTGGAAAATGGTTTAATTTTATTTCTTATAACTTCTATATTGTTATTGATTGATAATTACGCTTTTGTACTCATTTATGTTGGAGTACATTAGTTATAACTTATAATTATTCTGTGAATGGTACAATAAAGGCTTCATGCAATACGGTAGAAGTTCGGCGAGGTCTTTCATTGGCCACATATTTATTTAAAATAATAAGGACACTGCAGCAGTGTGGTGTTACAATGGATGGCGTTTTGCGTACCGAGCCGTTACGTATGGCACCTCTGTTCGCAATACCACAAGAGCGAACGAATATGCTCAAACATGCACCTCTGATTAGAGCGCTGAGGGTTCTAAATGAAGTTGCAATTCAAATCGACATATTTGGTTGTCCTTTGACAGAGTTCACAAGAGCTACATTCTATGTATTGTGCTATGGTAGAATACATGTGCAATTTTAGATCTTAACTATTGAGTTGGGAGCACCTGTAATGAGAGTGTAAGAAATAATGTATGAATAATAGTTAATAATAAATAAATAAATAAACCTAATATCTACCCACCAGTCCCACTCCCACTGCTGGGCTGAATGAAACATTCTTTTGTTAAGTCTACATTACTTATTTTAATGTTATTATTTCATAGGTAACTTTTTTTTAAATTAAGGTGAATGCGAAGAGCGAATGTTCTCTGAACAAATCCCGTTAGATGGCGTTGTTAACAACATTTTTAGTTATTAATTTATTTCTTGCAAATTGTAGTACTGATAGGCAAACTTTTTGGGGCTGCGAGCGGCAAACATACTCTTTTATTTATTTTATGTCCTATTATTATAATTTAGTCAACATAATTCAATTATGTCTCTCGGAAATATTCTGTCATTTTATTTCGTGTCTGTACACGCACTCACACTAGGACAAGATTTAAAATCGGCATCGGACATTTCAAATCGGCATAATAGATGGCGCTAACCTCTGTTGTAAATTAACTCCAAAAGATGGCGCTAATCTGTTATCAACTAACACCCGAAGACTGTTTGCCAAACTTTAGTGTACATTGCTGGTTTTTCATTGCAGTAAATAAAAAGCTCTCATACAAATTACGCAATGTTCACGCATTCAAATACCACCGACGAACTGTTCGGTAGTGCATGCCATTTGTAGCCAACTGCATGTGATAGGCCTAAAAATAAAACAAAACAGTTTTCACAATGCACACAAAATGAAATATACGTAGGTACATTGTAAATCTGTTTAGTAATACAATATTACCTGCCACATGCACTCGTCTTTGGTAAGAACCACCTTTTCCAAGACTAATTCTTTTCCCACAGTTATATTTGAAAATATTCTGCTACATTTGTCGTCTAATTCAATGCAATATTTTCATTAGCCGCATAAATCCATCGGTTTCTTCTTCAATTCATTTTGTTTCCTCTCTAGTCTCAGACATAGATTTTTGAAATTGCATAAATAATTCTTGCAATTTCCATGATCGCCAAAAACATGCCTATTATTATTACAATGTATTATAATTTTCCGTGCCACAAGAACTTTGCTTTCAAAATATTTCGCCCATGAAGAGGTAGCTTGGTGTTAGCTAAAATCTAACAGAAACAGGTTTTGTGAAAAACAACACACTATATGTAAAATGGCCAAGTAAATACATCAATTCGAAATACACTCACTCACAATACACACACTCTTCGAAATACACTCACTCTTATATATGTTCCGTCTTCATTTATTGTAAACGGAAAACCTTTACAAAAATAACTTAACATGGCCGAAGATAAATCAAAGTTATGTTCATATGATTTTTTCAACCATCCTCCATCGACATAGACAGAAATGGAACATGTTGAGGCCATTGATTACATTAAAATTTATTATATACAACTTTCGAAGTACTTTCTGTAGAGGCTCGTGTATATTCGCTTCAATACTTATTGGTTTTGCACGGCTACATGTTTGTTTGTTTATTCCTGTAAATAAATGACAACTTTTATTTTACAATTAGCTTAGTTGTCCGGGGTTTCGCTCTCGCGGGAATTTTGAAATAAAATTATAACCTTGTCACTCAGGGATAATTTAGCTTTCTAATGACGAAACAATTTCCGGGAATTGGTACGGTAGTTTCGGAAAGTACCTATCTCAAACATAAAAACTCACAAAACCTCAAACAATACAATTTCATCCATACTAATTACAATATTAGTATTGTGTGTATTGCGATGTTTTGTCAAACATTTACCTACATGTTTACTAATATTATAATTAGAAATTTACATAGTAACCTAGACTGCAAAACAGTACCTAGGTACTTATGGATTTGGATCGTTTTATATACTATACTTATTATCATAAACGATATTTTGTTTTTCTTGTCCACGCCAGAAAGCTCTACGGGAGCTGTACCTAATGCAATAAAAAAATTATGTACCTAGGTAATTTTTGTGATAATAAATAATTTTATAAGTAGGTTTCAAACATGGCGGCAAGTTGCATCTTTCGTTTAGGAAAACATTTTGAAACAGATACGGGATAAGAATGTGTAGACATAGTAACATACAAAACATACAAAACATACCGCTAGTGCCAGACATTCAAACTACATGTAACTAGCATTAAAACGTATCATTTCATTCAACAACAGTATTTTAAATTACGTCGAATCGGGGTATCGTTTCAAACATCCAAGCACTCCTTTCCTCGATTGTGGCTTGCCCGAATATAGATGTCGCTGATATCTCTTCTTATCCGTACTGTTAGCCATTATTCTCTGACTGAAATAATAATAAATATTGCCAATCAGAAAAATATCATTTTCCATCATGACCCGACCGGGGTTCGAACCCGGGACCTCTCGGTTCAGAGGCAAGCACCTTACCACTGAGCCGCCGAGGTCGTCAAAATAAATAATATTTAGCAAAGCTACAAACTACTAGTATTTCGGAACGGCCACTGCCGTGAAGAAATGCCGATGGAAACTCATCTAAATAAAATGAAATAATATTAATTCATCATACAATCATCATGATATTCAAAAGTTCAAAATGTACTTTCCGGTCCTAACAAGCAACAAATTACAAACACAAATTTTCATTCATTCGGTGTGCCCGAGCATGATTCTCAATGCTCATGAGTTTTGATGTAACCCTGCTATGTCAAACTTTACCATTTCATCGTTTCTTAGAGAAATGTACGTATGTCACAAAACATTAGCACAACTTGGTGTAAAGTGATAAAGGTAGAGAGATTAAGCTTCGTTGATTTCAAAAAAAAACTGAAACGAAGAACTTTAGGTTATATTTCACTTCACTCGATGCGATAAACAGGACAGGAAAGACAGAACAGGAAATATATTTCAAAATATGTCTAACTATATAATAACTAACTATATAATATAATATAACTATTAGGGCTATACCGCCCGTAAAGTACGGAAAAATACGGGATAAAAAAATATTCTTATTCCGGATTTCCTAGCGGAAGCAGTCTTCGAAAGTGACGGTATCATCATCGTAAATCGTCAATAAATAAATTAACCACACTCAACGGCCCACACTAAGTAGTAAGCTTGTATCGCGAGTCCGAAAGACACACAGTAACGGGCACAACACACCAGTAACCGCAAACAAATTTGTGATTACAAGTTGCAAATATTGGCCCGCGCTGAGAATCGAACTTAAGACCTGCAGATATCAACTGTGCTACTAAGCCACCGAAAACCATTCTTCCATCTAAATTTCCAAGTTAAATATAAATATATAAATAAATATATTAGGACAAATCACACAGATTGAGCTAGCCCCAAAGTAAGTTCGAGACCTGTGTTATGGGATACTAACTCAACGATACTATATTTTATAAATAGATACATATATAAATAAACATCCAAGACCCAGGCCAATCAGAAAAAGATCATTTTCCATCATGAGCCGACCGGGGATCGAACCCGGGACCTCTCGGTTCAGTGGCAAGAACTTTACCACTGCGCTACCGAGGTCGTCAAGTTATAAACTCAGGAGTCGTTCGGGATATTTAATAGTTTCAATTTTTAAAATTGTGTTAGCTTAATCTGTATACAAAATATGTTTTGTACCACGGGGTTGCGAACTCAAAACAAAGTCTCCCCGCCTGCAGGTAAAATTAATATTATGTTTTAACTTCTTTGATACACGTTAAAATATACATATATATGTCAAAGCATATACTTTCGAGAGTGGAGTGTATTTGTGCGAACTTTTCCGGAGTATAATTATTACGTGTAGATGAGAATGTGTCTTTAAATTATGCAGGCACTTTTGTTGTTTTCGCTGGACTTCCACATAATTATCTCCCTCTCATCTCCGCATGTTTTCTGATGCAATCGGGCCTATGACACTGCGAGACCAGGTTTATTTAACTAGTTGTTCGCTGCAAACACCTAGGACCTCGCGAACACAATATTTTTTTTTTACAAAATTGAAAAATTTTGAAAAACAATGAACCGATTCTGATGCCCCACGAACTTATCTATACAGATCCTATATACCTTTTAAATTTCATCGAAATCAGACCAACCCTTCGAAAGTTATCGCGTTGCAAACATACATACAAAAAATGTATTTTTGCCCCAAGTTAATAAATGAATAAATTAGGACAAATCACACAGATTGAGCTAGCCCCAAAGTAAGTTCGAGACTTGTGTCTATGGGATACTAACTCAACGATACTATATTTTATAACAAATACATGTATAGATAAACATCCAAGACCCGGGCCAATCAGAAAAAGATCATTTTCCATAGTGACCCGACCGGGGATCGAACCCGGGACCTCTCGGTTCAGAGGCAAGGACCACTGCGCCACCGAGGTCGTCAAAAGTTGACTTTGTAGACCTCGCCCGCTTCGTTCTCTCGGTCAATTATTTGTTATTAATTTATTTAATTTTTGTGGATTTTGATTTAGACTTTGACGAAGCTAGTGGTACTTGAACTATTTAAAAAAAATATCTAGATTTATACCAATAATTAGTATTGTATCTTACCTCACTGTCAACGTCGACAAATTAACTAAACTGTACGACAAATTAACTAAACTGGTACACTTTTTGACAATTATTTCTGCGCAATACCGTTTCAATTTTCGCATTTCTACAGTGAAAAGAAAATAGCATTATCTCCAAGCACAATAGTGATCGATTGAACGGTGATTCACATCGACATACTAACACTAGACACGGCACTACATAAACATGTTTATTTGTTAGATAAATTAAAAAAACCCCGACTTTCAATATTCATTTCGATACAACTTTTTAACGGCTAAACAGATTTTCATGAAACATGGCTAATAACACTCGGGGTAAGATTGTCTATGACACAATAAAAAAAACTAAAATAAAATCGGTTCATCCGTTTGGGAGCTACGATGCCACAGATAGATACACAGATACACATCGCACCTTTAATAAAAAAAAGAAATAACTCAAAATTCACAAATTTTGACTTTTTATCAAAAAACGGAATAACTTGGTGAGGACAATACGTTCACCCCAACAGCCGTTGTAATATTCCAAAATTGAATGAAATAGATGAACTGTCGTCTCTTTCTTACAAAACCGCGCGATCATGTTGATTCCGGTAAAGCGCTAGAATCAGTCATGCGCTGGCTTTGTCGAAGGCTGGACTGTTTTTTTTTTTTTTAAAGTGACACAAAGCTAAATAAGCCGGTGTATTACATACAGGTTAGTAATCTTTTAACTTATAAATATTTTAAAAATGCTTCTTCTCAGAGTTATTCCACTATATTAGCAAATTTCTGGTGATTTGTTTTGTAATATTTAAGACTTGATTCAGTTTTATGGAAATTATTAATATGTTTTATTGAACATCATTCCGAGATAATGCTGTTTTGTTTTTAAATTTACTTCGAGGTACAGAGCTGAAATAAGTATTGTATCGCTATTGTACTACATTTCAACTTAAAAAATATAGCATTTAAGTTTAAAACTTTTTAATACAAAATGAATTGCGTATGATTTGTATTTATTTGAGTTAAATCATTATTCAATGAAATATTATAGTACAATGATGAAATATTATAGTAGGTTACAGTGCATACGATTAGGTACCTAACCTAAATCGTATGCACTCTAAGTACTGTATTGTACTTGGACAAATTTATTGTACTGATTGTTTTTTTTTTATCTATTTAGCATGGCGTCTTCTTCTAGGGCACGTAAAATATTAGGCTTAGTCGAAAATAATTTATCATCCGATGACAACAATAAAGTAGCTGTCAATTAAGTAAGTTTTCCACAGCTATTAGAGTAGCCATTATCATTTCTGCAATACATTTAATATTAACTCCGCTTTTTAAATATTTATATATTAACAAATTCATAACTATAGTTAATTAATCCTGGTAAACATGAACTTCTTTTTAATGTTAGTACTTGGATTCAATTAATGATTTTAATTATTTTTTAGAAACCCCAATACATCAATAACCAAAGTTTTAATAGTCTGGTGCCCTGTTATGATAGTGATATGACTATGAGCGATAACGAAAATACGACACGTGATATGAACTCTCCTAGTAAAATAGTGGCCACAAACATTTACAGGAGTTACTTTGCCTTCATCTTCATCCAGCTCCAGCAGCTCATCATCTGACTCGTCTTCGTCCAGTTCTGGTTCGAATTCAGAGACCAAAAGCTTGCATGAAACAAACCCCTTGCCTCATGTTTCATGTACAGATGAAGAAAATGACGTTATCGAAAATACTCCCCCAGAGCAACTGAACAAGAGTAGGCAGGCAAGTCATACATTTAATTTCAGCGATTTGAGCGTGAAGAGGTAACAAAGAAATAAATAAACAAACTTACCTTCACATTTATAATATTAGTAAGGATTCTATTATTTACTAGCTATTGCAAATGGCTTTGCCCGCATGAAAATCCGCTCAGCAGTTTTTGAGCTTGTCGCACAGACAAAAATAATCTATTATCTCCAATGTGTTAGCATAACCTAGTTACATTTTTACTAAATTATGTATAGATTATTATTTAATTCCATGAATAATTTCATTAGTTTTTTATTTCATATTACAGAAGAAAAGCAATCTAAGAAGACAAGAGACACGAAATTATCAGATATCTCCTTTGCATGCCGATGAAAGTGACGTTGATCTGAGTGATACAGATCCAACTTTCATAAACACTGGGCCCGAACGAAGGAAAAACTACTTATTTATTGGATCAAGCTCTTCCAGTTCATCAATGTCCGAAATGGCTGTAACTTCTCCTCGAAAAAGGGGGCGCAAACGTACAAAAAATCCCTCGAAATGGAAGCAGAACCAAATTAAATGCATGCGCAATATGGGAAAATCTTATGTTTCCTCGTCAAAGTCGAAGAAACAGATTCCAGCCCGAAGTCTCAAAGAACCTTGCACAGAAAAATGCAGGCTAAAATGTACTGAAAAAATCAGCATAGACAGTAGGTATAACATATTTCGAAATTTCTGGGATTTAGGAGACTTGTTGAGGCAAAGGGCTTACATTCGTTCATGTATGAAAGAAATTGAGCCTAAATACAAATATTCAAACGCTGCGCAGCCTAGGCGCAACAACAAAAGTTTTTATTTTATCGTTGACAATATTAACATTAGAGTATGTAAAACCTTTTTCAAGTCAACTTTGGATATCAGATCGTATGATATTTACCGTACAGACTAAAGTCAACGATCATGGTTTTGAACTAGAAGATCTAAGAGGAAAACATAATAATCATAGAAAAATAGATCCCCAAATTAGAATTGACATAAAAAAATACATTAATTCTATTCCTAAGATAGAATCGCATTATTTAAGGTCTAACACCACAAGAGAATACATAGAGAGCAGTAAAACTATTAAAGATTTGTATAATGATTTTAAATTACAACAAGAAGAGATAAATAAAGAAGCCGGAACATACATAACATATTATAAAATCTTTACCACAGAATTTAATCTCGGATTTTTTCAACCAAAAAAGGACCAATGTGATCTATGTACCTCTTACCACAATTCAAATGCTGATCAGAAAATCCCCCTAGAAAAAGACTATATGACACATTTAGAAGAAAAGAATATTAGTAGGATTGAAAAGCTTAACGATCGAAAAAAAGTAAATGATAATTTTAAAGTAGTTGTCTATGATTTAGAAGCTGTTCTGCAGTGTCCGAGGGGTGATAGTTCAGCATTCTATTATAAGTCAAAGTTAAATTGCTATAATCTTACTGTAACAGAATTGACAAATAAGGATTCTAAAGTAGCTTATGAAAATGTACATTGTTATTTTTGGACAGAGTGTGATGCAAAACGTGGCGCTGTAGAAATTGGCACATGTATTTGGAATTACTTAAAAGCTATAAGTGACCAAGATGAGAACGAAAAGGAAATTGTATTCTACTCCGACAACACGTTTAGCCAAAATAAGAATAAATACATAACTTCCCTGTATCTATTTGCTGTTCACACATTGAAGATTAAAAGTATTACACATAAGTTTTTGATTAGGGGACACACGCAAAATGAAGCCGATAGTGTACACAGTCTGATTGAAAAGGAAGTAAAAAGAAACTTAAAGTCGGGCCCAATATACACGCCCGATCAATATATAGCTTTAATAAAGAATGCCAAAAAGAGTAAACAGGCTTTAAATGTACACGAATTAAATTTTAAAGAATTTTATGATTTAAAAGCGTTACAAGAAGATTGGGGTTATAATTTTACTACAAATACAGATGGGCAAACAGTTAATTGGAATGAGATAAAAGTTTTAAGTATGACCAAAGAGAACCCTACTATTATTTTTTATAAAACATCATACAAAGAAGATTGTTACAAAGAAGTAGATGTAAGAAATAAAAGAAAGAAAATGATACCTACAACAGAAGTGACACTTAAATCAGCCTATACAGCTAAACAAGAATTGAGTGTAAACAAGAAGAAAGATTTGAAAGAGCTTGTTTCGAAAACCTTGATTCCCTCGTATTATGCTGATTTTTATAACTCTATAATTTAAATTGTGCATTTTTAGTCCTTTTATTAAATTGTGTGCCGAATATGAGCCAAATTGTGAATTATGTAACTTTATGTATCGCATTGTGATGTTATAAGTTGTTTTTTATTTTTATACACTACTTTAAGAAGTCAATACTTTTTGTTATGAGTATACAGTTATGTTGATTTTATTTTTTTATATTTTATACCTAATTCTATAATTCGAATTGTGCCATTTTCTAGTTTTTTCAGAGTATTGTGCCGAATATGAGCAAGACAGTGGATTATAAAACAGAATGTTGATGTTATTGAAGTTGATTTTATTGGTATATACAATACTTTAAATACTTTTTGTAAAGAGTATGTAAACATTAAGTTTATCGATTTGTTGATTTCTTTTTTAAATATTATGTACCTAACCTACCTACTTTGTTAATTAAGAAGTCGTATGCTGATCTCACCATTACTTTTGAGACTGATAATAAAGATAAATATTAAAATTGTATTAATTATTATTTCCAACATTTAAGTAATTTCTTTAGAATTTTACTACTAAATTGAAATATTTTAAAATAGTTTGGTTGAATATATTTAACTGTAATAAAAAAACAGTCTAAAAATGAAAGGTTAACTATATATATCAATTATTTGAAAATAAAACCGTATCATGTTGAGTTACACCACTTCATCCGAATACATAATTTATCATAAAGCGAAATAAGTTCGAACTATTTACAAAATAATATAAAACAATATTTTCCTTTATTAACTAATGATTATTTACACAATAATTTATTAAGTTTATAGTGGTAGTATCCATTCCTATTTTTGAAATCAAATTATCTCATTTAGTTTTTTTTAAATTGAATTTTGAAGTCAGTTCGTCAAATGTGTTCAACTTTGAACGTATTTTCCCACAAAAGTGAAATTTTGAGTTATTTCTTTTTTTTATTAAAGGTGCGACATGTACACTTAAGACACGAATGATGCGGCGAAGCCTGTAAAAAAAATTGATAATAGGGCTCTTAATTTTGCACCAGCCGAATGAAGTCAGTACTTCAAGCCTTGGGAATACTATTGTAGCCTACGAACTGAAAAGGCTATGTGTTCTTTGATCGCCTCGTACGGCATCTATCGGAGAATATGGAATTATCCTATTTTAAAGCGACATTCGACGATCCTATTTTAACTGATCACAAATATTACAAAAAGTAGGTACATCAATTTTCCACACATTTAACCTTTATGGCGCGGTAATAATGGCGACTTTGCAATAAATTTGGTTAGATTGATGTGCTTTTAACTATACTATCAAACTATTCTATGAATATTATCAAGGAAGACTTCGTGTGTGACAAGTACATTAACGTACACATAACGTAACGTATATCGACGACCTCGGTGGCGCAGTTGTAAAGTGCTTGCCTGTGAACCGAGAGGTCCCGGGTTCGATCCCCGGTCGGGTCATGATGGAAAATGATCGTTTTCTGATTGGCCCGGGTCTTGGATGTTTATCTATATATGTATATGTTATAAAATATAGTATCGTTGAGTTAGTATCCCATAACACAAGTCACGAACTTACCTTGAGGCTGGCTCAATCTGTGTGATGTGTCATAATATATCCTCAGCCATGTGGTATTCCTCAAACGACTATATGAACATAATATTAATTTCATTAATTCAGATTCCAAAGTTATTTATAGTAAGTGCCATCTTCATAGTCGTATTCCTCATGGCTGAGGGTCGTGGTCATTACATGGAATGAAACACACGTAACAACTTTCTTGGCATTATTAATGGAGTGGTTTGCCATTGCCTTCTCCATTTTACACACAAGTTAATAATCAACAAGTGTGCAGGTTTCCTCACGATGTTTTTCCTTCACCGGAAGCTAGTGGTGGTCGATGAAAACTACTATACATGAGTATACAAACTCAAGTGGCACGAATAGGATTCGAACCTGGGACCTTTCGATCCACAGGCGGGGATCTTAACCATTACACCACTACCGCTTCAAAACATAAACGTAATAGTAAACTTGTTCCGTAGTAGGTACTACGGAATAAGTTTTTAACAAAAATAGTATTTTGCCACAAGTTTCTAGTGCGTTGGAGAGATCATATGGAATTCAACGCTTGACAGAGAACCCATGTCGGTGTTGTAAATGTTATTCCCTCGTTTGGAGCCGATTCGGGGTGCACCATCAGGTCATGCTTATCATAATAATGCATTGTCGTGGAAACTGAAGCGACGTGGGAAATTTCAAATCTGTAGGTCAACTGGAAGTAGGAGAAATCTAACTTGCAAGATTGGGTTACAGAAAACGGGGCAGATGAAACGAAATAAAACCTTGTAAAAATACTTTTCTCGATTTAGTATCTCACTGCACCATTTTTCAGCGTTCGTGGCGCATCTAGGATTTTATTAAATCCATGGCGTTCCTCAGTAAGTTCTGTATTGAAGTATTTTCCTAGCGACCGTGTTTTTTCGTCTCTGTTGAAATCTGTCAAGTTCTTTTGTTTTGGCGACGGTAAATGATCCTTTTTGAAACACTGGTTTCGCAACTGTTTCGTGCCATGGAAAACGAAATGAAAAACTAAAAACAGTACAAAGTAACTAGCTTTTGACCGCGGCTTCGCCCGCGTTAATTTTCCGGGATGAAAGGTATCCCATGTCCTTCTCTATATTTCAAACTACGTTGTATGTAACAATTCAAGAAGTTCGGTTGAGCACTTTTTAGCCCGAAATTCCCACCGTAGCGAAGCCCGGGAACGCAGCTAGTTGTCTACATAACGTTCTTTATATCCAAACCAATTAATTCTAATATTATAATACGATAATTGTACCGTGAAATTCCTTTATCCAGGATCTCTTCAATCACCCGACGATTATTCAAAATTATTCAAACCAATCGTTACTTCATCCGCTCCCTAATAAACCTCAATCATTTAGATTACAAAAGTGAAAATGCTTAGTCATAAAGAATTACTACACTTCAAGAAAGCTATGTTTTGCTATACAGTAGTAAAATATAGCTCTCTGCAGGTTCTCGGTTGTGTTTGCTGTTGTGAAGCCGCGCTTCAAAAGACCTTAAAAATAAACCGGCCTGCCTGACGTTAACCCTCCTTGAGAATTTTAAATTTAAAATATTAATTTTGTATAGTATGTGAAATGAAATCCAATAGTTTCCGTTAGGATAAATTACCTTTGTACTACAATATACTTTAATATGATACACATTTTCGATTGAGTATCATATGAAATTATATTATAGTATAGCTTCTACATTGCATGCCGGCTTTGATTGGGCCACATTAAGAGGGTTCAAAGCAGTTATGAACAAGATTTAAATATTTTAATGTTGTGAATTTATCTTGCTTTAAATTTAATTCTCAGAGATTCGACTAAGCTCGGCGCTTAGGAACACACTCGGCTTAATATTTCTTGTCTCCGTTTATTATCTTACACTGTAGAAGGTCTGTATAAGATGTAATTATTCCTATAATGGACCTCATAAGCTGTGGTTCGTCGCTATTATGTGGAATACCCTTCAGTTTTAAATTCTCGATAATATATATTTTAGATAAATAAATATATTAGGACAAGTCACACAGATTGAGCTAGCCCCAAAGCAAGTTCGAGACTTGTGTTATGGGATACTAACGATACTATATTTTATAACAAATACATATATAGATAAACATCCAAGACCCGGGCCAATCAGAAAAAGATCATTGAAACTGGTGGGTGAAACTGATGGGTGAAACGGGTGGGTGAAACTGGTGGATGAAACGGGTGGGTGAAACTGGTGGGTGGACTGGTCCAGCTCATACACTGCCAGTTACATACACATTCTTGGAAGTCATTGTGTAAAATTAAATGTAACACACACCAAGGCAATATAAACAGCAAACGGTGGCCACCAAAATCTTTAATAACTGTAAATTAATAGTAGACTGTGACTACATTGTGTAATATAAAACTATAATACTTTACAATAAATTACAATATATTTTTAATTTTTAATTTTAATTACAATATATATTTACAATAAAATAAATTCATTTATTAATATACACATATTTAATATTGAAATCTTTCTTCAATATAAAGCTTGTGACCGCTATGGGCGTCACGGACATTGATGATAAGATAATAAAAAAGGGTAACGACACGAATACAGACTTTAGAGTGATAGCAAAACAATATGAGCACGAATTTTGGGAAGATATGACAAGTTTAAATGTGGAAAAACCTATGATAATCACCAGGATATCAGAACATATGACATGTATAGAACATTTTGTGCAGAAAATCTTCTTCTACATTGTCGTATTCCTCATGGCTGAGGGTCGTCGTTGTACGGTACGTGGAATGAAACACACACAACAACATTCTTGGCGTTATTAATAGAGTGGTATTCCATTGCCTTCTCTATTTCACACACAAGTTAATAAGAATTAACCTGTGTGCAGGTTTCCTCACGATGTTTTCCTTCACCAGAAGCAAGTGATGGTCGATGAAAACTACTACTACTACATACATGAGTCAGATTTGTATACAAAGTCATGTGGCACGAGTAGGATTCGAACCTGGGACCTTATTCGATCCACAGGCGGGCGTCTTAACCATTACACCACCACCGCTACCTTTATCTAGTGTAGAATAATTTGGAAAAGGGACTTTTTTAGTTTACGCTTAAAAATTAAAGAAATTGTTACCTTAATTGTATTTGAACCTTTCTACAATCAGTTGGACTCAGCGTATATCTTACAATGCGACTCACTGCAGCGTAATGGACAAGTTGCTCGTAAAGCGACGGTCGCTACAAAGCGGCGCAACTCGCCGTCGTATAAAATCAATGGAACTAACTTGGCAATATTTCCTTCTGCAAGTTATTATTTTTGTTTGGTTTTGATTGAGTTTCCTTATAAATTAAGGGCCAGGCTTCGCAATGCTCCATTACGTCGACGAAGCGTGTTACCACTCTATATATATTCTCCATAGCTTTTGACATTGACGTGTTCGGCATACGTCAATGTCAATATTTCAAAACCTATACGATAAATGATAGATTTAGAAGGGCCCTGCGCACTGCGACAAATCTCCATACAATTTTTCAGTCGCGCACCTTCATTTTGACGTCCATCGATAGACAAGGACATCGCGGCAATTGTGTAAAGTTCAGATATATATCAACGCATGTCAGTGTCTCAAAATTTTTAGAAAACAACGCAGCTATAAAGTGCTGCGTCGTCGCAACAATGGGGCATAGCTCTTTCTATATTATGACAATTCAAAGTAGACAATCGATAGAAACATATTTTGACAAAGTATATGTGGATTGTATACTACTTTTAATGACGAATCATGTTACGAATTAAAATTTGTTGTATGTAAATTATCACATTTAAATACAAATGTTACAAAACTGTTTGTATAATAATTACAAATATCATAATTATAATTATAAATAATAAAGAGAATCCTGCACGTCGCCGCTTGAAGGGTTCCAAGAAGGCTGACAGCATTATCCCTTTATTATAAAATGTTTGTTAGTTTATAAATAAATATTTTTAAAAAATTTATTATCGATGTATTGAAACTTGTTGTGAGATGAGAACAAACAGACACAAATTAATATTTAACAGTTCCGTTTTTAGACATTTCGCTATGGAACCTTAAAAGGAAATAAACTTGTATGTCTTTGGACTAAAATACAATACTTGACCTGCATTGAGGGCACTAAACTACAAGTTTGAACATAAATCGTAGTCCGAGACTGAAACAATCCTATCGACTATCGACTGTAATACAGTCGGGAATACTTTCAGAGCCAAGAATAGAATTTAATCTAGTACATTGCGACTGTATCAATTATTGGGATTTATCGCGGTTCTGATTTTGGGCCAATCACTATTTGACCACACATGGTGGTCAACACGCTCTCACGTGAGTGTAGTCAAAAGATTACGCTAAAAATATATGAGTTGCAGCATCTTTATTGGTATTACATATGTGTTAATGCGAGTTTTCTAATGGTTAAAAATTATGAGTTATCGCGATATCATTGGTGTATATTATAAACTATTCACAATTTGACCATACATGGAAATAAATAAATAAAAAATAAATATATTAGGACGAAACACATAGATTGAGCTAGCCCCAAATTAAGTTCGAGACTTGTGTTACGGGATACTAACTCTAATAACAAATACATATATATAGATAAACATCCAAGACCCGGGCCAATTAGAAAAAGATCATTTTCCATCATGACCCGACCGGGGATCGAACCCGGGACCTCTCGGTTCAGTGGCAAGAACTACACCACTGCGCCACCGAGGTCGTCAAATATGTGTGGTCAAATTATGGGTTATTTTTTGTTATTCTTTTTTTTTCCAATAAAAACATACATTATTATACTTAAGGCCAATTTTTTCTTAGCGAAAAATAAAATCTATAGTACAATTATTATAAAGAGGTATGAGTTTGTGAGTGTTTGTATGTTGAGGCGGGTAATCTCCGAAGCTACCGAACCGAATTCAAACATTTTTTCACCATTACAGAAAGGTACATTATCCAAGATTGTAATCCCCTCTATATATGCGAAAGTAAGTTTGTTTGTTACCTATTCACGCTCTATCTACTCAACCAATATTCTTGAAATGTTGCAAACATGTAGTTTGAAGTATGGAGAAGGATATGGGGTACCTTTCATCTCGGAAAATAACTGTTCCCGTAGAAACGGCGAAGCCGTGGGCATCAACTAGTAGGGCTATATTTTAGCAAAGCCCCGAGCAACGTTTTGTACTTAATATTTTCAACAGAATAATCTGTTAAAATATTATATATAATATTTTAACAGATTATACAAATACAAATGTTTGAGTCGGGTAATCGTCGAAACTACTGAGCCTATTTCAAAAAATTCAAGGTAGGTATATTATCCATCTAGTAAACAATAATACTTTAGCATGAACATGTTCTATTAATTCATATTAAACAGTAATTAGTTGTTAAGTTAATTCAACAGAGATAATAAAATAAAACATTTGCCACGGACAAAACAGCTAAATCATGGCAAAATTACTCAAAATGAAGTGCATCGCGCCAAAACCACTTGGCAACACCATGAGCGTAGATCAGAGAAATAGGGAGATATGATTGAGAAAGTCAGTGTAATTACAGGGTTCAGTGGCAGAAATCTTAAGCCACCAAGTCGGAAACTCGCGTGTGATACTCCTGGTATTGCAGCGACGCTGCTTGTTTGCCTGTTTGCAAGTTTGTATCTATCTATATGTTTTTACAAAAATGTGGCGACATCTATCACACCACATACACAACGCTGCTGACACAAAAAGTCGACTAGGAAGACGTGCAGTTCCCCAGACACAACACCTAGCCTGACGTGAAGGTCGAGTATAATCATCTTGCTTCTGCTACAAAAATATCATTTTTGACAAACGTTTGTATTGTTTTAGGAGATATCTTGTTTCATTTGTTGATTGGGAGTTGATCCTGTGTGCACCAACTGGTCATGGATATCATAATAATGCAAAATCATCCAAACTAAATATGTATACCAAATTTCAGCGTAAAAGGTTGAAGATTCTTCAAAAAGAAGATGCTTCAAAATTAAGCTAAACGATTTCTTCCGAACTAACATAGCTATCCTTAAATTTATGTTACGGCCGAACCCCGAAACTAAAATTAAACTGCTATTACCACTTCGGGGTTTATATTGCCGAAGTAGACGGCATCATAAAAACATACATTATTTTTAACTTAATTTATTTTCTTGTATTGCTTCTTGCCGGTTGACTGGAAGAGATCCCTCTGTGGGATAAGAATCAAAAGTCGTAATCAAATCATTTATTCAGAAATTAGGCCTTCACAGGCATATTTTCACGTCTTATTCTAAATTAAATGATGTTTACCAAAGCTACAAAGTACTAGCATTTCGGAACGACCACTGCTGAGAAGAAATGCCAAAAGAAACTCATTCAAACAGTGTTGGTCCCTATTATGCCAGAAGGGCTTACCATTTTTTAAATATAAATTTATGTATTATTTTTTATACGTATAAAAAATTATAGTATATTTATATACATATATATAAGTCCACCACTTTTGTGCTTTTCCTGCGTCGTGTGTCTTTGTTTCTTCACATGCAATAATGTTATTTCAAAAAAATGTTACCTTTTGAAAATATCACATACACCTAGTTTCTTTGATTTCGGTCTGTAACGAAACAAAAGTTACGAGCGAATGCAAATATTATTGCAAGAGAAGCTTCGCAGCGAGCTTTTAATGAAATAAATAACAACGTAAAGCTGACTTGTTCATTTGTTACCCGACTGCCAACAGGGGTTATGTTTTTCACTTGTATCTAGAGCCGTATTATAAATTATATTTTTATGATACACTAGTAAATAATCAACTTATGCAACTGAGTTAACAAGATTTACCACAAGATGTTCAGGGAGATCTTATTGCATACAACGAGCTCGGTGGCGCAGTGGTAAAGTGCTTGCCTCTGAACCGAGAGGTTCCGGGTTCGATCCCCAGTCGGGTCATGATGGAAAATGATATTTTTCTGATTGGCCCGGGTCTTGGATTTTTATCTATATATGTATTTGTTATACAATATAATATCGTTGAGTTAGTATCCCATAACACAAGTCTCGAACTTACTTTGGGGCTAGCTCAATCTGTGTGATTTATCCTAATTTATTTATTTATTTTTTTTTTATTATTCAACTTGTGGTAAAAAGTAACCTAAATCACTCTCCAACTATCAGAGTCCTGCAAAAACCACCAAAATCCCACGCTCCAGATGGAGAAATAAAAAGTTTATCTGTTAGACAAATTAAAGCCCCGACTTTCAATACTCATTACGCTACAACTTTTGAACGGCTGAACCGATTTTGATCAAACATATCTAAGAACCATAAATGTAAATTGATATTTATATTTACATTAGTGTCATCCGGTGATGAGCTACGCCACGTATACAAACAGACAGCGGTCACACTTATAACATCCCTCTTTTTGCGTCGGGCGTTAGTACGCATATAATAGTATGGATTTCTCACATTAAATTTATATAACCTTGTCACGTAAAACGTCTTTTATATAATTTGACGACCTGTCGCCAGCAGCTGTCAGTCATTTTGTTTTGTCTAACGATTCATAATAAACAGAATTCCTCATCGATACAATATTATAAAACAAAGTCCTCCGACGTGTCTGTCTGTCTCTTCGCGATTAACTCCAAAACTACTGCACGGATTTTAATATATGGTTTTACCAATAGATAGTGTAATTTCCGAGGAAGGTTAAGGTGCATAATTTATTATATTTCTATCCGTGTGAAGCCGGAACGGGTCGCTAGTGTAACATAAACACAAAAGGAAATACTTCTAGAAATCCAGGGCGAAGACATGAACCGAAAAACCTTAATAAATTGGAACCATAGATTTATAATAACTAGAAATGCTCGATATTAAAATTAGGGTTTTTCTAAAAGTGGGTTGCATCTGTCATTTGATGTTTAACGTGCGCAAAACCACGCAAGGTACGCCATTTTGTATAAACGACGCCGGCGCACGTTAAAGTTAACGGTGCAACCCACCCTAAATCTAGTCTAGTCTATAGAAACAGTTATTGTAAATTACAGAGATAAAACGTAGAAGTAATCATTATCAATACTTGTGTCTCTTTCCATCCAAAAGTTGGCCGGAAAAAATTGCATTAGCGATAAGTCCGCCTTTGCATTCATTATGTTTGAATATCTTGTTGTAACTTATAACTCCGTTGTGAATGGTGCAATAAAGAGTTTATCTATCTATCAATACAAACAAATATAAGTATATACCTAAATATTACAAATACAAACATAAAAATCACTAATAAGAGAATAAATAACCAGTAGTTTGTAGCTTGTGAGAAATAACTATAAATATAAAAATTGACGAGAAAAAGTGCCTGTGAAGGTCTAATTTCTCAATAAATGATTTGATTTTGAATTTGAATATTGCTGCTCTATCTTGTCTATGACATTACGAGACTGTACAATGAATGAAGGAAGGTACGACAGGAAATATGCAATTGTGGAAAATATATTAGGCGCCAACCTTGCCTAAAATGGGATTTGGTATGGGATAAGAAGAAGAGACCTATGACCTATATAGAATCTAGTCTTTTCATAAATGAAATGCGGTTTGTATTTGTGGGTGTGGGGTATTTTTTACGGAAAATGTAATAAAATAAAACTTTTTTTTTTCTTAAATTCAACAAACAACATAATTTATTTTAAATATTTTTTTATAATACGTACCCGTCTTTTACAATTTTTCACCACCGACGCAAAATGTGGGGTGTTATAAGTTTGACTGCTGTGTGTCTGTCTGTGTACGTGGCACCGTAGCTCATCAACGGGTGAACCGATTTGGATGCGGTAATTTTCATTTGATAGTTAATTTTTATACGGTGGTTCTTAGATATGCTTGATAAAAATCGGTTGAGCCGTTCAAAAGTTGTAGCGAATTGAAAGTCGTCGTTTTTTTAGTCTAACAGATAAACTTGTTTTACGTGTAACACATATTTAAAGGTTTGTCGTATTTGGTGTTAGGTCGTGTGCACTATCTAGCTAAACACCAATCTATGATTGGACTGGATTACGTTTCGATTCACAAAACTTTCAGTATTTTCCGAGTGAAATGGTTTAGATTTTAAAGGTGAAATTTTCTCTATGAAAGTAACGTCGCAAACCTGAGTTGATGGCGGAAGTTACAGACGGATATACTCTTCTGATCTATTATATAATATAGTATATAGTTAGAAAGTTTATTAGGAAAGAAATCCTTGCAGCGCCAAGAACATAAATAATTTGTTTAAAAACCATAAGTTAAACCTTTTGTTTCCTACGTCTATGCTCAGGGCGACCAACACGATTATTTCCGATAGGACTTCATACTCGTATGCCCATTAGTGTTATAATTTTAGTGGTCCTAAAATTATTATTTCATTTCCCTATTATTTATACAAAAGATAAAGCATACTTTAAGCTAAAGTGTGTTTTGTCAAATTTGTTAAATGCGACAGTGAACATGTAGAAAAGATTATCTTTTTAGGGTTAGAAATCTGAAAAAAATTGAACTTTTATAGGATCACTACAAAACATTGCTGTAGATTCGATAATCTACAGCAATGATATACCTATAATAATACCTATAATAATTTTATAAAATATATAAAATAATCCTCACGTAACCATCTTCACGGGAGTTCACTCGCACTTGATCAGTTTTTTATGAACAAAATGGGAAATAAATTAAAATTAACAATAATTTATGAAGCAATGTACGAATATCAGAATAGAAAGGTTATTTGGGGCTAACTCAATCTGCGGTGGTGGTGTAATGGTTAAGAGCCTGTAGATCGAAAGGTCCCAGGTTCGAATCCTACTGCCACATGAGTTTTTATACAAATCTGACTCATATATATTAGTTTTCATCGACCACCACTTGCTTCCGGTGAAGGAAAACATCGCGAGGAAACCTGCACACTGGTTGATTATTATTAACTTGTGTGTGAAATGGAGAAGGCAATGGCAGACCACTACATTAAAATGCCAAGAAGGTTGTTGTGTGTGTTTCATTCCACGTAATGACCACGACCCTCAGCCATGAGGAATACGACTAGTCGTCACGTGACGTCATGATCTAGTTGTGATATTTAAATTTAAAAAAATAGTAAAAAGTTTTCAACAGTTTATTTTTTATTTATGTGTGGAGGGGTTACGTCACTATTGATAAGGACAAGTGTTATCTACAGTGAATTTGTGACAGTTTTAGAGTAATCACAAGATAAGTGCCAATACTAATAACTCTGTGAGTTAAAGTCTAGTTTTACTAGAAAAAGTGTGGCCCAAAACATACGCTAACAAAATAAGAACTATTTTGTATCAAAGTCCAAACAACATGGAAATCAAAATTATTTCTGTTCTAAATCTATGAGATATTAACTCAACGATACTATATTTTATAACATATACATATTTTGATAAACATCCAAGACCCGGGCCAATCAGATACATATCATTTTCCATCATGACCCGACCGGGGATCGAACCTTTGACCTCTCGGTTCAGAGGCCAGCACTTTACCACCGCGCCACCGAGGTCGCCAAATATTATAACACTATAAGTAGGCTATATTTGTACATGAGCGATATTAGAGAAAAATGACACATTTTCATCACATACACCACATAATTTTTGTCCTGTCTTTCTGTATGTTTGTTCCAACAAACACGCATAATGTACTGATTGTAATTGGTTTTGGTTTTCACAGTTATATAGCGGTTTGTCTAATTTAAAATCTGGTAAAGGTTACTTCGCGATACGTTGCTTAGAACCCTATATATTGACAATAATAAGATATGGACGGACGCATGAAGTAAACGTGGACGAAGCCGCGAGCAAAAGCTAATTTGAAATAAATAGTAACTTAACTAATCAACGTTAGCTAATTAATGTCGTTACGAAATTAACTGTTTGTAGTCGGTAATTATATCAAATTCATTGCCAAATACATAAATTTGGTTTCTGATTGACTTTAATTTCTCAATATAATTATGATTTGGTGTAATTTAGTTTTCGTGCAAACAAATTTCTCTAAAGCTAATCATTTGCACACACTCTGTCTGCTAATTTGTATGCCAATTGTATGTAAAAACACATTAATGGTAAGCCCTTCTGGCACGATAGGGACCAACACTGTTTACATGAGTTTCTCTCGGCATTTCTTCTCAGCAGTGATCGTTCCGAAATGATAATAGTATGTAGATTTTTGGAGAAATAGTATATGATTTAAAATCCTCCCGTGGGAATTTCGAGACAAAAAGTACCCAAGTATTATTCCAAGTTTATTATACCCAAGTACCAAATTTCGTTACAATCTGTCCAGTAAATTTTACGTGAAAGAGTAACAAACATACACACAAATCCTCACAAACTTTCGCATTATATTAATAGGATTAGTATACTTATATAATAGCAGCTTCCAATTATAATGTTCTAGTCATGAAACCAATATTAAAAGCTGCACACAACCTCATAATGTAATGAGCTTTGAGCTTTTATCGTTATTTCCCCAGCGGCAAAGCTGTGTACTCACAACTGTTTGTTATGTACTTTTTAAATATGTATTTTGCTCTACTAGATATCATTCAGTAGTGAACATTTTTTCCCTTGAATGTTGCCAAGAAAGTCGCTGTGTGTTCTTATTAATTCATATCGAGTGTGTTATTGCTAAAACTGGTGTCAGATCTTATTCAAGTCGCCTAAAGGCATCTGACGTGGGTTTTGCGACTACCTACCGCCAACTTGTGGTAAGTAGTCACATAGACACTAGTGACACTGTCCACACGTGTGCAGGTTTCCTCACGATGTTTTCCTTCACCGGGAGCAAGTGGTGGTCATTAAAAACTAATATACAAGAGACAGATTGGTATACAAACTCATGTAGTACTTGTAGGATTCGAACCTGGGGCCCTTCGATCACACGCGGACGGGATTAATCACTAGGCCACCGCTTCTACATAACGACCACAAGCCTCAGCCATGAGGAATATGAATATAGGAAGGAAGAAAACTGCGACCTCTTTGCCTAAGTCATCCAGATTACTTTCTTACTATTCGAGTGTGTTAATTGATGTCAGATGTAATGCAAGTCGCCTAAAGGCATCTGACATGACTCTTACGGCTACCTACCCCGTCTAATGGCTAGTAATCGCATACACACTCAGGTAAATAAAATGAATTAAATGTAGTCCCGATTTCAACCAACTAATTGGTTGTCGCAGGAATTAATCGGCACTCCTTGTTGTGGTCCCCGACACGAAACTAGGGTTGCCAAAAACTGAGATATTTTTTAAATTGAAAAAAAATCTATTTATTTTTTTAAAAGGCGTTTACCACCATCACATTTTTAACAATATCTATTATATATTAGTGAAAACAACTGGATAAGGATGGCCCAGGACAGATATGGTTGGCGTAGACGGAAGGAGTTCTATACCCAGCAGTGGGTCACTGAGGGCTCACCAGATAATTATGATGATTAGTGAAAACTAAAAATAATCTACCTATACAAATTTGCTCTGCTTCTTAGTCGTATTTCCTCATGGCTGAGGGTAATGGTTGACACAAGAAATTTCTTGGGACTAATAATGGTGTGATATATTGTCTTCACATTGTCTTCACAACAACACACAAGTTAATAATCAAGCAGTATGCTAGTTTGCTTATGATGTTTTCCTTAGGCGGAAGCAGGTGGTAGACGAATTATCGTCTTATAAATGAGAATGTTTTCAATTCGCCGCAATATTACATCAAGCTTATATTAAAGATTACAGGATAAAAATCAGTAAAATCCGTGCGAAAACAGGTGGTACTTAGAGGAAAATTGGCGTTTTCATAAAATAATATTCTTTGTTAGCCTCTCCGACTAACGAATAGTTTGTGATCGCCCATGTAAGTTTTGGGCTCAGTTGGAAACTCCATTTTAAGCTTCACTGGCTCCCAGCTGCAGACCACGCGCTGGACCGGAAAAACAAAGACAATTAATTTATCTTGTGACGTTTGAATTTGATATAACTTTTTCAGTTGAGATAAAAGACATGTTTGTTTTGGAATTGACCAAATGTGAATTGTTTGTATTAGCAATAAAACGAGTGTTTATACAATTATATCCTTCTGTTGTCACAGATATTTGTGATATTGGAATATAACAATATCAATTACGAATTTTATTAAATTTTAATAGATATTGACAACCCTATTCGTTGTCAGTACATGCATATTGAGCATTGCAGTCTTTCATCAATTAACTTGAAGTAAACTGCATTTTCAGCGTCCATACAAATTGCTGATTTCTTTTCAATGTTCATTAAAGTAACATAAATTTGAAAACGTTGCGTGATTCATTTCACATACTACCTTTTGCTATAGTACAGAAAGTTGAAATTTTCCATTCTCGATGAAAACTTTACCGTCTCTTTTCGCAGTCGGTCAATAACACCCTATCATGTAGACAGTCGTCTATTATACCATACAAAGAGAATTCCTAGCAATAATTTAGAGAGTAACGTACCTCGGAAATAGAATACTTGAGTGGGCACCTCATAAATATCTTAGATCTGATGCCCTCTCGTTCTAGTACTTACTCAGGATATATTATTATTATGTTCACACATGTAGTCTGAATTGTGTTCGAACTTTCATTTGCAGCTCGTTACAAGTAAATTAAAAAACCGGCCAAGTGTGAGTCGGTCTCGCAAATGAACAATTCCGTACCATTTACAAAAAATCTTGGGAGTTTATTTTTTGTTTTTTGACAGCAATACACAATCTGTGGAATCTCAAACGTCTAAATACCAAGGTTCAACGGTTAACTTCCAAAAACTAAATTAATATAAAATATATAAGCACTAGCTGCGTCCCGAGGCTTCACTCCTGTGGGAGTTTCAGGTTAAAAAGTACCCTTTATGGTATATTTTATCCGTGAACCGAATTTCGATTATGCATGAAATAATAACAAACATAGAAACACATATACCTGAGGATGTCCTCACAAACTTTCGCATTTACTATATTAGTAGGAAGACTTGCTTAATATTGCACCCGTGCAAAGCCGGCCCGCCGCTAGTGCCAAAAAAATAAACATACGATTTTGCCTCAATTGTGTATTTAAAAATTCAGGAACAAATCAAAGAGAATGGTAACACATACATAAATAAATACATTCAATCTGACCTCACATCAAACGGGAATTAAGTATGCACGGCCTTTGATACCTATGGCGACATATTGTGACCCTATTTGGAGAGATTGTCTTACATTTTGTGAGTCTGTAACGGTTCTCCGACAAATGCTTCGTCTACGAACGATTCGCCGACAGAATAGAGGAGACATTCAGAATGTCTTCTCTATTCTATTTCTCTATTCTCTATTCTATATATATATATGTATAATTATTAAAATTAACCAAACAAAAAAAAAACTTTTAATAAAAGATAGAGCTGACCAGTTCCCCCGGCAGCACCCGTTCACGAGTTGACGCGTGAGTCATCCATCGCGAAGCTCAACCACAATAGAGGGAACCTCCCGACCCGATCCACGACGCCGCTACCGGTTTGACCATTTGAATGTGCAAGACATACTCGATCTCCATAATCTAACATAATAGATACCTATGTTACTTTCAGACACTTGAAGATCACAAATCACGTATATGTTTTACAAGTAAATGTCAAAATATATGTAATAAACATGTCAAGAAAATATATAAATAATAATAAAAAAGTAAGATCAAGTGTGAGAGGTGGAAGTTTTAGGAAGGGTCCAAGGTTTTTTATCATCGCCGACGCGAATGCGTGAACATTGCGTAATTTGTATGAGAGAAACCTGTTATTTATTGCAATGAAAAACCAGCAATGTATAACGAATCGAACTGTTCAACTAAAGTGTGGAGACGACATAAGATGGTGGCATGTGAACCAAAAGGTCCCAGGTTCGAAACCTACTCGTGCCGAATACCAATGTGACTCATGATATATTATAGATTATAATCATCATGCAACATCCAGGAGAGGATATAGAATGCCAAACTACTTTATTATTAGCAAACCGTACCGGCTTCGCTCGTGTAAAACCATAATAAAAAGCAGCCTATGTTATTCGTAAGGTTTCGTCTCTCTCTCTACTTACCAAATTTCATCAAAATCGGTAATATAGTTTTTGAGTTTATTCATTACGAACGAAAAATTGTTATAATAATATTACTAGCTGTTGCCCGCGACTCCACCTGCGGCAAAAAGCACCCATGAGACTCTCCAGATCTCCAACTATCTGAACACCAAAAATCACCTCAACTCGTTACTCCGTTTTGACGTGAAATAAATAAATAAATATATTAGGACAAATCACACAGATTGAGCTAGCCCCAAAGTAAGTTCGAGACTTGTGTTATGGGATACTGACTCGACGATACTATATTTTATAACAAATACATTTATAGATAAACATCCAAGACCCGGGCCAATCAGGAAAAGATCATTTTCCATCATGACCCGACCGGGGATCGAGCCCGGGACCTCTCGGTTCAGTGGCTAGAACCTTACCACTGCGCCACCGAGGTCGTCAATACGGACAAACAAACGCACTTTAACATTTATAATGTTAGTATGGAAAGTACGAGTATACAATTGTGTATGTCTGGCATGATAATATGGCATTAACACACTCAAATTTCGAAGAGCATGACACAAATATCTGTCCGATGCAGTGTCGGACATAATGACCTCGCACTCGGACAAATGTCCCAGAAATCGATTCCAGCAATTTGATATTCACACCGCGGCACACAGAAAATGCCGCTGATTCCTTGTTCCGTGCACAATGGCATCGGCTCTATCTATCTATATATATCTCGCGTGCATTCGGAGTTGTGACGCTGAGAAGCCCGGATACGCGCACAAAAAAAAAACCACTTAAAATTGTGAAAATTTAATTGTGACGTCTGACGTCAACGTACGTCAGGAAATATATTGTTGCTTATCAGTTGTAAAGGGTGTATCCAAGGAAGGTACAGAGTGGCCCTGTTTAAAGGCGTAAGTATAGAGTTAGGAGCGTAATTAAATTCATTAACTATAATGTCATATTATTTTGGTCTAAGTGACAACGTGGCGCTACTGTTGCTGCAAATAAAAATGTGGCCTATCTGTTATTGATAATCCCTCATATTGTCACGGGCCTAATTGAACAAATTAATAAATTAATGTCATGTAAAATGTTTAAGTTTAATAAACAAATAAATAACAAATATAATTGTGATGTAAACTTACAAGCAAGTCAGTAGCTCTTAATTAATATCATTAAATTAAATTAAATCAAATCAAATCGAATCGAATCGAATCGAATCGAATCGAATCGAATCGAATCGAATCGAATCGAATCGAATCGAATCGTATCGAATCGAATCGAATCGAATCGAATCGAATCGAATCGAATCAAATCAAATTAAATTAAATTAAGATTAATTACAAATGCAATCGAACCTCGACGTCCTAGCATTTTTAACGTCTCGGTTACACGATATTAGTTTTACACGAAGCTTGTTGACAACGGCAACAGTTTTCGTGCAAGAATATGTCAAACTATTTTCTCAACGATAGAGATTCGACTGCGATCCTGCTGAAGTTATTGCTGCTTTAAACTGAACATCGGGAAGGAATTACCTGGGCGCAGATAGAAAAAATAATTGTTTTTATTAATCGCTGCGCTTATATTCTTGCACCAACCTCAAAATAACGCGCCGTAATGTCATTATTGTGTTATACGCCTTAAATATTCAATTCCTGATATAAATTGATATGCTTTGGGTACAAATAATTATATGATATTAATTAACATTGTTTGTCAATCTTATTTATAAGTCATATTCGTTGGTTAACTATTTTAAATTTCTCGTCTGAGTATTTTCTCGGTTTCTTCCTCAGCCGACAAGCATCGGAGACAAACGTCCATAATGTTCCTACTTCACTATGAACTATCAAAGTTTTTGAACTTGTTCATTTGACATAAAACTTGAATAGGTAACAATTATGTAAAAAACCCTGACTCCGAAGTCGCTGGCATCCTCTCATCAGCTAGAAAAAAGCTGACGGTTTCCAAACGGCTGTACACACATTTTCCAAACATAGCTAAGAACACTCTCGATTGAATTCTCTTTCAAATAAAAAAAACTACATCAAAATTGGTTCATTCGTTTGGCTGCTACGATGTCACGGACAGACAGGCAAATACACAATAACTTCTGTCGCCGGGAGTTTAAAAATGACAATATCAAATTTTCCACAAAAACAAATATGCCAAAAAAAAAGCTGATAGTAATTATAATAAAAATAAAAAAATATACTAGGACAAATCACACAGATTGAGCTAGCCCCAAAGTAAGTTCTAGGCTTGTGTTATGGGATACTAACTCAACGATACTATATTTTATAACAAATACAATAGATAAACATTCAAGCCCCGGGCCAATCAGAAAAATATCATTTTCCATCATGACCCGACCGGGGATCGAACCCGGAACCTCTCGGTCCAGTGGCAAGAACTTTACCACTGCTCCACCGAGGTCGTCAAGTAAATGTATAATTAACACTTCTATTTGATATTATTAACCTCAAATCTGTACTTGATGCTATCCCGTCGTGAGTACAAGTCATTAACCATTACACAAAGCATTGCAAACAACTAGACACGGCACGGGACGAAAACATTCTAATTTGTACAATTGTGGCCACGAAATAAGCAATTCTAGAAAAAAATCTGGATCAGAAAATAATCTTTAAAAAACAAAAATAAATAAAATGCGTTTATTTCAGGCATAGCCCATTGTGTTAGTAATGCAAAAACTTAAATTCTATGTTAGTAATAAACACGATAATTAATATTTATATCTTTATTTACTATTACAGGTTATATTCTAAATGTGCGTAATCTGTTCATTAAAATTTGCTTCATTTAACAACACACATCTAAATTATCACATCTATAAATTAGTAGAATTAGGGGCATCCTGGATATGTTGTGAAGCCACTAAACCTTGGGTAAGTGTAAAAAATTAACCTTATAATTTTATAGATTCTGATGTGAGTTTACGACCGGCCTGCCGGTGTCAACGCTCTTTGGGAATGCCATAGTTGCCTATCAGCTATGAGTAATACTTATAAAAGAAATGAATCTTCAAATTTGTAAAGTTTTTTTTTACACACTTACCTGACTGACCGGCTTCACGGCATCACAGCCCTGCATTCAATTGAAGAAGATGAGAGAGTGAATGTTACAAACAGGAAGATAAGAAAAAGTATATGACAGCTCTGCTTATTTTACGTGAATATTTCCTATTTATAACACAATTTTGTTTTGCTCTATCTGTCTTCTATTTTTTGTACCGTGGTGTTTTAATATTGGCAATAAATTCTTATATATATTCTGTACATAATTATTAAAACTGAAAGTGGGCTATGTTTAAAGTAAAAAATATTTAATTCTCCACAAAATATACACACAAGTAACATAAAAAAACATAACTTTAATATTTTGTGAAGAAATAAATAATTTTTACTTTTTACTTTATGTTTGGTCGCGCAAGACGTTAAATCTACTGTATGGAATTGATGATGTGATTCTCAACTGTATAGCGGATGGTCTAACTTAAAATCTTGTATAGATTTCCTCGCGATACGTTGGTTAGAACCCGATTGAAAGTAATAAGTTATAAGCAACGCAATCAAACGCGAGCGAGGCCGCGGGCAAAGGCTAGTTCTATAAATAAAGCAGGGAGTTCTGAGTGAATTATTAATTTGGCTGGAAACAGCGGTATATTATGTATTTGATGGCCCCAACCTGGCAATGTACGAGTACACGAGCCGCGCTCGCGGCTGTCATAACTTGATACAAGACTTTCTGCACTGACTTCCGAACTCGTCTCTTGTTAATTATATCCCCGGATCCTTTGTGGTTTCACTCAATACGAGTTTCCATTATAATTATTATATTTTCGCTCACACGTCCCGATAATTGGGATGAGTCAATTAAATTTTATCATGTTTAAACTTGTGTTGTTATCTCTCTCATCTGAGATGGTACAATCGTTGTCACTTAGTGTGTAATGTAGTAACACAAGTCTTGTGTTCTATGTAAAATAAAAGAATTTTGAAATGACAATAAATTTAATTCGCTTATTAATTAATAACATTGTAATTTTAATTTCATTAATTTAATTTAATGTACTTTTTGACTTGTATTTTATATGTGCAAACAACTGTTCTTTCTTTTCTATAGTGAACATCTGCCTGTACCCTGTTTTTGTGCAAATAAATTATTGTGAATTTTGAATTTAAAATGGGTATATAAAAAATAAATATTTGATTCTTTCTTTCTTTCTTTCTTTCTTTCTTTCTTTCTTTCTTTCTTTCTTTCTTTCTTGTAACTATGTCTAAAGATCAATGTAAGGAAGTATAGACCCACACAGAAAATATTAATATCGTATTAAATTGATACATTTCGAAATAGAATATTTCTTTCGCAAACTCTTATTTGATATTTTTTTTACGAAATAGCAACTATTTTGTTCAGACAACAAACAAGTTAGGAAATAGTTTAACCCTCCAATTATGTTCGTAACTATTGAATAAAAATGTAAACTGTGAATTATAGCGGACTGTAGATTTAGGCTGGTAAAAATAAAAATCCAGGAGCTACGGAGAAACGTGACCATTTATTGGAGGGAGAACGAACAAGAGAGAAAAAATTCGATACAATGTTGCCGTAATCAAAAAATTAAATATAAAAAACAAACTTTTTAATGTTGGTGTTCCAACATATTGCCGGGGCAAACAAAAGATACAATGAGAATATTTTCAAACTATAAATATTACACTTTATAGAATGACATTAAACCTTAGTACATAGAATAAAATTTAACTTTCTGTAAGTAGTATGTACGCATACACTATGAATTGTAAATTTAACCAAATTATTGAGTACAGGTTTTAATCAGACTCTTAACTGATATCTAAATAAATAGGAACGGTATTGACATAACATATTGAAAACATTAAATGTCTTAAAAACTATGCAAACATTTTTTTGTTGAGAAACTTACATTGTTATGTTTGCTATATAAAACACTATTACCTGTAGCTTATTCTACTAAAATAAGAAAAGAGTTATTTACTTATACAAAATTGTACATAAAGGCTGGTGCTGTGCCTAGCCCTACGATAGTAAACACATATCTTGGGATTGGTAAGGAACACCTCTAGGCACAGCTGCTGCCATCATCACTATCAAGCGGTAGTACACATATTTTCACTACAGCTCTTCTATGTATGTGGCCGTTTGAAGTTTTTACTTCAACCACACGAACCCTACCATCATCACCAGGATAGGTATTAATTACTCTGGCTAAGGGCCAGTACATTGGTGATAAATTATCATCCTTAAGTATTACAAGCGAACCTATTTTTACATTTGGTTGAGAGGTCAGCCACTTTGGACGACATTGTAAAAAATTCAAATAATGCTTACTCCATCTTTTCCAGAATTCTAATTTCATCTCATTACATATTTTCCAAAATTGAGATCTAGTAATCATAGTAACATTTGAATCTGGGTATGTATTTAAAGCTGTACCTATCAAAAAATGCCCTGGAGTAATGCAGGAAAAGTCAGTTACATCATTAGATAGTGGCATTAGAGACCTACTATTTAAGATAGCCTCAATTTGGCATAAAACTGTATACAATTCTTCATAGGTTAAAATTGACTTTAATAACACTCTTTTTAACAAATTCTTACAACTATTCACACCGCTTTCGGCTAAACCGGCAAACGTTGGGGAATAACAAGGTAAGTAATGAAATTCAATTCTCTTTTGAGCTGCAAATTGAGAAACTAATCTTTGATGTTCTGTAGAATTATGTAATTTGTACATATCCTCTAACTGCTTCCCTGCACACCTGAAGGTTGAAGCATTGTCGCTGTATATGGCAGTAGGCAGCCCTCTTCTGGCAATAAACCTGTTTAAACATGCAATGAAAGTCTCTGTTTTTAAGTCTGAAGCAAGCTCTAAGTGCATTGCTTTGGTTACAAAGCATACAAACACGCAAACATAACCCTTTGTGATTATTGGCTTTCTTACTCTAGCAATTTTCAATGATATTGCACCAGTATAATCTAAACCGACTTTTTGAAAGGCGCGACATGCTTTCACCCTATCAGGCGGCAAAGAGCCCATTAATTGCTTAGAAGCTTCTGCTTTTAATCTAAAACAAATGGTACACCTGTACAAAACTTTCTTAACTTCTCTAAGACCATGTATTATCCAGAATCTTTGCCTTAGTGATGACAGAGTCAACTTAGGGCCTGCATGGAGGTTCCTCAAGTGCTCGCTATGAATTATTAGATTAGTGACGCGCGAATCTCGCGGCAAAATAATTGGATGCTTCTGCGAATATGGTATATCAGCATTATGCAAGCGCCCTCCAACCCGCAGCAAACCACTGTCATCAATAAAAGGACAAAGAGATTTTAAATTGCCTTTAACAATGGCCTTACCACACCTTAAAGCATGGATATCATCCTTCAGAAACTTTTGTTGTTCATACATTAAAATAATTAACAAAGAATTATTAAGTTCCTGACTGGTTACATAATTAAGCTTATTTTTAATACCTTTGGACCTTGCATTTTGACAGAAGCGTAGGACATAAGCTATCACTCTTTGCATCTTATTAATATCCGAAAATTTATCTAGAAAATCCAGACATAATGTTTTAGAAACAATAGAAGTAGAAACACAAACCATAGCGCTCAAGCATGCGGAAGAGTCCTTGACCTCAGGTAATTCTTGTGGTATTGAAAAATTAAAATTTGGTTTATACTCACTTGAATGTAAAAATTTTGGTCCCCTCCACCAGAGGGGATGATCAGCTAACTCGTGAGGTGTCACACCTCTGCTAAGACAATCAGCTGGATTCTCCTGCGAGCTAACATATGACCAAGTGTGTGTTTGTGTAAGTTGCATAATAGCTTTAACACGATTTGCTACATACGCTTTTAATGTATTTATGTTAGTTTTAAGCCAAGCTAAAACAATTTGTGAATCTGAATAAAGGAACACATTTTGTATTTTTATTTTTACTGATATTGTTTCATGGATTCTGCTCACTAACTTAGCTAGCAGCAAGGCAGCGTTAAGCTCCAGTCTTGGTACAGATAAACTTTGTGAAGTAGGATTTATACGAGATTTCGAGCATAACAAGGAAATCTTAACATTAGCTGCCTCATCAACACATCTTAAATATACACAACAGCCATAAGCAGTGGTGCTGGAAGCATCGGCAAACCCAATAATTTCGGCAAAGCTAATATTATGCAAACTTATGTAACGCTCTATGATTAATGGTTTCATAGAAATTAAGCTAGTGTAAAACTCATGCCATGCTTGTAGCAACTCCTTATCAGGTAACGAATCCCAGTCTAATTTAGCCTTCCACAGACGTTGCATAATCACTTTAGCACCTACCACAATGGGCCCAGCAAGGCCTAAGGGATCAAAAAACTGGCTAATAAAACTAAGAATCTCACGTTTAGACTGGGGCATATTACCTGTAGCTTTAGGACTTGACACTATAAAAGAATCTGACTGAGTATTGTAACACATGCCTAAAGTCTTTAATGAATGGTTGTTTGCTTGTAAATCTATCTCATCAAAATGTTGTCTATCTTGTGGGATGTCCTGTAATAATTCTTTTGAGTTAGACACCCACTTATGTAACTGAAAACTACCTAGACTCAACAATTTACATAGTTGCTCTCGGGCCTCTATCAAGTTATCCGAGGAACAATTAGAAAATAGAATGTCATCGACATATGTGCAATTATTAATTATGAATGCAGCCAATGGGAAGTCATCCCTGTATAGCTCAGCTAACCATTTTAAACACCTAGTTGCTAAGTAAGATGAACTTTTCAACCCATATGTGACAGTGTTTAGTTGAATGCATTGAACACTATCATTGGGATTATCTCTCCATAGAATATTTTGCAAAGACCTGTATTTTGGATGTAACAATATGTTGCGAAACATGTTCTTTATGTCTGTTATGAAGAAATAAAAATCTATTCTGAATAGTAACAAAACATCAACAAGTTCCTTTTGTACTACAGGTCCATTAAGCAATAAATTGTTTAAAGAAGTCTTATTACTGGTTTTCATAGAACCATCCATAACAACTCGACATTTTGTCGTTTTCTTTTGTAAATTAATAACAGGATGGTGCGGTAAGAAGTACACTGGATCAGTTGTTAAATTGTATTGACTGATATCAATGACCGTACCATGACCTTGTTTTAAATATTCATTAATAAAATCTGAATATAGTTTATAAAGACTAGGGTCTTTACCAAGTCTAACTTCTAAATTATAAAATCTTTTCAAAGCCAAATGTAATGAATCTCCTAAAGATTGATTAATAGAATCTAAAGGCTGTTTTAAAGGCAAAACAACTTGCAATTTTTTGTTTTGTCTGTCAAGCTGAATATTTTCTAAAAATATTTTTTCACACAATTCATGTTCAGAATGTGTTTCTGTAAATGTTTCAGGAACCTTTTCACATTGCCAAAATTCCGATAGTGTTTGATTTAAACTAGAAGTACATGCTTTACAAAATAAGGAATTAACCGCTTGTGTGTGTCTTAAATTAATATTGTCTAAGTGTATGCTACCTGCAACTACATGACCAAATTTTGTATTAAGTAATGGAGATGAAGCCGCATGCCCTGCATGGTTGTATTGTGACTCAGGCGGCAGCAACACCTGAAACACAATGTCAGCACCCAATAAAATATGTATATTGCTTGACTGATTAAAAGTCTTGTCGGCCAATACTATATTGGGAGGCAATACTAATTTATTAATATTGAAACTTTTCTGAGGCAATTTTGAAGTAATTTTGTCAAGCAAGTAACAAGGAACAAAAATCTTAAAATCCTGTGTCAGTGAGTGCAATTCCAAATTCACCCTTTGCTTTAATTCATTAAAAGTTTGACCTATACCAGTCATAGGAGTACTTGTAGTCTGAATCTGTAATTTTAATAAATCTGCTAGCTCTTTGGTCACAAAGGATACCTGTGAACCAGTATCGAGGAGAGCCTTGGCATAAACTTCAGTTCCGTTGCTCGCTAAAAGTTTTACCTGTGCTGTAGGCAACAGAATTTGTTTTGTAGCAGATCCAGCCACCAATGTGACTGGTGATGGTGATGGAGCCTCTTCCTTATGGAGAAGAGAGTTATGATCCTTCTTACAGACCTGACATTTAAACTTATATCTGCATGGCTTATTATGATTATTTAAACATATTTGGCATATATTATTAGCTGTAACAAACTTTATTCGCTCACTTATTGACATTAATTGAAATTGGGAACAAGAAAAGAGTTTGTGTTCAGACTTACAAAGTAAACAGCTCTTCTTTTCAGTGCTGGCAGGCTGTAACTTCTTCACAGTAGCTATGTGGACAGCTTTTGGAGCCGATGACACTTTATCTCGTTCCACATTTTCAAGCGCTAAAGCTCGCTTCTCTAGAAATTCAATGATACTTGTTACACTAGGTTGTTGTTGTCTACCAAGTTCAAATTCCCTATTGCAAATCATATCCAATTTTCTAGTCAAAATGCAAAGAATGATAGCATCCCACTGATCAACAGAGTGGCCTAAATTCTTTAAAGCAGCTAACTGTTGCTTAACAATTGACAAAAAACTTCTAATATTAGATGCTGTAGACTTAGTCATAGGGGTTATATCCAACAATATATTTATATGGTCATTTGTGATTTTATACTTATTATCGTACCTTTCTTTTAATATTTTACGAGCCTCATCATAGCTTTCAGAACATAAAGGAAGATTTTTAATAATCTCATGAGGTTCGTCCTTTAAATAACTTTGTAAATAAAATAACTTTTCGATGCTCTCTAAATTATTATTTTTATGAATTAATGCATCGAAAAGCCCAATGAAGGCTTGGTACTCCCTGTATTTACCTGTGAAGGTCGGGATTACCACGTTTGGCAACTTAATTTTATTTAGTTTTGGAGTTTGACACATTACTGGCTCCTTAACATGTTTTGTAGAAAGTCTTCCAATTTTAGTAAGTGCTTCTAAATACGTACTTTCAACTTCATCCTCAGGGTCATCGGGGTCCCTCGCAATAATCTCAAGGCATAAATCCTCCCACTTAGAAAATGAAGCTCGCAGGCGTTCCTCCCTGACGCGCAAGGCATGTTCATCCAATAATTCAGAAGTACTTGGATCAGTTAGGGCGTTATGCATTTTAGTGATCACACCCTTAACAGCCGCGCGTTTACGTCGAAGAGTAGCCAAGTCATAGGTCTCGGCAACCGCGGGCTCGAAGTTATCTTTTGGCATGGTTGTTTTTTAGTTGAGACGAGGTTGAGACGGTGAAAACACTTTTTTGCACGTAAGTAGTAAATTTGCACTGATCTAAATCACAAAAGCGGAACTAATTTTATTTATTTTCGAAATGTAAACACAATATCAAAGCTTTGACTTGCTTGATGACACAAAATGGCGGGCGTTGTTCACTGTTGTCGTAGACTCGTCGTGTTTGGCACGGCGCATCGGACCAATGACACGCGTGCACGCCGGTACAACAGCGCCAATTGCTTGTCGTGTCGAAAGTTGGCAACTTGATCGCACCAATCAATGAGGCGAACGTGTCGTCGCACAGGATATGAATTGAACGTGGAATTGCCGCCAAATAAAATTGTGGCAAATACAAAGTAAAATTTGCAATGTAGGTATGGAAAAAACTTCCTGCTTGCCTGTTGTATGGCAACAAGCTTGCCTGTAAGCTGCCCTTGCTCGCTCCTTCCGCAAATTGATCAACAATATTGATTGTTGAACACTGCCGTCACTCCGGTGGCTGTGATGGCGTCTTCCCGCGCCGTCGTTCATAGGCACGCGACGTGGATTTGAATTTGTATACTGCACACCACTCCTACAATTAACTCGCGGATATTTACTGATCGAGAAAGGACCATGAATAAAAATGTAAACTGTGAATTATAGCGGACTGTAGATTTAGGCTGGTAAAAATAAAAATCCAGGAGCTACGGAGAAACGTGACCATTTATTGGAGGGAGAACGAACAAGAGAGAAAAAATTCGATACAATGTTGCCGTAATCAAAAAATTAAATATAAAAAACAAACTTTTTAATGTTGGTGTTCCAACAACTATAAGAAATAGATCCACGGACGAACTCTTTCTTTTTCTCATATAATGTCACCATATTTGTTTCTTAGATGTTTGAACACAGTGTAAAAACTTTGAATGAATGAACTTAAGTTAATTGTGTTTCACATATATATATATATATATATATATATATATATATATATATATATTATAATCAGCAGTCGGATCACAATCATAACCTGTTTTGATATACCTTTCGACTTGATATAACATTGTAAGAAACAATAATGGTAAGCCGATCTGGCATAATAGGGACCAACACTGTTCAAATGAGTTTCTTTCGGCATTTCTTCTCAGCAGTGGTCGTTCCGATATGCCAGTAGTTTGTAGCTTGTGAGAAATAACTATAAATATAAAGATTGACGAGAAAAAGTGCCTGTGAAGGTCTAATTTCTGAATAAATGATTTGAATTTTGAATTCGAACAAACGAACGAATGAACGAATGAAGGAATGACTGAACTCTATATTGTGCAGTACACCATAATAACAAAGAAACAGAGAAATACAACTACCTAAGTACAATTGGCGGTCTTATCGCTAAGAGCGATTTGTTCCCTGATTTCTATTTTGAGCTGCCAAGTAAGAGGTGACTCTTACTCGCATCGTACGACACGTCTGAAGAAGACTATGTTAGATAAATCTCATATATTAATAACCGAAACACGTCATTAGGGTTCTGATTAACCACACTCCCCCCACATCTTATGAGGAATAATGAGTTTACGTAATGCTGTTGTCTCTATGGATGAGACATGGCAATTCAGGATAGAACTTTAAAAAAGCGTTTTTTTAAAATACATTAATTACTAAATGTTACCCGCTTCATCAATTTTGGATAATGTACCTTTCTAATGATGAATGAATTTTTGAAATCGGTTCTGTAGTTTCAGAGATTTCACCCGCTTCAAACATATTAACTCACAAACCTCTTTATAATATAGTATAGTTTACAGCAGTGCATAGTATAAAAAAGCCCTCTACCGGTCTGTCTATCTGTCTGTCAACCTGTCTGTCTACCTGTCTGTCTACCTGTCTGTCTACCTGTCTGTCTACCTGTCTGTCTACCTGTCTGTCTACCTGTCTATGCTTAGATATTGAAAACTACGGATTTTAATGCGAGTTTTTAAAGGATAGAGTGATTAAAAAAAGGTTTAGGTATATCTATAATTATAATGATTTTATCCGAGCGAAGCCGGGACGGGCCTCCAGTTATACATAAAAAAGATAAAGCATCCTTTGGGCTAAAGAATTTTTATCACTATCTCACTGTATAATATTTGACATAGACAGAACGAGACAAAAACTTTTATTATTGTATCAAAGAAAACATTTTTTTTTGTTTTCTCCCTATATATAAGATGTTAAAAATGTCTGTCACGTTTTCAAGGCTAAACCACAGGGCCGATTTTCATGAAATTTTAAATAGATATAATCAATGATCCGAGGTCAAACATGAGCTACGGCGGGAAATTGCTAGTTGAAAACATTCATAGTTGTAGTAAGAAAACAAATGTACAAAGACCAAGAAAACTATGACAGACAAAAGGGATCAGTGAGTGGGCCACAAAAACAAAAACTATATATAAAAAAAGTTTAAGTGATTGCTTCCATAAAAATGTTAACACACAAGTTATGTAAATAAAATACAAATAACTTGCCAGTAACTTTAAAATGATAAACAGACACTGTTAAAAACAATTTTTCCTTCCGTATTCCATAACAAATTATACAGAGCCGACGACGGCTGTGGCTACATTTCAATAATATGTAAATTGACCAACATGGAAAGGCAAACAGAACGCGGGAATTATTTATTGTTCTTCTCCATTAATCTGAGTATCAAATGAAAATAGGAATCGAGTCGATCGAGTAATGTTTTGCAATATCGATTCGAACGTATCGGCGACGTTCTTTTTGTTTGGTTACTCTTTAGATTTAAAATGTTTTTATAATGTCAGCTGAATGGTCCCCACCCTTCAGCTGACTTAGAATAATAGGTTTAAATCATCTACGTACACGTAGATCGTAATTAATAATCACAGTTTTTATACCAATCTATATAGATTCTTTCTTAGAAATGTTTTTTATTTTATTTTAAGACGGCTTTCATGAAATCATAAACATGAAATTTTACCAGCGTGACAACTGAAGGAAAAAATTCTTGATAGGCCGAATTTGCAGGTTCCTAATCCAATTGACTCCCTCAGCCGAAGCGTCGAAGTCTAGGCTAAAATTATCATGATTAGCCTGGAAAAACGTCACGATACGATGCCAAGATATAACATTTTTTGCAAAGCTCTTGAATTGATTGTTCTCAATTGCAGCAATTGCTGTAAAAAATAAAGAAAAATAACGCTTTTTCCATCTTTTCTATCAACATTTCGTCTTTAAATTTGTCGCTTGTACACATCTAATTCCATGTCTCATAGGGCGCATCGCACACATACCACGTCTCATCTTCATCTCATATGAGAATATTAAGCGGCGTCGGGTTATTTACAAGGAAATAAAAATATCTCCCGCCATTTTTATGTCCGCTTCATGCGGTGTGAATGTTAAAAGTGGCTTAGATTGACGTTCCCATTGTCGCGGTTCAATTTGTATGTTTTTGTATGATCACATTGTGGCGTAATGTTTTTGTTGTTCGTGTTTTTGTATGCTTTATATATCAGTAACCCTTTCTTTTCCACATAATAAACACTTGTAAGGATGTGTAATATAATCATCATTGGCAAACGGCAAAAAACATGATTATTGTTTTTTGTTATTTTCCAACCTCAATTGTTTGGGATACGACAAACTCTGCTGTTTGACGTCTGAAATGTATGAGAGTGAGGAATCCAGGCAGATTATTTTGTATAAATATACCTCAAATGTTATACCTTGTTATGTAGTAAAAATGTTATGTAGTAAAAAAATAACAGATTTTAATTAATATTAAAAAAATATTCAAAGAAAACACTAAATAAATTCGTCCTCCTAATTTTTAATATATGTATAAGACCTATATTTGTTAATTGACGTCCTTGGAGAAAAGGCTGCGGTGAAGTTTGTTGCGCCGTTTCTTCTTCACCTGCGCTTTGGAAGCCGGCAGTTGACTTAGTTTAAGTAATTTTTGACGTCAATAAGTGATGTATATCATCCTAAATTGAATAAAGAATTTTGAATTTGAATTAGGTTTTGTCACTAACTTATCTCACTAGTCCTACCTAAAACCATGCTAAAACCTACCTTTTTTGTTACAACATGACAACCTATCAATTCCGGCCCGATCTAACGAAATCCTATGTTCAATTGTTCTTATTATCTCCAGGATCCAAGGGTTATAATGGTACTTTATGATATAAGCGCGGTGAAGTTTGTTGCGCCGTTTCTTCTTCACCTGCGCTTTGGAAGTCGGCAGTAGACTTAGTTTAAGTAATTTTTTGACGTCAATAAGTGATGCATATCATCCTATATTGAATAAAGAATTTTCTATTTGAATAAGCGTGAAAGCGTGTGTACCTACGTCTGTCTAGCCTGCTACTGTATAAATGTACTCTCAACACATTGCCCGTTGACTGTAAGATACATGTGATAAGTTCGTCATTGTAGATGTACCTTTCTTGTAATATTTCAAATTTATGAATTTATCTCTATTGACGATCGGCGTGGCCATCACGCCGGACTGCTACACTGGTGGTCCCGGGTTCGAATCCCGGTCAGGTCAACATGAAAAATTATATTTTTCAGATTGACGTGAGTCCTGGATGTTTATCTATATTTGCAATGTATATGTTAAAGAATATAGTATCGTTGAGTTAGGATCCCATAACACAAGTCTCGAACTTAGTTTGGGGCTAACTCAATCTGTGTCATTTGTCCCTATATATTTATTTATGTTTCTCATACAGCAAAGTTAGAACAAACAATTTCCATTAAGAAGCTACCTTCTTTAGATACCTACGGTACCTTTTATCCCATTTATCCGATGAGAACCAATCCCTTGGACGCAACCAACTAAAATGTAACACTTATATCTGAATGCAATACACACACGAGTGAAAAGTGAATTTCTAATTAACTATTAGATATTTGATTGTAATGTTTGTGTTTCACGTTTGACTTTACGGCTTCTAACATAGTTTGAGTTAAAGACAAACTGTACTAAGTTGCTATCAGCAAACTTACTCAAAGTTACTTGCGTCAATAAGTCGTAAGAGTAATGGGATAAACAGATATATGTATAAATACCTATTGGATTTGACGTTGTGGTGCGATTTGTGGTTTCTCCCTGCAATCGATAGCTCGTCTCCTCGTCGGTCCCGAGTGCCCAAACACGTGTACTTGTTGACTTGATGGCAGCTTCCGATGAAGCCATCGAAGTGGCTCGGTTCTGGCAAGAATATTATATTTAGTATACAACAGAGCGTTTGTAGATTTGCTATCGACACACGAAACAGAAGAATATCTATCACACTCTAATGTATTTGGAACTTCACATGCACTTTTCACATCAAAATTTTAAATATAGTAGGTATTTAATAAAAAAGGTACAATCTGGTAGCCCTACACACTATCAAAATCTCATCAAGTGTAGTTTAATAATATAATTTGGTATATTGGTCTGTTGTAAACTTTTCACTTTTTTGAATACTCGATTAAAATCCTTTTATCATTTAGTGTTCATGAAAGAAAGCAAATTTGAAATTGGACAAATCTTATCACTCTTCATTGTTCCAAAATTTAGTCAGGAATTCTTCAAGTGAATCGATACTTTGGAGTTTGCTCTAAAAATAAGTTTTCACAGACTTATAGTCATCAATTACACTTTTGAAAGAACAAAATTCATCGGTCTAGCATCCCTGTTATTAAAACATTTCAAGAAACTCCCGATAGAGGGCGCCTTTGACTTTGAATACAAAATGGCGGACGCAAAAATGGCGATCCTTGCAATTATTCATGTAAATGTGAAAACTTTGCGACAAATTCGAAAAGACCGGGTATAATACGACCGGCGGGTCGCGACTTCTGCCTTTTTAAATTATCCGTGTTCTGCAAAGCCACTTTTCGGGAATTCTTAAGTTTATTAAAGGGGAATCTTTGCCATTGCTTGTAATGTAAATATATTGGTGTAATAATTACACTTATTTAAACAAATGTGGTTTGTTTACTCTCTCTCTCAACTTTGCTAGTATTCAGTTGAATTCGGGGCTGCGAAGCCACCAGTCCAGATTCAGGGCCATAAACTATAAAATTTTAAATTTATGTGTTCCTTAGCACCTCAGGTACATAAACATTTATATTCAAAAATTGGTAAGCCCTTCTGGCATTATAGTGGCCAACACTGATTAAATGAAGTTATTTCAATTAAATGAAATGTTAATGAAATGCTAATAGTTTATTGCTTTGGTAAATATTATAATATTTACCAAAGCAACAAACTATAAATATAGATGTTGTCGCCCTCAATAACGTCAACATTTGAAACGAGTGGAAGGGGAACAAAATATAAAAGTGGCGGCATCGAGACTGGGGGCATTCTCACTTGAGCAGTCGGACGGAACGGTCGAATAAGAAAAATATTGGTATCTATGAATAATAATAATAACTTTGAAGTTTGATTTATTGTAAAATATTATTTAATTTAGTGCCTGTGTTTAGTGTAATTTAGTGAAGGTCCAATACCTGAATATACACAGTTTATAGTAGTAAAATGATGGTTTTGATGTATTCCCAATTATGAATTTCTCAACCTAATCTAATTAACTCAAAGCCGATTGAAGCCGCGACTGAGCGCGTCAAAATTGAAAGTAAATTATAATAATTAATGAGTTTGTTCCTGATAGGGCGTCAATAGGTAGGATTAAGGAGATAAATTACAATTCCTATTTATGAATTTATGGTGTTTCTCTCTCTTATGTCTTGGTTGTTTTCTGCCATTGAGCGTCGGAGCCGGGGTCATTAATTTAAAAAGTTCACGTTAATATATTATATTATATATTTTTATAAACCCGCATCAAAATTCATTGCGTAGTTTTATAGATCGAGGCATACATAGGGACAGCCAGCGGAAAGCCTTATGTCTGTTGTATGTACCTAATAGAAGCCTTTTACAATGCAATTGTCAACCACGAAAACTGTTCGCAACACCTCATACACGTACTATATCCCATGCACAGTCTCCGCTGTATCGCATGCTAGCGGATCTCAACGCATTCCTGAACCAGGAACCTAAGTGTGATGTGTGGATGGATGGAAGACGCTTGTCAGGTGACATTGACGAATGTGAGTCAACGTGTTTAGGGTGATAATATTGTGTTTCTCTAAGAAATTTTTGTAAGTGCCTATTTTTTCTTACTAAATACTTTAAAAGGATACATATTGTGTACCGTTGTATTTAGCTAAATAAAGAATGCTTGAAAAACTGTAATAACTTACATCAAGCTTGCGAAATAAATTGTAAGGATTTTAATAAAATGTTATATACGAACACATCTATCCTTAATTCCCTTTAGAGACTCTGGGATCCACCAGTATAACAGTATGAAAATCCATATAAAGCTGTAGTATAATTCATTAGATCATAAACCTCTCACCACGACACTAAACGATCGTAACTCACGGAGGAGATTACAGAAATTGATCGTCGCGTGGTAGCGGGCACGGAAGCGGTTGTGGTGTAATGGTTAAGACGCCCGCCTGTGGATCGTAAGGTCTCAGGTTCGTATCCTACTAGTGCCACATGGGTTTGTATACCAATCTGACTCATGTATAGTCTAAGAAGGAAGTAACAGAACTGATGATGATAAACAAGAACAGATCCTATACAAAACCGCCACACTCGAAATTTCCCCAAAAAACATCCTGTATCAAGCACCTTCCCTGACTTAATGAAGTACTTAATCGGGTAAAAAGTACAAGACATAAAAACTTGCGAACTTTATAATAAGCTAGACAAAGAGGATTACATTTCTTAAGATAAGGCGGACTTATCTACAAATTGTGAATTTGGCAAGTGTTTCATTTAAAAGGTCTCTATTTTTATTAAACCTTTCCCTTTTACAAGAAAAGACCACCTACTTATTAAGACGTAAATTTGTGCCGAATTTACAATATGAAAAGCATGCAAGCTTGAAAAAGAAAGCTTGTCTGTTCTAGTAATAGCTTAACAATCATATAATTCACTAGCCTACTACTAAAAATCCGTTTCCCGTGGGAATTCCAGGAAATCCCTTCTTAGTGCTCCCCTACACTGTCCTAGGAACCTACACATCGAATTTCAACTTTCTACGCCCAGTCGTTTCGTCTGTCGCTCAGTAACGGAAGAGTTTAATATATATTGATAATAATAGATACAATTTATGTAAATAAACGATGTAATCCCAAAATTTTATAAATTCATCCCAAACTCAAATGAACACATCTTTAGATATCACACCCGCTCAATACATCAGAACCTCACACATATTTATTTTGAATCACACAAAATTTATTCACGTTTTCCTTTCACGTGCTACGTGATTCAATAAGACCGAACGACAAATATAAAGGATGTCTTTTTAACCCAATACTGAACCCTAAAAGGTCTCTTTACCTTATAAAAATCGTTGTCAAAACATCCGCAAAATAAACAGAGGAAAATAAAAATAAAGAGTGTGACAGCTAGCGACATGATTGCCCGAGCAACGAAAGCAGTCGAGATGTATCCGGATAAAACTGGATTATGGCGGTATTTTCTGGATTATTGTAGATAGAATGGGTGAATGTAATAAATAGAAATCGAATCGCTTGTATTGCATAGGTTTTTATTGTTACGTACACGAGAAAGTGAGGAAACCTTTTTATTAGTGTTGCTACAGCAAATTGGCAAATGCAATGTTTGGCTCACATTGCTGAATAAGCGACAGGTAGTGGCCCACTGGTTAAAGACTGCGACCCGAAAGGTCCCAGTTTCGAATTCTACTTATATCACGTGAGTTTTAAACCAATCTGTGTTATGTGTAAAGTAATTTGCCAGGTAAGTCGCTGCGAGTTTTACATGGCGTGTGGTTCCGCCCTGGAATAAGATCAATCCATATCCTCAATTGGATGTCGGAAAAGGCGACTAAGGGACACACAGCCTAGGCAGCTGATAGGCAACAATAGCATTCCCAAGAAGGGTTGACGTCAGTCAAAATCACAGCCGAATTTTCCAAATTTTAAGGTTTTTTACGCTGACCCGCTTTGCAGTTTCATAACTCCAAATGCAGAAGAAACGCAAAAGAATATATAAATATATTAGGACAAATCACACAGATTGAGCTAGAGGATACTAACTCAACGATACTATATTTTATAACAAATACATATACAGATAAATATCCAAGACCCGGGCCAATCAGAAAAAGATCATTTTCCATCATGACCCGGCCGGTGATCGAACCCGGGACCTCTCGGTTCAGAGGCAAGTACTTTACCACTGCGCCACTGAGGTCGTCGATTTGTAGATTTTAGTTGACTCCATACCGTTATCAGCTCCGTAATCTAGACTGAGCGTCTCTGAATATATTCCTCGGAAATATTGGAAATGTTTGCCTCACGGGCCGACTGATTTGATTTGCGCACGTCTGCCGCTTCCATCCTACATCCTACCTTAGTTATCTGAATCAACACCGCGGCGAAGATACCTGGTTTTACTGTTCAACTTTCAATAGGAAGTTGGATAGACTAGTTAGTTTCTAAGGAAATTTGTCCTCATTGGTATACTATCTTTTAGCATCGAGTGTACTCGATTGCAAGTGGCTATGATGTGGCGCCATCACCCAAGAGTCAGCGGGAAAATTTAACGAATTTTAAAGACTCGTCGGTGTTTTTACCGCCTGTCTCCCTCTTTGGGAATGTTATTGTGTACCTATTTCTGCTGCCAAGGGTATGTGTTCCATAATTGCCTAATGTTATACCCTCGGCAGGTTCAATTCAAGGCCGGAACCACACGCTTAAAAAGAAAAAATTGAAAGTACATTTGGTAATTCATAAAAATGTGATATTATAAATAAATGTTTATCGTGATGTTCTTAGAGCGTGTTCCCATTGTTCAGTCGTGCTCCGTTGCGACGATGCACCGCGCTGTAGCTCCGTCGAGTTCCGTTGTTTTCTATAATGTTCGACAGTGACATGCGTTGCCGTACATCAAAACTTCATGCAACTTCTACGTTCTTCTGCGGGAATACGTCGCAGCGTAACTGAGCAATGGAAACATTGCTCGTCTCATAAGACATCCTTCTGGAATAATAAATGCCATCAAAAACATGCTGTAAAAAAAAAACAAGTCAACCAAGCTTAGTTTTTCTACCGTATAAAGTTGTGATATCGGAAGTAGGTTAATTTATTTAGTCCGCGATAAATACTTAAGGGACCTTTTGTCTTAAGTTATTACGTAGGCTAGCAATATTAAAAATCTTTTACGTTTTAAATATATAGATCGAACTTAACAATATCCACATTATTTACAAGCTTTTATATACTTCAATTTGTCCTGCTATATCTCTGTATGTGCCTATATATATATAACTTGCGCGAACCCTGGGCTTCGGAGCATCACAGCTCCGAATGTAATCTATACAAAATTTAAACTCATAATGGCTCATACAATAAGCATACTTTTCACCCCAATCCCGATTCGGACCCTCGATCAATCGAGTGCAAACATTCCTTTAACAATTACGGGCATACGTGATTGAGCATGAATTGAATGGAAAGATACCCTTTTGAGCTCATGGGGGAAAAGTGGTGAGCATTATCGATGTTTTTTTTTTTTTTGCGAAAATGTGTTTGTTATTCTTTCACGACAAATCTGAAATCGCGTGGGATAAATGAACTGCAGACCGACCATCAACTTTTACAGAATGATTCCAATAATGCAACTCCGTTCAATTTAGGCACCTAAAATGAATCGCATTCATACTAAAAATTAAGTCGATGGTACGAATTTGCGATGCAGTTCAGTTTAGGTCGTAAAGTGGATCGCGTTAAGAGATGATAGAAAGTAGATACTTACGTAAGTTACGTAGCACTTTATTATGGACTATTAAATTTTGCCGGACAGTGCCACGGGCAAACGCTTGTTCAAAATATTTTAATGGTTAAAACTCTTTAACACCGATAACATCACAAGTTCGTTCGTATATTCAAAATACTTTAAATAAAATAGAAAACACTCAACGGCACACACTAAGCACAAGATTATATCATGGGAACCGCAGACAAATATCTGTGATCACAAGTAGATTTAAACGCGCTGGGAATTGAACGAATCACCTCCAGATATCGGACATAGTGACTACTACGCCAGCTTCCATTTCTTGAATCGTAACTCAACAATATTAACTGGTGCTCTAAACGATGGGAATGGGTGCCATTCAAATTGGTGCACAAAACTGCAAACTCCCAAAACAACAATATCGCTAAGGCTCATTCGATTCGTGTCCAATAAACCAATTCAGACACTTACCAAATAAAGCGGACGTGAGCATTCACAGGAAGGTCCCTCTACCCATGGGCCCTTCAATAGACGCAAATAATCAGCCCACATTTACCAAGTGCGGAAAAAAAGGTCATTTTCTATAAGTAATATCTCTGTTTAGTAAAATATAATGTCACACATTTAAACTAGATTGTAGCGTATGTGAAGTTAAGTCTGGTAATGTTAGGGCGCATGTATCAAGAATTTTGGCTCTGAATGAGATCTGACATTTTCATACATTTTGACTAAAGTGTAGAGTTTGTGAAGTTAGGGCCTGTAAGTTTAAAGCGTTTAGTCTTTGGAGCTTGGTTTTATATGATATCTGATAACTTTTTCACAGTATAAGCGAACTAGACTCGTCTCGGCAACATTTTTACATGAAAATGTTTTGGTGGTATGCTTGTTACTCTTACACGCATAATCTACTGGACCGATTGCTATGAAATTTGGTACACGGATTATATCCTGGAATAATACATAGGGTAGTTTTAATTCAGAAATTCCCGCGGGAGCGAAGCCCCGGAGCGCAACTAGTACAGCAAAATAATTGTAGAGTATTTTTGTAAGAGATTCAACTAAGTATTTAAATCGTCAAAAGTTTTTCAATTCCACATCTTTTTGAAAAGCGTCGAAGTTTTTTCTAAAAGGAAACATCTTTATGGAAGACGAGGAGCTAAAATTGAAGAATTTTAGGGTCCCGTATTTCAAACGAGAAACTAAATTACGTCTAATTTTTAAAGCATTGTGGGTATACGAGCATGCGAGTTGCCTGATGGTAAGCAAACACCCCAGCCCAACAGGACAACTTGCAACCCGATACGGGTTACGCACCAGCGGTGGCGACTTTTTGAGAAAGTGATAGACTCTATTCTTGAAATACCCAATGTCGAAACTATTAGGGAACACCGATGAGGGAAGTTTATTACAGCGCAGAACGTAAAGAAGTCGTAACGTTCAGTGAGGCTAACACAAATATTTCTTTTGACAACGTCTAATTTTATATTGCAAAACACTATTTCCTTTATGTAATAAAAAGGAGCTCAAGTTCATTTTCAAAAGACTTCCGAAAAATTAGGAAATTATATGTTCGAGTGTTTCATATTCATTTATTTTAACATATTAGTGTCGATATCTCGGGATCTAGGCAACGTGTCGCAATGAAACCTATACCAGATTTTAGGCTAGCCCTTGCGCTATACAATTGTAAAAACTGCATCAAATTCTATTGAGTAGTTTTTGTGTGATGCGCAAAAAACATACAGAGGAAAATTCTTAAATGAATTGTTTTGGCTTCTATTACTCTAGTTCCATAAAGACCCTCAATAAATATTTTTCTTTGATATCTCCTATATATGTACAAAAAAAGCCCACTTACAGTTTTATTATATGTAATTTTGACGTCAATAAGTGATGTATATCATCCATGTATATAATTGAATAAAGAATTTTGAATTTGAATTTAATGTATATTTGTATGTTCAACGATTTTCCCGTCAATTGTGGAACAATTGTAATTTTTTTTTTATTTTTCCATATACATCTCGATCGCGATACGATTACGTACTAACAAAAACTCATGGTCGTGTGAAATCCTTGTCGATACCCCAAAAACATTATAAACAAAATATGGCGTCGCGCATGCATCATCGGTTAAAACCGCAACCACCACTTTAGACGTTTCAATTCGTGTAGCGATACTTTAACAATTATACAGAAGAATAACTTATAGTTAAAGGGATCATGAAGAGCACTCAAACTATGAATGAAATTAAATATGACCCGTTTTAGCGATGCGGTATCTTTTTGTTATATTATTCAAATAAAAAAGAGACAATCAGATAACTGGCTGCAATAATATTTCACATTTTACCTTGATTTTACTGTCTCAATTTGAAGTTAAGTTCAGTTTCTGAGAAAATACAAAATAGTTTTATTACAATTTTATAGTATTTTAGACGTATACAATTTATGATTTATAAAGAACAAATTATAAATAAATAAATATATTAGGACAAATCACACAGATTGAGCTAGCCCCAAAGTAAGTTCGAAACTTGTGTTATGGGATACTAACTCAACGATACTATATTTTATAACAAATACATATATAGATAAACATCCAAGACCCGGGCCAATCAGAAAAAGATCATTTTCCATCATGACCCGACCGGGGATCGAACCCGGGACCTCTCGGTTCAGAGGCAAACTTTTTTACCACTGCTCCACCGAGGTCGTCAAAAAATATATCATTATACATTATCACGTTTATTATAGTTTACTTTTAGTTTTAGCGTTTGTTTGTCGTTCTTTCACTTCAAACCGGAGTATTGGTTTGAGATTATTTTTGGTGTGGAGATACCTAGAGAGCTGGTGTAACAATGGCAATGTTTGTATGTACCTGTGTGAAAGTGGAATCTTGGCTCCGACGTTGAACTGCTGTTGAAGCAACCGGGAAACATTCAGATGAGAGAGAAATATATAATAAGTATATATTTCAAAAAAACAAAAAAACATCGATTGACATAGAACCTATTCTCAAGTGATAATTCTGTACAATCCATATTCCACATTGGAGGTGGGCTATTTTTCACAACTTCCAATTCGTTCGCGAAGTCGAATATATTACAACACGTGAAATAATTTCGATGCCAATGCGAATACTAAATGGAGCACTTTGTAGTGGATTCCCAGTGGAATTGGAAACGGTTTTTCTTATCGCCGAGGGAATGATTTGGCATTCGAATAGGTAGTGCTTTTTGGAATATATTATCTATCTCTATTTTTATAAGACTTACTTTTACGGTAAAATTTATCTTCCACAGAAAAGAACTTGAGCTCCTCCGTGCATCGGAAGGCACAAACCTTTGGTCCCAGTTGTACTTGCAGTCGTTATATCCCGCCGATCCGCAATGAGGACGCGTGAACTTATGCATCCATACGGAAGGCATGTGCTCCATGCAGCGAAAAGAAGAAGAAGAAAATGAAACAAACATAAATATCATCTATACCAACTCAATTAGCCAAGCTCATAAAGAAGCCAATACCGATAAATTGACTCTCCAATAAAAATACTAACCCTTGGGATACACAGGATATTGGCGCCTAAACTGCCGAATAATCCCGTTGGGAAAAAATCGCCGATTCATGAAGACTAATGATTTTATCCGATGGCTTTCTTCACCTTCTTCATTGATTTAATGTATATCTAGATATGACATGGCATAGAGTTTCGAAAAAATCAAACGTAAAAAAGTCCAATTTAAACATATGCTATGTCGAAAGCCAAACAAAGTTTATATCTTTTACTATCATTTGAGCGTTTTCTTATTCAACCATAGAGTGTCGGAGCCCAGAGTCCGTTTCCCACTTTTCTCTTTCACTTCGCACGGTTTATGACATCCATTAGTAGTCAGACCGTTGGCACGCATATCGTCCATGAAGACATCAAGTCAGCACTTGTTGAGTTTGCCCCTTCTGCCAGAGCCAGGCGGGAGATGCATCAAATCATAGTCAAATTTTCGTTCCTTTTTCCTACATAACATTTGTTTGCTACGTCATTACTCGGTAGATCTAATATCAAGCTACAATCCACCAATCAATGATTCCACCGAATGGACACACGCTTCACATGTCCAATCTGTGATCAAATATAGCAAGTTATTTTTTACTTAAGTTGGCCAAACAGAGTACAAAACCACGTCGCTTCAGCTTCCCTTTCAAAATTCAAATTCAAATTCAAATTCAAATCATTTATTCAGAAATTAGACCTTCACAGGCACTTTTTCTCGTCAATCTTTAAATTTATAGTTATTTCTCACAAGCTAGAAACTACTGGCATTTCGGAACGACCACTGCTGAGAAGAAATGCCGAAAGAAACTCATTTGAACAGTGTTGGTCCCTATCATGCCAGATCGGCTTACCATTATTGTTTCTTACAAAAAAATTTTTTTTTCTTTCTTTTCTTTCTAATAATATATAAAAGTACATAATGTACATAGTCAAAAGGTATATCAAAACAGGTTATGATTGTGATCCGAGTGCTGATTATAATATATATATATATATATATATATATATATATATATATATATATCGATGTGAAACACAATTAACTTACATGAAAATATATGAGAAACGAGATGACCAGTTCCCTCTGGCAGCACCCGTTCACGAGTTGACGCATGGGACAGCCATCGCGTAGCTCAACCATAATAGAGGGAACCTCACGACCCGGCCCACAATGGTGTTCTCTTGGAGGAGTTCTCTTGGTGCAGTGTCAGGTCATGCTTATTGACATGGCCTGACAGTGCACCAAGAGAACTCCTCAACGGGTTACTGAACGAACATGAGTTTTTTGTCACACGTTGAATGCCACAAGATCTCTCGTTACGATGACGACCTCGGTGGCGCTGTGGTAAAAAGCTTGCCTCTGAACCGAGAGGTCTTGGGTTCGATCCCCGGTCGGGTCATGATGGAAAATGATCTTTTTCTGATTGGCCCGGGTCTTGGATGTTTATCTATATATATGTATTTGTTATAAAATATAGTATCGTTGAGTTAGTATCCCATAACACAAGTCTCGAACTTACTTTGGGGCTAGCTCAATCTGTATGATTTGTCCTAATATATTTATTTATTTATATATTTTATATATTTATTTCTAATATATTTATATATATAATAAAAAGCTTGTGGCAAATGTAATTTTTTGTTTTTTGTTTTAATTTCCCGAAAAATTTTGTAAAATTGTTTTATATTGTGATGTTGTATCTAGTGTTCGTGTATCTGTGGTGCAATGTCGAAATGAGTTTGCAAGTGGCTCACTTTACAAAGAATTTCGAAGACGGTGATATTTTAATAAATTGTTGTGGTGATGATCGTTAGGAAGAGGTACAGAATGAAATGACGTCACTTAGGGTGGTAATATAAAAAAAGCGATCGAATACCAGAGAAAAATGTTTTTGAGTAATTTTTTTATAATGCTCACCAAGTCGAAGACTATATTAAATATATTGAAACTAGCTTTCGCCAGGGACTCCGCCCGCGTTTAATTCCCACGGAAGCATTTATTTTTCAGGGATAAAAGGTACCCTATATTAAGATATAGGACGTACGGTGTAAGCTCCGTACTTCATACTACATGTGTGTACAAAATTTCAAGAAGATTGGTTGAGTAGATAGAGCGTGAAAAAACAAACAAATGTTCGAATTTATCATTCATTTGGCTGGGATTGGGATACACTATACAACATCACGTAACATCATCATGTAATACTGGCTGACTTTTTATACATTGGTAATATTTTGTCTACATGCTCAGTTCATGATTCTAAACAACTTTTAGTGTGGGAGTAACTCCGAAATCGCGAAAAACAATCAGCTGTTCTATTACAAAATTGTGGAAAATATATGGATCAGCAGATTTGTTTTTCGCGATTTCAAGGTTGCTTCCATGCGTAAAGTTGTTCAGTACCATCGACTGGAAAAGGGACCTTGTGGCGCCCGGCACTTTTTATATTCGAACAACGGCAAAAAAGACCTAAGTGCCAGTCGCCATAAGGTCCCTTTTGATTTGGACGGCCACAAATAATGCCAATGTATAAGAAATCACCCTGTATAAGAGCGGTAGTGAGTCGTGTAAACCCAATATGTCTCGATATGAAAAACTGTCATGTGGCCCGCCCGCCTCAACACCCAATCAGAAACTCATCGTGACCAAATACCAAGACTCCGAAACTAATATTATTCGTCCAATTAGGATGTCAGACATTGGTCAGTCGAGAATTGGGGCCGAATATATCTCGGGGCTCGATTTGTATGGATCTGACTTATCCTACTAATATTATTAGTATAAACGCGAAAATCTTTGAGAAAGTAGGCATGTGTTTGTTACTCTTTCACGCAAAATCTACTGGACGGATTGTTATATATATATTTGTTAATTGCGTCCTTGGAGAAAAGGCTGCGGTGAAGTTTGTTGCGCCGCTTCTTCTTCACCTGCGCTTTGGAAGCCGGCAGTAGACTTAGTTGAAGTAATTTTCTGACGTCAATAAGTGATGTATATCATCCTTAATTGAATAAAGAATTTTGAATTTGAATTGAATTTGAATTTGAATTTATGAAATTTGGTACACGGATAGAAATTATAAATGCAAAAATCTGTGAGGATGTGTTTGTTACTCTTTCACGCAAAATCTACTGGACGGATATGAAATTTGGTACACGGATAGTATATAATCTGGAATAACACATTTTATCCCGAAATTCCCCTGGGAGCGAATCCCCGGGGTGCAGCTAGTGTCTAATTAATTACATTAATTACTAAGCCAATCCTAAACCATCCTCAGCAATCACTATTGGTGAAAACCGCATGAAAATCCGTGCATTAGTTATTGAATTTATCGCAAACGAAACAGACAGACAGACAGACACGGCAGAGATCTATGTTTTATAACATGTAAAGGATAAAGTAATATTTATTTTCTTGATTAAGGCCATGTCCACACTAACCCGCACAATCTTCGTCCCATTACACACATTGGCTAATGTGGTGACAGGCTATGCATTGTAATGTCGCATTACCCGGCTCAGCAGTTTTATGCGTCCAGCGTGGCGTAGCTGACCCATGCGTCAACTCGTGAACGGGTACTGATATCAACTCTCATATAATAGTTTATTATATTTCAAAGCATGCTATATGTCTACCAGTTGCTGACTTATGCGTCAACTCGTGAACGGATGCTGTGATAATACTGCTATCATGCTCATAATAATAACTTTAGGGTCAAATTGAGAATAAACTGTTAAATGAGAATTAATATCAGTACTATCACAGCACCCGTTCACGAGTTGACGCACGGGTCAGCCATCGCGAAGCTCAACCAAGTTTGTAATAAGCACATTCAACATGAAGCTCAAAGCAACGAAACGGGTCAGTTGGTGCGAACGCATACAATGCTGGGTCACTGACCTGTATTGCAGTCTGAGGGACAAATGTTGTTGGTCATAGTTGGACCAATGTTTGTTATAACTAGATTTCTCAGTCTCACATAATACAATATCGGACTTTCTCATTTGAATACAATTAATTATTACTAAACTAGCTGATGCCGGCGACTTCATTCGCGAGGCCGAAAATTTTTTGGTAAGGAGTCAAAATTATTAGAGATTGAAATAAATAAATAAATATATATATTAGGACAAATCACACAGATTGAGCTAGCCCCAAAGTAAGTTCGAGACTTTTGTTATGGGATACTAACTCAACGATACTATATTTTATAATAAATACATATATAGATAAACATCCAAGACCCGGGCCAATCAGAAAAAGATCATTTTCCATCATGACCCGACCGGGGATCGAACCCGGGACCTCTCGGTTCAGTGGCAAGAATCTTACCACTGCGCCACCGAGGTCGTCAAATATTAAAAAATTTCTTTAATAATATATTGGGTCCTTTCCTTCGTTATTACGACACTAAATCAAAACTGCTTAGTTTTACCTACATTTATTTAAAAACTGTATATACCAAAAGACCTATAGCTTTAAGCTAATATGGTAAACTTAGTTTTAAGTTAAATTATTGTCGTCTTTCTTTAATTCTAATTCTTCTGTAACGCCCAAAAGCCTAAGATCTGTTACAATTGTGTCTATAGCATTGTAAATCAACCTACGGAATTCTATTATATGTTAAAATGTTTAATGTTTATAATTAAAATGTTTCTATTTTAGATAATTGTGATGTATATGAGCACACCTACTGACTGAATGATAAATATATAATTCTATTTTACATCAACCAAGAAACTGGAAACCAAGACGACATCAAATCATACTAAGGCAAATGTTGGAACAAATATTGGTCTTACCAAGAACCTCTTGCAGAATGCACTTTGAGAAATCAAACGGGCGTCTTTTCACTTACATTACAACTCATTTCTGAAATGGTAATTTGCTTTGATGGCGTGTGCAAGTGGCTTGTTGTACATATTCGTAATTACTTCGGGAAAAACCTAAGAAGCCTTCTATTGGTTTCTTCTATCGGTGTTGTAGTAATGGTTCAGACACCTGCGGATCGAAAAGTCTCAGGTTCGTGTCCTACTCGTGCTATATGAGCTTGTATACTAATCTGACTCATACTGTAATTTTCATAGACCACCACTTGCTTCCGATGAAGGAAAACATCGTGAGGAAACCTGCACACTGGCGGACAGTTTAGTTCACTAGTGTGTATGCGACTACTTGCCGCTAGATGGCGGTAAGTAGTCGTAAAAGTTATGTCAGATGCATTTAGGCGACTTGAATAAAAACTGACATCACTCAATAACACACACAATACACACTCGATATGATGATTTAATATAATTCTCTCTCTCTCTGTCACGGAATTTAGACTTTGCGGCCAATAGGCAAAGCACGTGGCGGAAGCTAATAATTTCACTAATATAAAATTTAAAAAAAAAAATAAACTCTAGGTAACAAGAAGCTAAATTATTATTCGTCTGATTTGCAATTCTGTTTCCCTGAAAGCATCAATCTCTCTTTCATATTCCACCATTTTTTGAAAAAAAAAGTATCCTACGTTTGAATGGAGATTTTTAACTACATGCATACTAAATTTTATCAATATCTGTCTAGCGGTATAGCCGTGAAAGCAGAACAGATAGATAGAGATTTGCATTTATAATGTTACTAGCTGCGCCCCGGGAATTAGCTCCAGTGGGAATTTCGGGATAAAAATACTCTATATCCTATTCCAGGTTATATTCTACCAGTGTACCAAATTTCGTAACAATCGCTCAAGTAGATTTTGGGTGAAAGAGTAACAAACATACATCCTCACAAACTTTTGCATTTATAGTATTAATAAGATTATGCGTATAACAGATACCTTTATTTTTGAGTGCCTCTCACCGCCAAACCGATAGACCTTAGGCAACCATCACAGATAATTGAGTCCAACCTCAAACCTTGTTAGTGGAACTGTCAAGACAGACAATAATCTTATCGGATTCATGTTGTCTCTTTCTTTAGTTGGGTTTTGTTTCGAGCTGTTGTTTTGTTACCGTTTTCCGAAAAAGGGAATTTTAATCCATCCACTCTTCCATAAATACTTAATGTTATAAATATCATAGGTTACTTTCAGACAAAATCCCGTTGGATTTAGCCAAAAGTTAGTCATTGACGTTTTATAAAGTAGATGGCGCTACTGTGTATATAATTAAAACCGTAAATATCGAAATTAAGAAACACAAGCTTGTTTAAAATATATCCCAGTCAAATCTTTATTAAGCACCCTATGTTCAATGGCCTAACCATAGATCAAATAGGAAAATACGGAGGTGTTAAAAATGCACTGCAGAATTGGAATTGCACTGTAATCAAATCACTATATTGTCCTAATATCAGTTCGACACGCACTGCTTCTTGGCATAAATATTAATAACAATTAAATATATCACATTACTGGCTTCGCCCCGGGGCTTCGCTCCCGTGAGAATTTCGTGATAAAAGGTATCTCATGTGTTATTCCAGGTTATATTCTACCCGTGTACCAAATTTCATAGCAATCCGTCCAGTAGATTTGGCGTGAAAGACACATATATATATATATATATATATATATATATATATATATATATATATATATATACACATACCACACATCCTCACAAACTCTAATACAATAAAAATAGGATGACGTACATATTTTATTTTTTAATTTTATAAATAAAAAAACCTTTTCAAAAAGGTTATTTTATATGGCCAGGCCTGCCATATAAAATAACCTTTTTGAAAAGACTTAATCTTTTTGTACACTATTTTTCGTTGTTTCAATAAGAATCTTCGTAATTGAATTGCAGTTTTATAAAATCCCAATCCATAAAATAAATCAATTGAACTCCCGTTTGTGGACCCAATGAGAGCAAATCTCACAATTACGCTCAATGCTTTGTTTTAATTAAATTCGTCCTATCGACAGACAAAGGCGATTGTCGACAATTCCAAAAGTGTTTTTGGATCTATTCTAGTTTCGTTTAGATAGTTTTCCCACCAATATTACATGATTTGTAATGGTCACTAGTGTAAGAGAGAATTTATTTAATTTTCGCTGAGAAATAAAAAAAAGGATCTAATATACTGGGAGTAACAGGCAAATAAACAAGTTTCCATTGTTCAATCAGTTGGAAGCATAGATAATATATTTATTTTATACTATAAGGATGGAAGCATACCCCTTGTCCGGAAATCATTCATTTTCCAATATTTTTTGACATTATTCTGTGAGATCTATATCAGTATGGGATAAATCCGCCATTGTATAATGTATCTTTATCGTATTAATTTTAATTTATGTATTTATTTTGCGTACAATAAAATTATAACATACAAAGAGACATATAATATATGATAAGTGCTGTGACAAAAATAGGGCTTTTTTTTTTATTAAATAAGCAATATTAACTTAACATACAAAATCAAAATCAAATCATTTATTCAGAAATTAGGCCTTCACAGGCACTTTTCTAAATTAAATGATGTTTACCAAAGCTACAAACTACTAGCATTTCGGAACGACCACTGCTGAGAAGAAATGCCGAAAGAAACTCATTCAAACAATGTTGGTCCCTATTATGCCAGAAGGGACCATTTTTAAATATAAATTTATGTATAATTTTTTATCAGTAATATAACAATGTAAGTACACAATAAAGTACATGGTCAAAAGGTATACTGAAACATATTATGATTGTGATCAAGTGCTGATGAAAGGAAAATATATATACCTATATATATATGTGCATAATTAACCAAACAAAAAAAAACTTTTAATAAAAGATCGAGCTGACCAGTTCCCCCTGCAGCACCCGTTCACGAGTTGACGCGTGAGTCAGTCATCGCGAAGCTCAACCACAATAGAGGGAACCTCCCGACCCGATCCACGACACTGCTACCGGTTTGACCATTTGAGTGTGCATGACATACTCGATCTCCATAATCTATCATAATAGATATCTATGTTACTTTCAGATACCTCTTGTTAACAAGGTAACAATAATAGGTAAGACAACCCTAAGCCGATAAAAATATACATTTCTATATACTTCCGTGTTTTATTTTGAAAGTTTATGAACAAAAGACAACTAAGCGAACATATTAATAAGAGTACTAATAAATTTTGCTCCTTTGCCGTGTTAAAGAGCCATTTTCGACAAATTACAATAATTTTACGACGTTTTTAAATAATAAAATGGGAAAGAACAGGATTTTACGGTCTGAGTCGTTCAATATTTAATATGTCGGTGTTCCTGTTTCTCCTGAACGTCTGAATAAAATATAGTTACGTGGCTTTGTGATACACTACGAGTTTGTGCCCCTTGGGGCTGTGTAGTACTCCCCACTGGTAAATTTCTTGTAAAAGTTTTCAGTAAACATTGAAGAAATTGCTAACAGCGATAAGATTTCATTTTGCTCAATTCATATACATTTTGTATTTATGTCTATACTAGCTTCACCCCGCGGTTTTACCCGCATAATTATTGGAAAAAAAAACTGTAGTTGAGTGTGAAGCGTGAAGAAGTCACAAACATACTCACAAACTTTTGCTCTTACACTAATATTAGTGAGATACTTGTAACTCATTTTGTGTATTGTATTATTTGAAGCGGTGGTGGTGTAATGGTTAAGACGCCCGCCTGTGGATCGAAAGTACTTTGGGTATATCCTTTATTGTATCAAAGACTTCCAAAATGAGTGCTCCAATATTCACTATAGTGGACTCAACTGAAGACCACTTTTTAGATGTTTTGACATTAATTTTAAACTTCGCATACGGGATCTATGCATGTTACCGTATATTACCACCTCACATGAAAATAGAGAATTGACAAGCTGTATAAGGAATTTTTATGAGTCCCAAAATATGTACGGGTGCGAACCCGTGGGGCGCAACCATTGGTTGCAAAAGGGAACATACCAGTCGAGTAGACATTGTGCTCTAGTACAAAACATGTACTTATTTATACATGTAGCTATATATTTTTTTATTTAGCAGGCAATAACAGGTCTTCGTAAAATCTAGGTTAGAACCAATCTGTACACAGTTTTAAATAATTATGTATATCGGTCTTCAATTATCGCTATTGTGAGCTTGGATTTCGCAACGGTCGATCGCGGGATGGGTTACTCCATATCCTCCCGTGAATGTTGTACGAGGCGACCAAGAACACAAAGCCTTAACAGCTGATAGGCAACGATAGCATTCCCAGAGAGTGGACGACAGGCGGGCGGCCGGTTATAAAATCATAGCAAAATCTTCCAAATATAATGACAATTTATTCACGATAACCCTGAGCATCACAACTCCGAATTCAACAAGAGAGAAAGAGAGAGAGAGCTTTGTTTTGAATTATTAAGTATCAATAACAATATTTGGGACTTAGTTGCCTGAAATAAATCTATTTTATTTATTTTGTTATTCACATAAATGCATGTAACAAATGTATTGCACGAACAATTAGCCACTATTGCAGCGATAAATGCAACTGCAGGTGACCATAAACTCGCTTTATGACATGTTGCGACCCGCGACTTGTCTTATTTACGATTGTTTCCTACTTTGTTGGACCTTTACATTTGTGAGTTAAAGCAAGTCAGACAGCAACACACTGATGTTATTTTAGGTTACTGGTTTGAGATCTTTATTGCGCTGCAATCGAAGGAAAAGGTACATTTTGTTACACAAATGTCTATTTGAAACTAGTTTTTATTGTCGTCAGAGAGATCTTATTGCATTCAATGCGACAAAAAAATCGAGTCCGTGCAGTACACCGTTGAAGAGTTCCCTCGTCGGGAGCCGAAGCATGGTGCACCGGACACGCATCCTAATCCTAACTTCCCTACTAATATTATAAATGTAAAATAAGTTTTCTTGTTTGTTTGGTACATCTTCAAGCTTTCACATATACTTAGTTTGAAATATGGAGAAGGACCTTTGATCCTGGAAAAATAACTGTCCCCGTGGAAAATTTACGCGGGCGAAGCCACAGCTATTTTATAATATTTTTAGGATAATTGAATAAAGACTAATCAATTATTATAATTTATTATTTTAGTTTTGTGTAAACAAATAAATAGGCATATTATATTCTATCTGTTCGCGATAAACTCAAAAACTATTGTACGGATTTTCACCAATAGATAGTGTGGTCCCTGAGGAAGGTTTAGGTGTATAATTTATTATGTTTTTACCCGAGCGAAGTCGGGACGGGTCGCTAGTTTAATTAATAAAAGCCTATGTTACTCCTGAACGTTTCGTCGATCCACACGTGTCACAACAAAATTTCATCAAAATTAATTACTGACAAAAACACAAATCTTTTCTCTTCATAATATCAGTATGGGTATGGAAGTATGGATAACGACAGAGGATATCCTCTGTCGTGTCGTCGGCGTGTGTCTATATAGACACACGCCCACCAAATTCATACAACACCACACGTCATAAATTATGTCATTCACCGCCGCAACATGGCGGCGGAGCCACCGTCGCCGAACACCGTGTAAACGGCAATTAAATATCAATTTCGGGTACATTAATCATGTGATGAATTGTTGCAAGTAGAACGCAAAGTGGTATCTCAATGGGACATACTGATGCAGAGTTTGGTAAACAATTAGTGTAACAACATTATCCTGTGCGGGTTAGATAAAACATATGGAATGAAATTTGGCTTGTAAATTAAATAAATAAATAAATATATAAGGACAAATCACACAGACTGAGCTAGCCCCACAGTAAGTTCGAGACTTTTGTTATGGGATACTAACTCAATGATACTATATTTTATAACAAATACACATATAGATAAACATCCAAGACCCAATCAGAAAAAGATCATTTTCCATCATGACCCGACCGGGGATCGAACCCGGTTCAGAGGCGAGCACTTTACCATCGCGCCACCGTGGTCGTCAATTGGTCAAAAATTGGTGCTTTTGAAGAAAAGGTTGCGGTGAAGTTTGTGACGCCGCTTCTTCATCTGCGGTTTGGATGTCGGCGATAGACTTAATTGACCGGAGCGAGGTCTACAAAGCAACTTGGGGCAAAAATACATTATTTTGTATGTATGTATGTATGTTTGTTTGTTCGTTTGTAACGCGATAACTCTCGAAACGTTGGTCTGATTTTGATGTAATTTAAAACGTGATATAGGGGATCTGTCAATAGAATTTTTAAGTTCTTTAGTCGTGGGGCAACAAAATCGGTTAAAAAAAATAATGTGTTCGCGATGGCTAAGTTCGCGGCGAACAACTAGTTTAATGTAAATACTTTTTTAACAACAATAAAAGATAGAATAATTAACTTAATTTTTTCAATATTTCAAGAACAATAAATGAGACACATATTCTTCCCAAAAATAAAAATCTGCAAAATCTAATAACGTAAAAAGGAACGTTTCAGAAATTTTGGAAATAAATTGCACTATGTCTTTCGACCAATCGTTACTGGTATCTAACACATAACCTTCCAAAGGCGCGTAAAGTACATAGAGACTAACAACTTTTGTTCTACGACTTTTGTCTAAACGTAATAAATACAAACATTTTCCCTTTTTTAGTTATAATGTCGTTTCTATAAAACGTTACTGTACTTTCTCGGTTTGCTTGGCTATTACATAGAGTTAAGATGTGTAGAATTGCAAATTACATTGTATTTTTTATATTGGAAGAAAAGTACGAATCACGAAAAGTCGTAGAATAAAAGTTGCTTGTTTAGATGTACCCAAGTAGTCTTTAGGAGGTTTTGGTTTGGTTCGGTAATAGCATAGTATGTATGGCACCGAAAATTTACAACAAAATTCCAAATCAATATAAAAGCTTAAATTTAAATCTATTTAAAAAGCACCTCAAGTCTTTATTAACTGATAAATGTTATTATACTTTAAATGATTTATTTAATGATAGACTCGGATAGAATTTAGGGCTAGTATAATTACATTATAATTCTTTTTTTGTTTTGGATTTGTAGTGGATAGCATGCTCCTCTTTATTTATTTATATTTGCATACCTATATTCGGTAAAACGTGTAGGTCTAATTCATTATGACTATTTGTACTCATGTTTTTGGCAAATAAATGTTTTCTTTCTTTCTTTCTTTGCTTTAGATACATGCAACCATGTATATTATAATAATATTATTTAAATTAAACAGGTACCTAACAAGACGAGAGTTGACAGCGAACAGTTCGCAGTCAGCTAGGCAAGTTATTGTCGAGTATAATGTCTTCAGAAGCACACTTTCTGTTAACGTCGTCATGACGATGGAAGCGGTACAGTATAAATGTGCTTTTAGAAAGAAGAAGTGTCTGTTCGTATGTCACGTTTACCCTTGAGTTGCCCTATTTTAAATAGTGTGTAATGTTGATTGATGGTGTTAACGTATTCAGCGCTAAATAATGCCAGATCCATCAGCGTGCTTCAATTGTTATTGTAGAAACTACAGTACACGCGTATTGATCAATCTAATTTATTTATTTTATATATGTTTATTATCACACTAACGGGTGCAATATTATACATGTTACATGATATAAACCTTTTTCTTGTATCGTTCTATCTATTTATAATATTTAGCGTCGAAATCTGTACTGTAGTTTTAAAGATCTTAGCATACATAGAGACAGACAGTGGGAAGTTTGTTTTATTCTTTTTCATAGCCGTTTTCCTGTCGTGGTCACTACGTGGAATGAAACATGCACAACATTATTTTTGGCACTATTAATGGAGTGGTCTGCCATTGCCTTCTCCATTTCATACACAAATCATCAACCAGTGTGCAGGTTTCCTCACGATGTTTTCCTTCACCGGAAGCAAGTGGTGGTCTATGAAAACTACTATACATGAGTCATATTGGTATACAAATGTGGCATGAGTAGGATTCGAACCTGTGGCTTTTCGATCTCAGGACGGAGGATCTTAACCACTGAACCACCACCGCTTAAAAAGAAATTCTAGTTTTATCTTCTTTATTGTACTTTTTTATTAACAGCTGTTATTATTTGTCCATTATAAATGTCACAAAACAGAATAACAAATCGCGAAATTACAGCTTGTTGGTTTGCAAATAACAATGGTATAAAATAGAAGAAATACAAACTCATTTCCAAAATAAATTCACAAAATATGCCATGTGTAATTTACTTCACAAATTAAGCTCGTATTAGCGTTGTATTGCAAACCGTAGACATTATGATTACGAAGACTGGGCATGTTAATTCATTTGTATGATAATAAATTAATAAATTTATTTAAAAAATGGCTTATTAAACGATTACGTTTTTGTTTAATTACCAAGACAATTCAAATGTTAATTGTAATTACAATAAAATATTTACAATGACATGTAAATCATTTATTTCAATTTAGGAATAGAATTTCACGAAGTGCGCCCTCAGACCACACGCACATTAAAATTTTTAACGAAGTATGTGGCGATTATTTATATGTTTTTTTTATTGACGAAGCGTGATGCAGTTTTTTTTTTCTATAATTATTGTTTACTTTTGTAATGAAATAAATATTGTTACCAATTTTTTATGTAGGTATCAACTATTATAATCTTCACTTTGACCTCGCAAAAAATACTGATAAACTTGTGAAATATAGAAAAACGGGTCTCATAAACGGGAAAAGATAAGGAAGAATGGGAATATATATTTGAGTGGTTTCTCGGAACTCTTCTGAGATAGATATGAGAGTGCTGATTATGCGCAGATTATGAGAGTGCTGTGTATGGATTTTGTAGTTAGATCTCTAGAGATCTAACTACACACTTTACACAGGTACTTATAATCTAATATAGTTGTCTATTCTTCACAATTACAAAATCCACACACAGCATTCTCATAATCTGCGTTGCAAACATATCAGTTGACACAATTACAATCTTTCCTAACGACATTTCAATTATTACCAGACCCTTGTAGGCACAAAACACGTCGATTATATTACCATATTATTACCAACAGCCTTAGAGCGGACAGTGGTTCTTAAACGGGCAAAATATTTCCCTTGCCTTTATAAGAGTGACGAATACAGATATTTTATTTTCTTAACATTTGACATCTGTCATAGAGATTAAGCATTATACACATAATATATTGTACAAACTATATTTTGTTCCCTATTTTTATGCATACAATTTTATGTCATAATTTAACATGGCATACTTTTATTTATCATAATAATAGTTACGCACGATATTAATTTGGCATATAATTTAGGCACAATTTTTTTACGCATACCTATCATAAGCATAACAATTTTTAAGCATAATATTCTAAAGCATATTTCCGGCTTAAGGGTGGCCCAAGGGCCGCCCCGTCGCACCCTAACCTACTGCTACACTATAGCTTTATAAAATCAAAATTATGGTAAAATACATTAGCCTAAACTATAATAATACTTATTTAAATGGTATGGCAAACAAGCCAAAACAGGTATGTAAAAATATTATTATGTCAAAAAATATATGCCTAACTCGTAATGCAAAATATAAATTAGGATAAAAACATTATGCGAAAAAAAGGGATCTAATAATGGAGGACGCGCCCTCCCGTGATCAAAAGATCCTAAGTTCCAATCCTACCCATACCGCGTGAGTTTTTATATCAATTTGACTCTTTCATAGTATTTTCCAAGTTATTCCCATCTCAGTATCGTCTCACATCTGCGCCACGTCTCTGCATATTCATTGCGAACGATTCACAACGAAACTCAGCTGACCAACATTACGTTATAGTTTTCATCGCGTTATACTATATTATGTCTGGTGTGTTGCGCCTCGCTTCAAAAACTCTCGACGGTAGATAATCGTGTAACACAGACCAAATTGAGAACCACTGCGCGGACCGTCCCAATTACCATCAAATTATAATACTATTCCAAGACGCGAGCCGCGATTTAAATGATCTTAGTAAAATGTAGCTTAAGATGTGGCGCTTAAATTGTTCTATTGTGGGTCTTTCGTTTACTATATAAATACCCTTAGTCGCCACGTACGACATTAGATATTTACCTAAAATATTATATTTATATTCACCGTTCATTTTATCATTTAGGCTGACAATGTCCAGTCTCTTGCAATGTCTAATGTTTTAAATGGTCCAGTGTCCCAATAACGTCCAGTCTCACAATGTCTAGTGTCTTAAAAAGTCCAGTATCACAAAGGTCCATTTGCTAAAATGTGTCTTATTTTGTGTGTTGGCATCTTGGTATTATTAATGGAGTTGGCTGGATCCCCCCTAAGGTACCTCTTTATTCGCTTTCGTCCACTTTGGTAACTAAACTCACCTTACTAGTTACAAGAGATTTTACTGTTTGGTAACTAGTTGTCAAAGAAGATTTTGTTTACACTTTCGTAGATTAACTCTTTTACACAATACATATCACGACATCCGCCGCCGGTACATATGATGTGCTCCCCATCCTTAATATGAAGGTCAAAGTGCAAACAGCTGTTCTCCATAATAATAAAACAACTGAAATATATTTTGTTATAAATAAAAATATAAATGTTACAGAATGACCGTTTATCTACGTCCGCTCAGATAGCTACAAGCATTTCCGTTTGCATGTGCGTCTAGATAGTAGGAACATAACAAAACTTATATTGGTGTGCAAAAATCAACAATACAAAAACAGTAGTGTAACATATTTCATAAGCTTCTTACTATGAGAAACTTTTTTATGTAGGTTTTAATAAAATAATATTTTTAATAATAACAAAAGCAAATGTAACTCTTTATTGTACTTAATAGACAGATACACAAAATAGACAGGTCAACAAAATTATTTTTTTTGTGTTTTAATATCAGACTAAAAAATCCGATAGTTTTTTTTTTATGTTCAAGACCATGACAATATATTATAAAAAACGAACTACATATTTCGTCTTTTTTTATTTAATTATTTAGTGTAAACCTAAGTTTAAAATGTCAATTTTCATTACTAATGTAATCTTGACATTTTTAAAACCTGACATTCTGCATTATCCCGCTATATTGACGCACACACAAGTGCTGTAAACCCGATAATATATTACAGTCAGTTTGGGACTCACAATAAGTTTTAACGTTGTATTTGTCGAAATTGTGCTTAATTGAAAATGAATCAAATTTTGATTATACTATTTTGGTTTGGTGCCGTTAAGGCTTTGGATGTTGTAAGCAATTTTACTTATGACAAAGAAAGTAAGTACTTGAGTGACTTCAAAGAAGCCGCTTGAATTTATCTACGAAAGCAGAATATATATGAGATCGAGATAACTCTACTAAACCTAATTATATTTAACTAAAAAAATGGTTGCCTGTAAAGTCGGTTTTACGGGCGAAGATTTTACGTGACAACGTCTTTTTACGCGCGCGGCAGACCGATCATAGTTGAGTGGGAGAGAGACGCAAGGCATTCGGCGGGCCTCTCTCTCGTTCGGTGACTCATCGTAACGTTACCGGGCGTTACACTTTTTCATAAGTGACTCCCAGCCGCAACCTAATTTAAGACGTTGTCACGTCAAAAAATGCATCTTTCTCAATCTTTTATTTAACTTAACTATCATGAGGGTAACAGTGTTTTTCTCGTGTGGTATTTTGCAACTCCATTTTGACGCAGATCTTCAACCGATTGAGCTGAAATTTCGTAGTACACACGATGTAGTTTGGATAACTTCAAATTTAAATCATTTATTTAGAAATTAGACTTTCACAGGCACTTTTTCTCGTTAATTTTTATATTTATAGTAATTTCTCACAAGCTACAAACTACTGGCATTTCGGAACGACCATTGTTGAGAAGAAATGCCGAAAGAAACTCATTTGAACAGTGTTGGTCCCTATCATGCCAGATCGGCTTACCATTATTGTTTCTTACAATGTTTTTTTCTAATAATATATAAAAGTACATAATGTCAAATCAATTCAATTATATGCTGATGCCTCCGGAATCGGCTCCTAACGATGTAGCTACTCAATGGTTTACAACGCGGACGTAATATTTTTATCACCCGTTGAATACAATCTTTCTGATGACAATAAAACTTGTGACAACAGTAATTAACTTGTGTGTACATTATGTACTTTTATATATTATTAGAAAGAAAAAAAAAACATTGTAAGAAACAATAATGGTAAGCCGATCTGGCATGATAGGGACCAACACTGTTCAAATGAGTTTCCTTCGGCATTTCTTCTCAGCAGTGGTCGTTCCGAAATGCCAGTAGTTTGTAGCTTGTGAGAAATAACTATAAATATTGACGAGAAAAAGTGCCTGCGAAGGTCTAATTTCTGAATAAATTATTTTAATTCGAATTTGAACAAAAATTAAAATTTTATCGAAATGACTTATTATATCCCGTATTTTCAGTGGCAGCAAAATGCAAGCAGCACATATGTAGAAATGGTTACATATACGACAACTACTACCGTATCGAAAATAACGTGTGGAAACCGTCAGATCCGAACGTGTCATTTGAAATGCACATAGCCATTCAGGCCGCCAGCAACGGACATATTTTACTGTCGCCGGTGGAACATGCTGGCTTCTCCGATCCTGTTTATGAAATTGGTTAGGATTTTCTTCTCTCTCTTTCTCTCTCTCTCTCTCTCTCTCTTTCGCCTGACCGTATTCCCTGTTTTAAGCAGCTTTCCGCAGCCATTGAGCGTCGGAGCCAACGGTCGGTTTTCTTACTTCGTCGTCGGCATCTTTAGTTGTGAGACCATTGTGAGAATGAACAGAATGAGGATTATCTTCAGTGATATTAAAAAAATATATTTAATTCCTAGTGTGTGAAGCGATTGTGGTCTAGTGGTAAAGTCCGCCTGAGATCGAAAGATCTCAGTCAAGGTTCGAATCGAAATACTTAGTGGTACGAGTAGGATTCGAACCATGAACAAGCGTAGGTTTCACAGACCACCACTTGTTTGCCTGATGACCTTCCTTATGGATAATTATGGAGTATATGTGGGTGAGCCCCTGGGTGAGCCACGGATCGGATCCAATGCGGTGGGTTTTAACGACTGCAAACACAGCCGAGATCAAAGGAAGAACAGAAGAACTCAAGATAATACATCTTTTGATTACCCATCCCATACCATTTGGAAAGTAACTTAATCACCACAACCGATGCCGGGTGCATGAACATATAAAACAATAGCCTATATATGTATGCGATTACAAGTAATCGCATACATATATAGGCTATTGTATAGAGTGGCAAGCCACTCTGGCCGTGGTTAAAGAGTTTCCAGCCAGAGTGTAAGTTTCCACACTCAATGTGAAGGAGATAAATAATTATTTCAGGTTTTATTATATTTTTTTATTGGTCTATAAGTTATTTACTTCGATGATGTTTTAGTGGTTGGTGGAGGAGGCAATACATTCACAGAACTTCGTCGCAATTTGAGAAGAAACGCAAAAGCGTCAGCCAAAACTTTAGGCATCCTGTCCAACGCGGAATTGAGAGGGTTCTACATAAAAATTACTAAAGGTATACCTACTATACTACCATTAAATATTATTAAAAGACACATACTAAGTATGTGTTTTAATTGAAATATTTGGAGAAAAGGTTGAGGTGAAGTTTGCTGCGTCGCCTCTTCTTCGGAAGTCGGCATTAAACTTAGTTTTAAGTAAATTTTGACATTTACCATTCTTAGTTGAATTAAATAATTATGAATTTGAAAGCAAAGGCCAAAAAATAATGTCAAAAAATACTAGAACAGAACTAAATTTAAATCTTATTACAGATGGTCAGTTAGAATTTGGCAGAGAAGGCGAACTCCTTCCTATCATCAGCATTTATGATGTGGATCCATTGGATATAAACTACTTCAGCTTTGCATCGTGGACCGGCGTGGACGCGCGTTTCTTGTATGATTGTCCTGCACCTGGCATTGAAGGTAAAAGTAAGTATATCGGCAAACACTTCGCGAAAGTTTCAAGGTTTCAAATTCTGCATTGCTGGTTTTTCATTGTGGTAAATATATTCTCTGATACAAAATACACAATGTTCATATTGCGTAGTTTGTATCAGAGTAAAATTATGCAAATTTTTAAAAGAATTAAGATTTACGCTCGCATTGAAAACGGTCTACTAGTAGGACTATGGAAAGGAAAACTATTTCCGTATATAATTAAAACGTGATTGACTTGTTTGAATGACTTATATACTCCTGAACTCTCATTTGTAATAGTGGTCTAGTAGGCCTGCGAATCGAAAGGTCTTGTAGATTTGAAACCTGCTTCTGTCTCATGGCTTTGCATAGAAATCTTTGGCATCTTATACGGTATTATTCATCCACAGCCACTTGCAATAAAATAAAATACGCTTATTTACAAAAATGACTTAAACTGTATGACTTTTTGGTATTAGTCCATTTTATCGATATCGACGACGGCGACCCTCGACAATAGTAACATTTAATTTCTATTATAAGTCCTCACATCACTCGCCAAGCCAAATTTGGTTTTGAAAGTTCGACAACAGACGTAACAGAACAGTGACTTTTTGGTGCTAACAGCTCAAAACTCAACCGAAGTGGACAAATCCTCGATATCAGACAAGCTTAAGAGGAAGATCCTGCTGAGCCGCTTCCCCAGTCTTCCTCCAGCACAGAACATGAGCGTGGAAGTAGGAACTATCCTCATCAGCGCTAGATATGACTCATTTGATGCTAAGCTTATCACGGATCTTGCTTTTGTTACTGTAAGTATCTTCAGATGTGGAGCCAAATGTGTAATTCCACGGGTAAAGGTTTTTTTTTATATGTGTTTTTATTTTTTATCTTCAGAAAGTACATTAGTTTGAGTATCAGATTACTGACATTCGTGTAACTTAAAATCAACCATAAGGAACCTTCACCAGTGGAATGCCATAAAATTTGTCACAGGATCATTATCGTTTCGTCGATTATGAGATGGACAGGCATAATTAGACTTAGAAAGACCCGATAAGCAGTTGTCTTTTAAATTAATAAAGATGCTCATCATTTTAACTGTTGACGACCTCGGTGGCGCAGTGGTAAGATTCTTGCCACTGAACCGAGAGGTCCCGGGTTCGATCCCCGGTCGGGTCATGATGGAAAATGATCTTTTTCTGATTGGCCCGGGTCTTGGATGTTTATCTATATATGTTATAGAATATAGTATCGTTGAGTTAGCATCCCATAACACAAGTCTCGAACTTACTTTGGGGCTAGCTCAATCTGTGTGATTTGTCCTAATATATTTATTATTTATTTATTTATTATTATTATTATATAGAATCCACTGCTGGACATAGACCTCTCTTCGGAGTTCTCTCTCTCTTTTGTCTCCCTCTCTTTTTTGACGTCAATAAATGATATACATCATCCTAAATTGAATAAAGAATTTTGAATTTGAATTTCCCTGCAAGTGGTTTAGATTCAGGTTTTCCCCGCGACTTTTATCAGGTCACCCGATGCTGGGGGGTGTCTAACGCTAAATAACTTCTCTACCTCAGTTATATTTCAAGGACACTGAGATATTTATTTACACCAATAAGCAATTGGCTATATCATTGGCCTGACTAAGGCCGTCTATAGTGCAAAAGATTCATTAGAAAATATTGTACGCATAGCGGAGACAGAGAAAACTATAGATATCGTCATATCTTCCATTTCGTTCATACCAAATAAAATGAGCGGTGGTGGTGTAATGGTTAAGACCCGCCTGTGGATCGAAAAGTTCGAATCCTACTCGTGCCACATGAGTTTGTATAACAATCTGAGGAAAACATAGTCAGGAAACCTGCACAATGGTTGATTCTTATTAACTTATGTGTGAAATGGAGAAGGCAATGGCAAACCACTCCATTAATAATGCCAAGAAAATTGTTGTGTGTTTCATTCCACGTAATAATCGCGACCCTCAGCCATGAGGAATACGACTATGAAGAAGAAGAATGTGACCATAAAATTTTTACTACAGAGTTGGAAAGACAAAAATGCCGCTTGGGATCCAGACCAATACAACGGCACGACCAGACTCAACTTTAGGCAGACTCAGATATGGCGGCCTACTTTCCTTGTGTATAAGTAAGCATTGAAGTTATATCTCCATACTGGTATTAAAAAAAGCGAAAGTCTGTCTGTTGCGCTTTCACGGCTAAATTTGATATGTATGTAGTTAAAGACCCCCGTTCAAACATAGGCTACTTATTTTTCAATAATTAACCCCCAAATAACTTGAATGGGGGGTGAAAGTTTGTATGAAAATCATGTCCGTTCCGCTTTACCGCCGGCGAACCCGCGGGCTACAGCTAATATATTATATTAATTATTAATATATAAGATATTTAAGGATTTCCAAGCCTGCCCTTCTAATCGCTAACCTTTAGAGCTGGAGAGGCACCCACAGAAGAAGAAGAAGCCTTTTTTTTTTGTTTACCCAGGGGAAGTGTGGGACTCCTGGGCCGCTAGTCGGCCCAGCCTACCCACTAAACCCCTGGGGCGTTTTCACGCTGCCGTTATGGGGGACGTCACGGGGTCGCTAGGCATTTCACCGCGACGCCCCCCCGGCTGGCCTTTCGGCCCCGACCTGGGCGGGCAGCAAGCACAAGTGCTAACCACCCGCCCCTTACGCCACGCGAGCGTGGCGCGGATCATCAAGCCCACTCCGCACACCAGTCAGAAAGCTGACGGGGGGAGCGGGCATCACCGACCACTGGTCCTGAAGGGACCAGCGGTCACAACACACATAGGACACACACAACAAAATCCTGTGTGCCACAGGGCACCCAAGTCTGCCTCTGTACGGGCGCAAGAGGTGATAGGCAGGTGACACCCACACATTGCGCCCGATACAGAGGCAGCCACCCTTCGGCCGCAGAGGACAGGGGGATCGTCGAGAGGCATACCGACTCTCCTCTTCCCCTGCGGCCCCACCGCGTGTTCAGCGCCACGGCCGCGCTGTGGTCGCGGAGGACAAAACCCCGCGACCCCACCTCTGGTCCCCTCTAGTTTCCACATCCAAAGGCTGGTGGCGGGTCACCAGCCAATAGCAGTACTACCGAGGGGACCGTCCACCAGGCCCAGAGCACCCACCAAAGTCTCTGGCCTTGGGTTCCTCTTGGTTCACCGGGGTGGCTGGTTGTGTCAGACCAGCCCCCCCGGTTACTAAGCCCCACCATCGCAACAAGATGGGAACCCGTCGATGGGGATAGAAGAAGAAGCCTGCCCTAACAATTTACAATAATTTCTTTGGGTATTTCAAGAATTGCCAAATTTTAGTCATTTTAATCCTTGAAAAGAATTTGCGTTTATTAATTATTAATATTTAGTTCAGATTATGACGATAATGGAATCGATCCAAAAAACATATTAAAAAGTTTATTTACAAATTACACATTTTCAGATCAAACACTTGTAAATTATTTTCGTTAATACCTATTTCAAAGAATTTTAATTTAACGGAAATAGAACGAAATTAATTGATCATATTACTAGTATCCCATTAATTAAAACATCCTAATTCAATTTAAACTCCTATTGTATATATATTATATATAATACATGACTGAGTATTTAATATTGATAACTATTATATTTTTCAGTGCAAACACTTTAGATCCCCTGGATGCGAATAATGCTGGCCTGATAACGATGGACTACAGCGGAGAGAACATCTTCCATTTTAGGACCAAAGTGGAATCATGGTGCGTTGTAGACGACACCACGTCGTTGAATAAGTAAGTTGTCGTTTTGTATATTTTTAGAGTTCCGTATTTCAAATGGTTAAGAAAAGAAAGGAAAAGAAGCCTTCTATCCGTTGGTTGTCCGTCAAGACCCTTTCCTAAGGAACACGTAGATGTAACAAGTTTAATATAAAAAAATCAGGTCTATATTTTCTTTTAGTTGTGAAAATATCACACTTGTAAATAAGTGTGATTACATGTGACCATTTATTTTGCATATTACGCATTCAAAAAGAAACTAAATCTAGTTTCCATTGTTTTAACATTTGCCATGACATTTAACCATGAAATTTAACTAGAAGCAAGAAATCGTTACAGGTAAAAGAAAAAAACAAAACAAAAATGACATGTAACTTTCTAAAAGAACAATTTTTTAATAACACAGTTTGTCACAAAGTAAATCACCCTATATATACTCGAGCTGTTGCCAGAGAGAAACTGTGCACGTCTATAGCCAACAATACGTACGGGCAGAGGACAGCGCGATATCTCCTTCCGAGATTAGTTAACGCACTACCCACCTCTGTAAAAAATGACTTAACTCCTAAAAATATTAAAAATAAACTTAAGTCCTACTTTATCGAACAATTGTGTTAGATTGCAACTTACTACTAGGTACTTGTTTTGTTTAAAATGGTCTACGTACGTGGTTCCTATATTACTGTTAAGTGATTAATACAAAATATTTTATACTACTGCTGACGTTGATGCTCACTGTGGACAAACCTCTGTGGTTTTTGTCAGTGTTCTTATATTATGTACTATATATATTTGTTCTTTATATGTGAAATAAAAAAAAATAAAAAAAAAAGAAACAAAAAAAACTGATTTTAATACCTCGTAGCCATAACATACACTTGACCGATATTTTTAAATATCATATTTGGGGATATGGACTTTCTAATGATAATTAGAAAGTCCATATCCCCAAACAGATTGCGTTTTTGTTATACAGCTTTCCTTTCATTCTGAATTTTCATAATTGATGCCCGCGAGCCAGAGTTTTGTAAATTAAATTGTAGCATAGTGTTTGTAATTAATTAAACAAATATCCACAGGTGGCCTATGGACAGCTACGATTGTATTGTAGTCATTCGACCGTTCCAAGTCCACGAGCTTATCAATCTGAAATTGTTGAAACCGACGGACGTCAAAATGAAATTTGTAAGTTACAGTATCATTTCAAACTCAGTCACCATCTGCACGACCAGAAACTGATAGATAAGAACTTTCATGACTTTCATATCATTCAATTTCGTGAAGTACGAGTATCTGAATCCTTTACCAAAGTGGTAAAGGATTCAGATATTAAGAGATATTAAGATATTAAGATTTTGAATTTATTTCATGCTATGCTCTTATCGGTGAAGTTCCTTCCGTTTTCCCCGTCTCTATTGCTAATCGCTTTAATTATTGATACCACTTGACGCTCACGCAAAGGGACCTAGGAAGACCAAAACAGATTACATTTTAATGAAATTCAAATTCAAATTCAAATCATATATTCAGAAATTAGACCTTCACAGACACTTTTTCTCGTCAATATTTATAGTTATTTCTCACAAGCTACAAACTACTGGCATTTCGGAACGACCACTGCTGAGAAGAAATGCCGAAAAAAACTCATTTGAACAGTGTTGGTCCCTATCATGCCAGAAGGGCTTATCATTATTGATTCTTACAATGTTTTTTTTTCTTTCTAATAATATATAAAAGTACATAATGTACATAGTCAAAAGGTATATCAAAACAGGTTATGATTGTGATCCGAGTGCTATTATAATATATATATATATCGATGTGAACTTTAACAATTAACTTACATGAAAATAATTGTGTTTCACATCGATATATAATGATTTTGTTATACAGATCACACATTTTAATTGATTATGAAAATAATTATTTAAGTGTACAGTGCTAGGGCTCAATTCCCGCTCGATTCCAGAATATATTCATGTGGTTATTATTTTCAAAATTACTTTTAATTTTAGTACACAGACATTGATATAAAAGTACGGAATGAATGGGAGACGACAGCTACCTCCCTGGTGTTCTCCTCGAAGCAGTGGCTGAAACTACACAATACGACGGTCAACGACGTGACAGAAAGCGATGTGTTGGTGATATACGTGACGATGCAGAGGAAGGCTGTGGCTTTGAATATGGCTATCTATACTCCGTTGGTTGGTAGGTTACAGTTATTGAAAGATATAGATTATGCTCGTGTCTTGCATTACCTACCGATTCTACTCTGATATCCTGAAAAATCTACATTCTACGTAAGCTTTTATTAGAAAATGTTAATTCCCAAAGCATAAAGGTGACAAGTTTATCAGACAATCAGTCATAATGACAAGAAAGTCGTAGTGTGTGTTATAAATATTCTAGTTATTCCTGGATATACGTGTCGTATAAGTTGACTAAGCGAAGATTTTACTTTTTTACTCTGGAGCATTTTGCTTTTGTTTTACGCTCATAAGCAAGACAATAAGAAAAATATGTAAAATAATGAAATTTGTAAAAATTGAGAATTTATTTTACGTTCTAGAGCAATCATTGGACGGCTTTCATCCAAACGTTTACGAGCATGAAAAGTAAAAAAAAATGTTTTTTCAAACTGAGTATCCTTATTTCAGTTCTCGTCACGTTCGTCCTAATGTCGTTTTGGACAGAATCCCTGACGATGACCAGGGTGTGGTTCTACGCTGGCTGCGCGGCTACCATCAGTTTTGGACTCTGCTATATTGAGTACATCATGCCATGCCATAACGTGCCTTCTCTGTGTGAGTATTAATAGTTTTGGATGTCGGTAGTAGACTCAGTTTCAAGTAAACTTATGACGTCAATAAGTGATATACTATATCATCCTAAGTTAAATAAAAAAAAATTAATTTGAAATTTCTTATATGAGTTTCAAGGAGTAGGGTAAAGGTAGCGCGCTATGTGTACAGTTTGTTGAACTTTCCCTATCATAGATAGTTTCGCCTCATATGTTTTTTCCTTAAAAATTAGGTACCCAGATCTCATTAATTTATGAACTTCTGCTAAAGAGGAAGGCAGATTGCAGATTTCCACTCCTTGATGATTATGACAATGATTCATGGCTAGATTCAAACTGGAATTCTTTATTTTCAGCATTGTGTGTAACACTTCTTTTTGCATGAGATGACAATGGGAAAGATTTAGGTTCTAACTGGCTAGTCTGATGATGGGGCAAATATTCTATATAATAAATATTGAGCTAATCTTCTTAAATCTAAACTAATGTATTTACTGCCTATTTATTACTAGCTATTGCCCGCGATGAAAAGTATCTTATGTCACTTTCCAGCTCACCAACTATCTCCACACCAAAAATCACCTCAATCCAATGGTGCGTTTTATTTTTAAAAGCGGACACAAAATTACATTGTGACATTTATAATATTAGCATGTTTTTTCAGTGATATTATACGTAACGGTACTTGGTGGGATACTGATTGCTCTGTTGCTGCAAGTTATATTGATGACGTCGCTAGTGAAAGCTATGTGTGAGACACAGCCAATGCAGAATCTCCTGACATCGTCGGTTTTCAGGAAAGTCTTTCTATTGGCTCCAATGACGACGGTACGTAGATTATTTTTGTTTATTTGTACAAAGAAGAAATTAAAACTAATGGAATAAATTTGAAATGAAACGTTACACACACATTAGTCAGCCCCAAAATAAGTGCAAGACTTGTGTTATGGGTTACAAACTCAACATATATAGATAAACATACAATAAACATTTAGATTAACCTGGGCAATCTGAAAAGAACATTTTCCATTTTGATTTGGCCGGGGATCAAATCCGTGACCTCCAGTGTAGGAGCCCAGCGTTATGACCATGGAGATGGTCGATTTAAGAGCTCGAACTTAAATAATATAAACACTCGATACTGAAGAAAAATACACGTAGTTAAATAAATTCATGGCAGTTATTTGTCAATCGCATAAATAAAATATTGCCACACAAATAATGTTTTTCACAGAGCAATGGTGATAAACTTGTTGAGTAATCATTAAATTCCAATGCAATTTCTTTTAGGTAACCAAAAATTATGACACATTGAACGAAGGATTCTCATACGACGGTGAAGATGAGGCTCAAGTCTCGCCCAGAAGTGCCAACATTGAAGAAATGGTCGCTGATGCATGTGCAGAAAAAACTAATTTCGGTGATTCCGTAGAACTAGCTGAGGCTTTCGATAAGTTGTTCTTCTTTGTTTACTCTATGGTGTTTGCTGTCTTACTGGCGCTACATTTCTAAATTGTTCTAATTTTGGGTAAAAATAATGATATGTAATATACCCAATGTAGCGGAATTATAAGTTTAACTGTGTAATTGTATTTCTATCCGTGTCATCGTAGAAGCCAATCAGCTGAATCAATTTTGATCTAGTTTTTCTTAGACAATTAATCAAGAATGTTCTTAGCAAACGACTGAACACACATTGGCAAATATACCAATGTGTGTTCAGTCGTTTGAAAACTATCAGGTACTTTCTAGCAGATGATACGACAGCGACTTCGGGTTTCTTAAATTTGTAATTTAGATTTTATCTAATATTATATTTATTAACGACACAACATTAATAAATATAAAAATATAATCTTTAACTAAGTAATATATATATATATATATATATATATTACTTAGTTAAAGAAATCAAATGTCAATAAAGTGAGTTCGCAACTAATATCGTTTTAATTTACCTCCAAATAAAGTTAATTAATAACATTTTTTAGTTGAAAAACATCATAAATGTGTTTACAAACTATATTGTTTCCTTCAAAAGCTTTTCCTGTAATCATCCCACATTATTATTGAACAGCTGACTAAATTTGAGCTTCAATTGTTCTCATCCCAATAACCAACAATACGCTCATATCATATTCCATTTTAATTAACCAATCGTGTGATTCCTTGTGATCGAAATCAAACACGACACGGACAAATATTTGGAAACCATAACCGTTACAATGCATGCGAAAATTTACTTTATTTGATTTGAACAGAGTAATCATAATTAAGCAATATTTTTCAGTATATTGATTTTAACATTTTTTTATAGTCAAGTTGAAATGTGAATACAAAAAATATAATAAAAAAAACTTAGAGATGGAATTTCTAGAAAGCCTTGCGTAGCGGATATCTCTTAATCACAATCTACTTTCTTACCAAATTTAATATTAATTCATTTATTAGTTTTTACGATTTCGTGATGAGTGAGCGAATGTTTTTCGCTTTTATACGTAGAAATCTTTTTAAAATGACGTGAATTATTAAAACACGTTAGCTTTTCGAAACAGACTATATATTTTTTTTTTTAATACATGACATAGTTGCCAGTAACGAAACATTTTGTTACCAACAAACCAACATCCCCACTTAACAAAATAAATGTGAATTACAAAAAAAATGTTTAGTTATTTAGCTTTAATCCCCAGCATATGCATAAATTTATAATGCTTAGTTGACACAAGACCTTTGGTTAACAAGTCAGCAGGCATTTCCTGAGTTGAAATGTGTTCAATATGAATAAATTTATTTTTTACCGCATCTCTAACATAATGAAATCGAACATCAATATGTTTTGATCGAGTGTGTGCCTGATGGCTTGTTGCTAATCTTAATGCACTTTGATTATCACACTTTAATTTAATTACACATTCTTTTCCAGTAAGCTCATACAAAAGACATTTAAAGAAGCCGATTATCAGTGAATTATTATTTCTATCTGCGCTCATTCCATATCATAATTTTAGCATTATGGGTGTGGTATCATACATTATGTGTAATTAAACACAACTTGAACGTTGAGCTTATACATCTTATCACGCCTATTTCCCATCGGGGTAGACAGAGAGTAGGGAATTTAATAAAATAATAACTTAATTTAGTTGAGCTTCTATGATCAAACTTTGTGAGAACATCTTTGGACCAAATTAGTTTAGTTTAGTCCAAAAATTGCCCAAAAAATGTGAATTGGCTTTTGTTATATCTTGGGAAAAAACCTTGAATATTAAATTGATCTTTCACTGACGTTTCTACAATTGGAAGTTGCAGCAAAGATGCATCAAACCTACATTTTGTTACCTATTTATTTATTGACTTTAGAGATTTAGAATATATAACTTACGAGGTAGTATATAACTTACGATCTAGTTGATATTTCGTAACCTCAACCGAAACGAACGCACATTAAAATTAATGGGAGTCTAATACGACCGGTTTGAAATGCGCCTGCTTCGAAAGCTATCATCCGAATTGGAGTAAATCGAGCTTTTCATGTAGATTCTATATATAATAACTGGATAAGACATATCATATAAATGCATTTTAAATCTTTGAATAAAAATATCGTCGTTTAAGTCACCACATGTATCACCACGTGTCAGTCATTTTTCAAGAGATACAGAAAAGCGATTAAAATTTCTTTATTAAACTTAGGATCATTATACCTACCTAACTTATTGAAATTTATTTCAATAAGTCTTCATCAAAAATTTATTTAAAACTAAATCATCTGCTGAATTCCAAAGGGCAGTAAACGCAAAGTAACTTTTTTAACTAATCTAATTGTGTTACAGAAAAAATTTCATCAAAATATCAATAACCAAAATAAAGTTCCATTATCATTTATAAATATCAAAAAAATATCATTGAAATCTAGTCAAAGACTAAATAACTAATTATATTATTATTCTTTTTGTAGTTACGATCAATTTTAATTTATAGCTGTAGGTAAGTACTCCATTTTAAAACACGTTAACTATAATAAAAAATATATATAAGGAATCAGAGTTTTCAAATGATAGTTATATACCAGAATTTGATTTTACTTATTTCCTATAAGTAAAATCAAAATAGAACTGAGTAAATAGAGACGTTCCTTCCAGTACAACATCGTCAATGTAAATACAAATTGGAGTACATAACGAGCCAATCACGATTGACTCACGGCGTGCGTGCCGCCATCTCCCGAGTATCGCCGCATTTTTCATGCAAATACAGCCGAAATGTTTTCCCATGTGAAGCATCGTAATTTTCTGAAAATACTTAGCTGGTATAAACCATTGATGAAGTCGAGAATGACTGAAAAGATTCGCTGTCTCATAGAAATAGAAATAGGTTATGATATGAATTGGGGAGTGCGGTTTGGATCATAAAACCACAATGAACACAGTGAATGTCGTACGAGGCGATTGAGGAAAAGTACAGCCTTGACAGCTGATCGACAATAATAACATTCTCAAATGGGGTTGAAGTAAGGCTGGTCGCCTTGTAATAAAATCGTAGCTGAATTTTTAAAATAATAAGGTTAATTTTTTCTTGACTTTGTGGCTTGATAGCACCAAATACATTTGGAAACAAGCATAGACAAAAGTAAATATCTCTAGAAAACTCCTTGTCACATTGTTCATCCGATGAAAATCAGGAAACAGCAACAAAACAAAGTAGATCGTTATAAAATGAGCTATTACATCTGTGTTGTGATGTTTATTCTGTTACGCAAACATTCTTGTTTAAAGCTCGGCATGGACCGGGCGACAAGCGACAAATTATCTGAGACTTTTTACATTTGTCTGCGCAACGATGTCTGCATTCTTTGCAAGCCTTCGACCGTAGAGTAAGTGAAATGTTTAACTTGAGTATGCGTTATGTAAATAAAATAACGGGTTAGGGATAATATTTAAATCATTATTTAGGATCGACCTCTGCTTCACATCAGCGCCACCATCACATTTTTATCAATTACTAAACATAACACCACAAGAGACAAGAACTTTATTAGATAGTGCAATTAGGCAATTTGGATCAAATTTATCTGCAAAATTATTATTATAATTAAAATTACCCGATAAAGCAAGTCCTTAATCTCCCTGAAATCCTAATTATTTATCTATATTTAATAAAACACTCGATAAGAAAGAATGTATGCTGTAAATGAATGGGCTTTATAAACAAATCTCTTGATACTTCGTTTCGCTCAGCCGACGTGGCTGAGCGTACTTCCGTTTCGTAATGAATTAATAATTGTATTCAATCCACATTACACCCACCTTAACTAACCTTTTGTTAATTTGTTTGGTTTTGCTAAATCCTTTTATACCTCACATTTTATAGCATTATTTAATGTGTTACCAACTTTTATAGACTAATCTGAAATTGAAGCGGTGATGGTCAAGTGGTGAGCGACCGAAAGGTCCCAGTTTTGAACCCTACTCGTGCCATTTATACCAATCTAACTCATGTATAGGTTAGTTTTCATTGACCACCACATTGAGATGAAACTTACACACAAGTTGACAGTTTAAGTTCACTAGACGCTGTCGGCAGTCGTATAAGTCATATCAGATGCTTTTAAGCATTTATACATGTATAAAATCAGACATCAGTGTTAGTAATTAACACACCTTAAACGTAGCTGGAATTGTGATTTTCCAAAATAATTTCATCAAAATATATTTCTTTGTAGTCTTTTATATGGCACTTAACATTATCTTCTAATAATAATCAATTGATACAGTGGTATTAAAATTTCTAATATCTAATTCCTATTTGTGATAACAAATATAGTTTACATGTAGATAATAAATAATCCCTTCCGTCGTGATTGGTTTTATGATGATAGTGTGATTTATTTTTTTATATTTTACTACCTAAATATAAACATGATAGAGTTTTTTTTTTCTAAAGCGATGTGACGTCTTGCAAGCGGCCGGTCATAAAAACAGTACCAAATCTTCATTATAGCACTATTTTTATATACTTAGGACTTTTGGTATACAATAGAATGAAATAAGAAATCCATAATAATATTAAAAATGCGTAAGTCTGTCAGTCTAACTGTTCCGCTTTCACGGCAAAACCGCTGAACCGATTTCGATAAAATTTGATATAGGTACATGTAGTTATCAAATATAGGGACTGTTTTTTTTTTCAAAAATCTACCCCCATATGACTGTAATAGGGGGCGAAAATTTATATGAAAATCGTGTCTGTTCCGCTGTCGCAAAGAAATTCACATGGGCGAAGCCGCGGACAAAAGCTAGTATAACATATTTTTATTTCGATATTCCCGCAAGAAAGGAGCATCAGAACTCTAATAATATTACCATATTAAAATATAAAATATATGTAAAACATCAAAGCGGTGGAGGTGTAATGGTTAAGACGCCCGCCGCCTGTGGATCGAAAGGTCCCAGGTTCGAATCCTACTCGTGCCACATGAGTTTGTATACAAATCTGAAATGAAAATTCATATATAGCAATTTTCATCGACCACCACTTGCTTCCGGTGAGGAAACCTGCACACTGGTTGATTATTAACTTGTGTGTGAAATGGAGAAGGCAATGGCAAACCGTTTAACCGTAACTGTATGTAACAACTGTATATGTGTTTTTTTGAATGAAACACACATGCCATGAGGAATACGACCAAGAAGAAGAGTATCATCGTATATCAGTCCGTGGATTATTTAGTCCTAATCGGGATATTTGGCAACTTCACCTGCTTTTTATAGAGTATTACCTGAAAACTTCGCCAACCTCAGTAATCCATTTGGCAGTTACCACATCCCGTTTCTGTGTAAAAGAATTTATAAACATGCACCGATAGCAATCGAAGTTGGTGATTTAATTACAAGTTTTCAATATCCTTGTATACTTTATTCCTTGTATACTTTATTCCTTGTATACTTTATTCCTTGTATACTTTATTCCTTGTATACTTTATTCCTTGTATACTTTATTCCTTGTATACTTTATTCCTTGTATACTTTATTCCTTATATACTTTTCCTTGTATACTTTATTCCTTGTATACTTTATTCAAGAAAATAATTACCAAGAGAGTATAAATGCAGATGTAACACACAGTTCATTATATTAATAAGTATTGTCGCTTCCGGTAAAAGAAAACATCGCGAGGAAACCTGCGAACCGCTTACAAAATATAAATTTAAACTCAACAAATTTAATTATTTTTTTTATGATTAATTAAAGTTTCAATTTGAAATTGTGTAGTGTATGCAAAGACGTGGGCGTAGACAGAACCCTCATTTTATTACTTTTTCTAAAAGTCTAGACAAAAATATTTCGTGTATCTAAACAATGAATAAAAATATCTTATTTATAGACCTTTTGATACTGAACAAAATAATATAAAAGACGAAAATTGTTTTCCCAATTTAAAAATGTCGAAATACATTAATTCAATTTTTGTTTACACCAAAACATTTACGAAGAAAATAAAGCAAGATATTGTATTATTTTGCTGAATCTCCCTCTCATCCGATCAGTTTCGAGATTATAACATCATGAAACATGGGTTGACGTCAGGCGGACAGCTGGTCGGAAAATTACAGCCACATATGTTTATTTTTACGTAGAATCTCGGGCTTCGAAGTTCCACAGCCGCGAATAAAACTAGGAATACGCGAATATGACTGAAATCAAATATACCTACCTACTACCTACTTACTAAGATTTCTCTGACTACATAGTTTACAATTTTACGTTGTAGAATATACAATATTTAATATTTTACCTAAATTTTTATATGCCTAAAATAATATACAATACCTACCTAACGGTCTTTATAACATATTATCCAACTATTCACAAATAACTAACAAAAGCGTTTTTCAACCTAGATACAATCTATTATCCCAAGACCTGTAGATAAAATCCACCATTTTTGCTAACCGTACGACGTAGGCCGAAAAGCGCATGTGGTATAGATATTTTTTCGACTTTTATTTGAGCGGCGGCCGCGGGCGGCGTAAATTATTGACGAAATGTTTACGGAAATAAAACTAAAACATAGTATACATAAAATCCGGTATTTGTCGGCTTAAAAATTCAATTTTCGATTCACAAAGACACGCGAAACTGTTTTCAGAGTTGGAGTTTTTCCCATTGCACTACTTTTTTATAATTCTTTTTAAATTGTGCTGCTTAAAAACTATCTTGACAATCTCTTTGCAGGTGTGCATTGTAAGGTTATAACGGGTCCGACGCAAAATGTACACTTCACAAAATGTGAACTTGTTAAACGTCTTCAGAATTGAGCCTAACAGCTCCATAAGAACGCATTACGCATTTTTGGACTTACAACCAAAAACTGTTTTTTTTTAAATTAGTTTATGTACGCTTGGCTTGTAGTCACAACATTAGTAATAGTAGACTAAACTTTCGTCAGCTAAATTATTGTTTATTGGAAATACAACTTTTATTTTTATTTATTCATTCAAATTTTGTCATTTTTAAAAATTATGTAAATTCGTCCTCCTAATTTTTAATATATATATAAGACTTATATTTGTTAATTGACGTCCTTGGAGAAAAGGCTGCGGTGAAGTTTGTTGCGCCGCTTCTTCTTCACCTGCGCTTTGGAAGCCGGCAGTGATGTATATCATCCTAAATTGAATAAAGAATTTTGAATTTGAATTTGAATCACCTGCATAGTTATTTTACCACTGAGAAAGAGAAAGTTTTACCCGATCACCTATTCACATTCAAATATTTTATTGCATTCCATAATATTACAGATAAATAATACAATTGCGGGTAGTTGAAACATTTTACAGTGTAATATTATGGGCCTAGTATAGGCACCGCAATATGGTCTGGAGAGCTAATTTAACATTTGTTTTTCTTAACGAATTTAACATATTTCATAATGAAAATCCACAATATACACATTTAGTCATACATGTGTACAACCTACAACCTAAAAACAGGGTACTATACCTACCTAGCTTCACTTTATTTCCATGTTTACTTTTTTAATTTAATGAAAACCTTTGATATAAGGGGAGTAAACCAGTGGAATTTCGATAATCGTTTCCATGGGTCCTCATAGATTTAATTTGGGATAGAGGCGCATATTTACTAAGTATAATGGTCCGAGAGTGTCATTCTTTCAATCAATTTCGAGCCATCGAGTGTTACACTAATAAACTTTAAATTTTTTGTTACTTTTTTACTTTCCAACTGTGTCTCCACAATAAAAATCGCACTCATCATTACATCCATTTTGACGTGCAAGAAGTACAAACAAACACTTTCAAGTATCGTAACTACCTTATATTACAAATGCGAAAGTAAGTTTATTATTTTTCATACATTTAGTTTATAGTATGGAAAAGGACATATATGGTACTTTTTATCCCGGAAAAACTGTTCCCATGGAAAATATACGCGTGCCAAGCCGCGGGCAACAGCTGGTTTGATATAAATGACAGACAGACGGACAACGAAGTGACACTAAAACGGTTCCAATTTTACTTTTTTAGATACAGGAGACAGGATATTTTTAGAATTCAGGAGCCGAAACTCGACAGCACTTTGACCCTACGCATGCGATATCTAGTTGATTATAGATCTACGTTTATCCCTTTTCACAATAAAGTTTCGATATTATTCGAAAGGCTTAATTGCGTGAAGTTTTCCGATGTACAGTGTAATGCGAATTTAAACTGTTCAGTAGTAATGAAATGCACGATATTACGAATTGAATACCTTTATGTAGGAAGGTAGGTTACCTACCTACTGAATGTGAGTGGAGAAAATATTTTTGGTTATAATTTCTGCGCCCCGGGGCTAAGCTCCCGTGGGAATTTCGGGATAAAAAGTACCATATGTGTTTATTCCAGGTTATATTCTATACGTGTACCAAATTTCATAGCAATCTGTTCAGAAAATTTAACGTGATAAAGTAACAAAGCCAGTGGTTATCACCGTCCGCTTGTGAAATGAGTTTCTTTCGGCATTTCTTCTCAGCAGTGGTCGTTCCGAAATGCCAGTAGTTTGTAGCTTGAGAAATAACTATAAATATTGACGAGAAAAAGTGCCTGTGAAGGTCTAATTTCTGAATAAATGATTTGAATTTGAATTTGATCGAAATATCCAAGGCTCGAATCTTACTTGTGCCAATCTGAATCATAGTATAAGTATATAATTGTTTGTGTGTTTGTTCGTCGATTGTTGGTGTTGATTTTTGGTATTGAGATAATTTAAGAGCTGATAATTTAAGGAGAGTGTGTTACTTTATAATATATGTTACTTTTTGCCAGACGGAGCCGCGGTCAACAGCTCGTGTAAATTATTATAATGATTAGGTAGTGATTGTTATAGATAAGAAGATAAAACTGATTTTATTAACACACAGCTCACACAAATGAATCTAAAGTCACAATCGGTGGTATATGTTTTAGTGGTAAAGAACATATATAATGGCTTGGATCGAATTGTTTCTGGTTTTATGTGGAACATTTTTTGTGGGAAGTGAAAGTAAGTGTTTGAATAGGTGTCTTTTTAGGGTTATATACTTAGTAGTAAAGGCTCCAATTGAAAGTCAGTGTATTGCTCCTGAGTAATAACATCACTGAATTGTGGCCTGCTTAGATTGCTGCGGCACACACACCCATAATCACTTTTTGTACTTACCCACGTTTTGTTTTTTTTATGTTTATTTTTTATCTTAATTTTCTTTTTTGATTATTATGTGTGTGTGTCTGTAGTTTTTTGAATAAACTTATTTCTGAATATAAATAAGTTAGTAATATTCTATTTCTATTCTACACTGTTGCGATCAGCTCGCACCTGCGCGGTTTTTGTCTCTTGTAATAGTACGTCGTCCACAATTTTTTGGAACGTGAATAAAATCAGCTCTTAATATAGCCTTGTCGATGTCGATTATTAAAACAAGGTCCGACAGTAGTCGAATAGCTAAAAACAGAACCCTTATAGATTCGTCACGTCTGTCTGTTCGTATATCACAACCATTTTATTCCAAAATCAGCTACTAAATTGTGTTGTTTTAGCAGAATGTTATATTTTTCTTTCTGAAATAATCATGAGTAATTTATAGTAATACTAACTGCGCCCCAGGCTTTCGCTTGCGTGACAATTTCGGGAAAAAAAAACTAATGTGTTATTTCAGGTTATATCCTACCCGTGTACCAAATTTCATAACAATCGGTCCAGTAGATATTGTGCGAGAGTGACAAACATACGGGCAACGACTGCCACTATAAAATTAGCCTATCAAGGGCGTTGCCAAACGCCCTTGATGAGCCCAAAAGCCCAAAGACTTCGCTCTTTAATAGGGCCACTCCATATTCTTCCGTAGATATCGTAAAAGGCGATCAAGGGCCACAGCATCGGCAGCAATGACAGCCCCAAAGAGGGTTAACGTCAGACAGGCGGCTAGTTCTAAAATCTCTGTACTTTAAATTGATTTGTCAATTCTTTTTCCAGAGGTGGTGGTATGCTACTACGGAACCTGGGCAACATACAGACAGGGGCTTGGCAAGTTCGCTGTTGACAACGTGAACACAGAACTATGTTCGCACGTGGTGTATAGTTTTGTCGGCATAGACAATCAAGGGACAATCGTCTCACTTGATCCCTACCTGGATTTGGACACTGGCAATGGTATAAAAATACGATACGAATAAGAACCACATAGTTAATTGAGATCTTTGAAGGAAAGTCTGTGAAGTTTGTATCGCCGCTTCTTCACCTGCGCTTAGGAAGACAACAGATTTACAATTTTAATTAATTAAGAAATGTAACAGTATTACAGATAATACACGCACACCGTTTTATATCTAGAACGTTCCGGATCGTGTTACAACGAGCCGTGATAATTTTTTTTTTGACGACAATGTGGAGGCCCAGTAGTTATGACCTGCCGCCTGTGATCGAAAGGCCCCGGGTTCGAATCCTGATGATGATGACGACAATGTATATTTAAATTTGTTGGTGTTTAATGGTAAGTATTCTTATACAGTTTAGCTTAGTGCAATTATTTTTTCAGGTAACTTCAGAAAGTTCACCAAACTTAAAGAGGAGAATCCGAATCTAAAAACAATATTAGCAGTCGGAGGCTGGAACGAAGGTTCTGCCAAATTTTCTATTGTAAGTACCAAGAACATTGGTCAAGGAATTAGAAGCGCTGGTGGCCCAGTGGTAAAGATCAGTGATCGAAAGGTTCGAATCCTACTTGTGCCACATGAGTTTGTAAACCAATCTGACTCATATGTAAGTAGTATTCAAAGACCACCACTTGCTTCCGATGAAGGAAAACGTTGCAAAGAAACCGGCACACTGGCTGAAAGATCAGTTCACTAGTATATACGCGATTACTTGCCACTAGACGCGGTAGATAGTCGTGAAAAGTCGTGTCAGATGTCTTTAGGTGACCTGAATAAAATCTGTCATCACAATATATAGCCGGCATAAGCCCGGGCGATGGTGCTTTGAAATTATTTTCTATACTAATATTTGTGCCAATATTGCGGAGGAAAAGGGTTTCACTCAGTCAAATGTATTTATTTTCTAGGTGTAAAATGTAAACGCCTATATGGGACTCAGGCTACTTCCAATTTAAACTTGCAACATTAAGTACTATTGTAAGCTAGCAAGATTGTGGATAACGTACACTTTACTACTACGCTACTTATTGATTTAGTCAAAGTTTTACGGCCGACTGCCTGCCTGATCTTTCCAATGATCGCCGCCATAGATCGTCGGAGCTCAGAGTCAGTTTTCCTACTTTTTCTCCTCCGGGAATTGGAGGAAGAAAAATATAAATAGTCATCGGCATTCTTAGAGTTATCAGACTGATCAGACGCGCATTAATATTAGCTATCAGCGCGCTTATCTAGCACGAGAATTATTTTGTGAAATAATTGCCTGTCGATGCCGTCCCTACGATATACCTATTCAAATTTTAATGAGCTGTGTTGTTTCAAGTTTTCCCTGAATGAAGCCTTTTTTCCACTTCTCCGCCTACTTATTTTCATGGAAGTCAACCATAGATTTTGATTCAAAACTGTTATCTTCCAGATGGCAGCAAACCCAATCTTCCGCAACAATTTCATAAGGAGTTCTCTTCAATTCATCGAAGACTACAACTTTGATGGACTGGACCTCGACTGGGAGTATCCAAACCGTCGCGACACTGTCCATGGTGCAGCTGACATCGAAAACTTCACGCTGCTCACTAAGGAGCTGAGAGAGGAGTTTGACAAGCGCGGCTTGCTGCTGACTTCAGCTGTGTCGTCTAATAAGGCTAGCGCGGAGTGGTCCTATGATATTCCGGAGATTTCCAAGTAAGTTTACGATCACAATTCGGGCTCTCAACGGCATGCCCTTCCTCCGCGTTTAACTGTAGGTACATCACAAGTAGATCACTGATGTTCCACCGCATTCACGCATATAGGATAAGCGTATTTGATATATTCTTATGTGGCTACACTAACCCCTTATTTATAGTTAACTTTGTTTGTGATTGAGTGGTTAGAGTGATTGATTGTTTAAATTTAATTTTCAGAAATACCATAAATTCGTTCCGTTCATTCAGAATTAGACCTTTACAGTCATTTTTCCGCCTCAAATTTTAAATTGTGGTTTCTTTATGCTTTTCTATACAATTACCATTGTTTTAAAAGAAGCTTAGAAAACAATTATTTATTTTCGTAATATGATTATTATATTTATCTTGAGGATGTTGTTTCATAATTATTTCGCATTCTTTCCTAGTCTTGATTAATCGGTCAATAAACGCATATTTTGTAATAAATTTCTAAGAAATATTATCAGTTTTATTCGCCGCTTTAAAGTCCATTTACCTTGATAAAGCGATATTTAACACCGGAACTAAAACAATTTAGATTAATTTGTTAACTTTATAACAGAAAGGTAATAAATTAATATTTATATATATCGTTATATATTATACGCCGTCCCGGCTCATCTCGGGTAAAACCAACATAAAATAAACATCTACACATACTTCTGGAATCACACAATTTATTGGTGAAAACTGTACATACATAATCCGACCGACAATTTTTGTGTTTATCATGTTCAGACAGATTTCCTCTTTTAACATTCGAAGTTAAGAAGAAGAAGAAGTCGTTTTAAAGCTAGTCGTTTTTCTCATACTACTAATTATAATAAATTAACGAATTACAGTTTAAGAAGTCAAACTAATTTGTCAGACAGGAATTTATAGAGACATATAGTCTTTGATGTCTGATGCAATCAATAATATGTTTCGATGTAGATAACTGTAACATAAAGATTTGCCATTGATCCTCCAAGATCAGTAGCGTGTAATAACTATTGATAACAATCAAATGGTTTTACGATAACGACAATATCGCCGATATTGTCGCAATTAGTAACTAACTAGCTCACAGATAAAAGTAAACACCAGCTGTAGACGTCCTCGACGGATTAACACCATAGAGCAATAAAAAGAGAAAATGATCAACGCAGAATGACGTCGAAATTTCGAGGTACGTCTTTGTACGTCAGTGTTGAAACCTATAGAAAAGAACGGAGCACGACGGGCCTACAACTTGGTGCGTCGCCGCAACGATGCGCGACTGAGCAACGTGGCATGGCTCTTCACGACTGGCATTCACAAATCCGATTTTTATATACATACAACTTACAATGTTTGAAAATATTTGCAAACGACACATATGCAAAATATCAAAAAGCTTGGTTGAGTAGATATCGTGTGAAGAGGTAACAAACAAACTTACACTCTCGCATTCAATATTAGTTAGTATAAGGATATATATATATATATATATATATATATATATATATATATATATATATATATATATATATATAATTCCTAATTTCTGAATAAATGATTTGATTTTGATTTTGATTTAGGACTAACTAAAATAAATTCACAATTTGTAACCAATCTATTTTCTTTCAGATACCTAGACTTCATACACATAATGACTTACGACATGTACGGTAGCTGGGATCCAATCACCGGCCACAACTCCCCCCTACACAAGGGAGAGGGGGACACTGGCAATCGAGATGATCTGTATACTGTTGATGTAGCTGTCGAGTATTGGCTCAGTCAAGGTACTCATCATCATCATCATCATCTGCAGCCCTCAGTGACCCACTGCTGGGTACAGTCCTCCTTCTGTCTCCGCCAACCATTTCTGTCCTGGGCCATCCTTAACCAGTTGTTGCCAGCAATTTCCTTTATATCGTCGAGACATCGTGCCGGATGTGCCACTCAGTTACAGCTATCCTCCACCTTGCATCGTTCTTTATTTCTCAAGATATGCAGATGATTTTATTAATGCACATTTTTTGTGAGTAGATTCGGAGGATGAAACTGGGTCGGTATCCAAAGAAATCAATGTCAAAAAGTGATCAAACACGCTACAATATATTATGTGTTTCTACTGTTGTTTATGCAACATAGGATTATACATTACATATACATCACTCATTGACGACAAACAATAATTAAAACTAAGTCTACCACCGACTTCCAAAGCGCAGGTGAAGAAGAAGCGGCGCAACAAACTTCACCGCAGCCTTTTCTCCAATGACGTCAATTAACAAATGTGGATCTTATATTATAGATCTAAACACATATCTGTGCTATCAGTGTTTATGACGTGATTGATGTGCAGGCTGTCCTCCCTCGAAGCTGGTCCTGGGAATGCCTCTCTATGGCAGGACATTCACCCTCACAAACTCGGCGGTCAACGGAGTGCGAGCGCCATCTAGCGGACCGGGGCTGTCAGGACAATATACTGCTACAGCCGGCTTCATGGGGTATAACGAGGTATGTTTACTGTTTGTATGAAATAATTGTTTGTTTGTTTGAAATAACTTCATGACATAATAAAACACAGAAACAGAAGAAGCACTAGCAACGGCGGACTTATCCCATGGAGGGATTATATTGCTGTTCTTTTAAAAAAAGGAGTTGTATGTCTCTGTTGGATGTGTGGTGTCACACGGCTTGACCACATGAGGAACTCACACAATCATGACAGTCTTCGTATCCGTGTGACATAGCAGAAAGTGCCAGAGGTGCTGCACGCGCTGGTACTACGGCCATGCGTCTTGCGTAGACCAGACAGATTAAGTTGGGTAGGTATGTCTTGTCCTAACGCTCCCGCCTGGCCCTGGCTGAAGGGGCAAACCCAAACAAGTGATGGCTTGATGTCATCAAGGATGATATGGCCTGAGAACTGAGGATGCCGAAGACCATGCGAAGCGGAGGAGAAAAAATAGGAAAGCGCTTACCAGAGCATCTTGATATTCTTACTTGGGACATCTATGACCGCGAAGTGTCTGCGAAATAACAATGTGTAGAAATATTTGCATATTCTTATCTGCCATCTACATTTTTTCGATACATTGGTTACGTGCACAATAAACTTGGTGAAGTCTAATAGTATAAACCAAAAGCCCGCGGTTTTAGACTTGTCATGACTATGTCTAGATTTTATAGGGTATAGCGTTCATAGTAAGTACCTAGAGGTGGGTAGGTAGGTATACTAAGGACGACAGCCGCCGATTCTTTAAAAGTAGACTACACGATGTTTATCTACTTTTAGTAAAATACGAAAAAGTGGTATACCTAAGCTTCATTATTTCTGAGCAAACATTCCACAAGGATAGTATTTCACAACAGCCTTTTGCCAGTCGCTGAACAAACTCGGATGAAAAACGTGCGAATTAAAACTTTAATTAAGCAGCTAAAAAGCGCGCCGACGTGATAAGAATAAACGAAGCGCTCTAGTCCGGAAACTAGTTTATATCCTAAATTACACTTAACATTACTTCTCTCTGGATATCGTCACCAACGAGCTATGTCACCGGTCTTCTAGTTCGTGGGCGTTTTGGGATAAAATATTTCCTACGTGATGATAGCCTTTATGTCGCCTGAGCCTGACGACCTCGGTGGCGCAGTGGTAAAGTTCTTGCCACTGAACCGAGAGGTCCCGGGTTCGATCCCCGGTCGGGTCATGATGGAAAATGATCTTTTTCTGATTGTCCCGGGTCTTGGATGTTTATCTATATATGTATTTGTTATAAAATATAGTATCGTTGAGTTAGTATCCCATAACACAAGTCTCGAACTTACTTTGGGGCTAGCTCAATCTGTGCGATTTGTCCTAATATATTTAATATATTTATGTATTTATTGAATAATAGACAAACAGCTTTTGTAGCTGATGCAGATAACACTTCAAATTTCACCTCACTTCTCTCAAATTCAATTGAAAATTTAACACAATCTAATTTTCTCAGTGGCCTAATGGTCGTCATGTGACATCATGCAGACTGCTAAACTGGAAGTCCCGGGTTCGATCCCCGGTCAGGTCAAGATGGAAAATGATCTTTCTCAGATCAACCTGTTGGTTTTGGATGTTTATCTATATGTAGGTATAGTGTTTTAGGGTGAGTTAGTATTTCATAACATTAGTCTCAAACTTTGGGGCTAATTCAATCTGTGTGATCTGTCTCTATAGATTTAAACTGCCATTCGCCCGCAACTCTGCCCGCGTGTATTTCCCACGGGAGCAGTTCTTTTTCTGGGATGTTTTTCCCTAAGTACCTATGTCTTTCTTCGTACTCCAAACTACATGTACCTATGTAAAATTTTAAAAAGATGGGTTTGGTAGATAAAGCGTGAAAAGGTAAGTACCTAACAAACATTGAATTGGAATATTTAAATTTCCTTACAGATCTGCGAAAAGCTCAACACCGAAGCTTGGGATGTCAGATACGATAGTCTAGCTAAAGTGCCTTACGCTGTTCAAGGCAGTAACTGGATATCATACGATGACGCTGAATCATTAACAAAGAAAGGCGAATACGCCAACAGTCTGAATCTCGCCGGAGGAATGGTCTGGAGTATAGAAACTGATGATTTCAATAACGTATGCGGTGATGGAGAATTTCCTCTATTAACAGCTATAAATAAAGCTCTAGGTAGAATTGGAAATGGTGCTACAACTGAAGGGACCGAAAAACCTGTTACATCTACAGACGCGAGTACCACTACTGAAGAACCTAATACTACTACAACAAAAGAAACCAGTACGACCACAGTAGGAGTTAGTACGACCACTGTAGATGCTAGCACGACTACTAAAGAGCCCAGTACGACAACCACAGAGATTATTACAACAACTAAAGAAACTAGTACAACTTCTAAGCCTGAAATATCAACTGAAGAGCCTACTACAACACCTAAAGATATCGATGTTGAAACTACTGAAGGTATGTTCTTTTTAAATTTAATTTGTGGCTGGTATATTATAAATGATTTTCATTTTTGTGTTTGAAAAACTACTTACTGAAGGATGGCAGGAAACCGCAATGAAAATACAATTCACCACGAGTATTTCATACATACATTTAGAAAATAGTATATTTTCTCTTATAATTTTAATCATCTTGTAGGTAATTAAAATAAGCAGCACCTTTAGATTAACTTTCCTATTTACTTTTCTGTTGATGTTGTATACAGTTAAATAACCTATATTTTTATCCCTGAGGAGCTCAACGGCGCAGTTGTTAGCGCTGTTGTTAGTTAAGACACTCTCACAAATGGTCGATCATTGGATGGGTGACCAAAACATGTATTATCTTGAGCTACCATGCTTTGGCACATTAGTTTGTCCCGGTTGTATTTGCAGTCGTTAAAACCCACTAATCCGCAATGGGTCCGCGTGGTGGGTAATGCCACAAACTCCTTATCCATCCATATGGAAGTTCTGTGCCCCAGCAGTGGGACCGTTTAAATGGCTATTGATGATGATGATTTCTGTCCATATTATAGTATGCCTTACTATTAAAACATTCAACTTTTATAAAGGTTTTTCATCCTATTTACAGCAAGCACAACCTTCGTCTGCAACGAAGAAGGCTTCACACCGAACCCTGTGGACTGTTCATCATTCTACTTCTGTGTAAACGTGAACGGATATTTGGAGCCGAGAAAGTTTGAATGCCCCGCCACCACCTACTGGGATCAGACGACGTTTACATGTAATTATAGGGATGAGGTGGAGTGCCATTTAGATTAAATCTAATCTGTGAACGATGTCTATAAATCTCGTGTTGTTCATTTTAGAATAAGTTGCACCGGTCAACTTTGTCAACGCTGATGTAGACAAAATGGCGTATCTACCTACCTACTGTGCTATTTTCTGCGCAGGTTAAAGTTAACGTCAAAATCGACTAATGCAACCCACTCTACTCTGTCAACTCTGAAATAAAGATCGAAATAGCAACATTTTCCAAATTAATTATATTTACCCTCAAAATGTTCTGGATACTACATATTGTGTACTTACTTAACCCGTAGCTTCGCCCGCGTTTCCCACGGGAATAGTATTATTTTTGTAATATGCAAAATTTTAATAAAATTGAATGGATAAATCAGCAAGGCTGTACGATTTGTAGAAAACAAATATATATTTATTTAATATCACTTTTATACAACCCTTTATTGTCATCAAAGAGATCATCACTTTGCAGTCTTGTTTGTTTGTTTGTAATAACTTTATTGCACGAAAAAAGGTACATTCATCAATATTAATACAAGAAAGATACATTGTACAACGGCGGACTTATCCCACGTAGGGATCTCTTACAGTCAACCGGCGATAGGTTGAGAGGACGTGTATACAGTAGCAGGCTGGTCAGAACTAATAACGTACAAGATGAATAGAGAAGACTATAAATTGTAAGAAAATAAACAAATATACTTAGGAAAAGTAAAATCTAAATAAATAAATACATAAATATGTATTTATAAATACATAAATATGTATTTATTTATTTAGATAGAACAATAAATACATAACATAGATATAAATACATATTAAAAATAACATACAATTATAAATACATAATATAATAGCCTAAATGTTAGACGTGACAAGAGAGGATTTAAGAAGTCTTTCTTTAAACAGTCTTATTAAAAATTCATGTGGTATGAGTTTGATTTCAATCTGGGAGCTTTCTTCCACAACGCAAACACCGCTGCTTATATTGCAATGAGTTCTTTCTACAAACGTCTCCTGTCCCAGTCCCAGTAAGCACATATGACAGGTAAATATCATAGTACATATACATATGATCATATTTGCGCCCGGGGCGGTCTTAGAAAAGGGTGGCGGGCACGTATTGTCAAGTAAATATTGGGACTACGGTATAAGAAAGTATTTGATGAGACAGTTTTTATGTTTGCGCTCATTATTAGTTAAGTACTTTCTTTTGAAAAGTCCTAAGTACAATAATTAGACAATTTATTTATTTACTATTTAACTATTGAAATGTACAATTTTTCTTAAAAACTAGGTCTTACCTAACAGATAAAGATACATGATACTCAACGAAATAGATAGAGCATCCGACCAGTATGATAAAGCCGATATGTAGACGCTGTTAGAATTCGAATTTTGAAATTATACAAAATTGTGCCTTAATTGCAATATGCGGTTGCCTACCTCCATTCAGCTGGATCACCTGTCGTCGGATAATAATTCAATGCAAGGTTAGATCTTTTATTTTTATATCCCTGCAAAAAATACGTGATTTCTGAAACCCAACTGTCACAAGTTGACAGATAAAGTACAAAGTCTTCAGCTAACCATCCGACCTTATAGCCTTTGATGTACCATCTTCAAGCCGGATTTAGAGTGCGGAGGCCCTGGGCAATGAAATAATTGAACACCCTAAATATTTTCCGAGTACCTATTGTAATATCTATGAAAAATTTTGTTATTTTTATCTATGTTTTGTGGGATGATAGCATGCTCTCCGTCTAAATTTGCATACCCGTGGACGGTGAATCATGTAGGATTAAGTTTTACTTTAAAAAAATTAAAACTCATGTTTTTGCAAATAAATATTTTTTGTCTTTTGTTGGGTTGCCCAAGAACGGGGCCACTCTGTCCTCAAGTGTATGTCGAGGTGACTGAGACCAGGCAGTCGACTATAAAACCTCAGCCGTATCATTAAAATGTTTTCGAGGCTTTTGGATACCAGTGGGACAAATATCTAGGTAAAAAAATAATAGTTGAACATAAGCTGTGACATAAGTATGATAAAATGGATTATTAGGGATTATTAGGATATACGCCCTTTTATAGTTAAGGCCCAGGGTAGCAACCCCTCAGCCTCCGCTAGATTCAGGCCTCCATGTTAAGAAACGAGTGAACTAAGCTCCTCCATGGTCCAGTGAGCACTTTCTTTGATGATAAAGACATGGATCAACGTTTTTTGGTTGATTTCGACGTTTTGAACAATTCCGACATTTTTTTAGCCTGGGGGAATCTCGTAAAAAAATTGTCGATAGAAAACGACATTATGATATTATTATTATTACAGAGGAGCAACTCAATAAGCTTGAGCGTCTTCAGAATTTCCGTATCAGGTTCATATTCGGATTGAGAAAATATGATCATGACTCCACTTTCCGCGCACAACTCAAGTGGCTCCCGATCCGACTACGTCGTAATTACCACATTCTTTCACTTTTATTCAGTATACTTTTTATTCCCTCCTCTCCAAAATATCTGAAAGAGCGATTCCAATATCTACAGGCACAGGAACGTCCTACCCGATCCGTCTGCACCCTGCGACTCACTTTTCCCACCCATTCTTCTGCAAAATACTCTAAATCGTTTACAGTACAGGCTATTCGACTTTGGAATGCCCTGCCCCTCGATGTGCGCACCGCTCAAACTTTAAACACCTTCAAAAAACGTCTCAAGGAGTAGTATCTTTGATATCATGTTGATAAATTATTTATTTCACCATTAAGTATATTATTGTCTTGTTAATTTGTTCAAATCTTAATATTTTATGTCTATGTATGTTTAGTTATATTGTATTTGTTATGAGTATAAGTCACAACACTAAATACAAGACACATCACTACGCACTCTGAGGACAAGATGGCGGTTCGTTATAATTACTTGATATTTTGTAAAACACTTTAAGTAGTTTGGTCTAATCAATGTTGAATGACATTCAAGTCTTTTATATTATGGTCACCGACCAATCACATGGTGTCAGAAGTACGTGAATTCAAAGTGAAATACTTGTTTGAAAAATAAGACGTCATCGCGCCCATAGATCACAATGGCACAACAAGAAAAGCCCAGGAAGCTGTCGGGTATGGCCAGTCCGCAGCCTATGATTATGAATGGAAATTTAGCTCAACAGTGGAAAAAGTGGGTACAAAGTTTCAAATTCTATTTGCGTGCGTCAGGAATGGATGAGGAACGTGATGCCAGAAAGGTAGCTCTATTTTTACATGTCATTGGAGAGAAAGGAGTAGATGTCTTCAATACCTTTGGCAGAAACGAGGACAATGTCAAGTATGATGAGCTTCTTCAGTAATTTCAGAACCATTTTGCACCTAAGGCGAACCTTACGTATGAATGTCACAATTTCTTTATATACAAACAAGGTGAAAATGAAACATTAGATGACTTTGCTTGCACTTTAATATTAAGGTCTCAAAACTGTGAGCTGGGACAGCTACAGCATCGTCTAGTTAAGATTATGTTCATATGTAATATGCACCAAACTATATTTATTTGTTTATGTATGTAAGTAAATGTATGTATATTTATCATTATGTCCATTGTATTTGCCGGTTGCTGCGCCCCATCCCCTGCTAAATTGTTCCTCTTCTCTACCCAAAGGTTGGATGGAAGAGATTGCTGAGCAATAAGTCCGCCTTTGCTCCATGTGTACCTAAAATCTATTCTTTGTGTATGTAATGTGTTTATGGGCAATAGAGTTCGTATATTATTATTATGTACAGACAGGTTAGATTTAAAGTTGGTTGAAAAGTCCATTTAAAAAGTGATAAAATTATATTAAAAAAAACTCAACCATCATAAAAAAAACATTATGAAATCAATATGTACCACAAATAATCGCAATATTTAAGGTAGCTGTCAAACAAGAATAGCTTTTTCGCTAAGATTCGCTCAATCGTGACGTCAGGTTAAAGTATCATTTAATATGGAGTATTTGGACGACTGAATGTGTGATTTTATCTTAGTCACACCCAGCATTGTCATTCTCACAGTCATTTTTCACTAGTGTTTCTAATAATATAAGGGCTTTCGAATAGTTTACCAAAAAATTAGTCATCTACCCTATTAAGTTAGATTCTTACTGAAAAACTCGACAGATGTGCGTACACTTCAAAAGTCACTTAGATCCACTTCAGAGACACTACTAAGGAACAATTGATATTGTCACAAGATTTTATTTAGCTTCACCTGTCTCCAATCTTCGCATGTAACCGCTTTTAAATTGGGAGCTGTGGCGCCGCGAAGCCCAGAGATAGCTATTTCGTTACACACTCCGCTGAGCAGCAACAGAAAAAAATTGTTTTGTTCAGTACGATAGATACCTACCTTCGTACGATACGAATGAACTCACTACGATACGAACGAACTCACTACGATACGAACGAACTCACTATGATACGAACGAACTCACTACGATACGAATGAACTCACTACTACCTAATACACTGGTTTTAATTGGCACCAAACAATTTGCTGAGGAGGGAACCGGGAAAACACTCAAATGAGAGAGAAGGATGGCCCAGGACAGAGATGGTTGGCGGAGACGGAAGAAGGGCTATACCCAGCAGTGGGTCACTGAGGGCTGCAGATGAATAATTAATAGTTTTTATGGCGATAAAATAGTCACGTTGGGTCGCTACTTCAGAACAATTAAGAAGAACCTTAAATCCAAGATACTTTCCAAAATATCCAATAGTAGTATCCTCCCCAATGAAATTCAAAACTGTGTCCAAGTCGCGAACTCACAAATGCTTGTTTTATTACACTTTTTACACGGAATGCCTGAAACTCGGGTTGCGGCGAGACAAATTTATATTACGTGACCTGAGTTATTTATCAGAGAGAAGGCAAACGGGCTACTTTGTTTCGTTAGTTAAAGTTCGGTGATTTTTATCAACCGAACTGTAGCTACCCAAAAGTTGCATTAATAGACGTTTCTTGGCTCTCATTCCCCTTAATCTTAGATCATACTCGTAGGATGAGTTCATAGCGGGTTCATTCGTATATTATAAAGAGTACCGCATATATTTCAGTGGGTGAAAATTTTTTAAAACAAAAATGATGAAGCTATGGAAATAAAAATAAAAAAAAGTATGACTATGCTACACTATAGTGTAAATTCTTTATGTAGGTTAAAGAATTTTAGTAGAATGTGTGTGTTTTCTATTGGCCACGGATGCAATAACAACACCGAAAGGTGCCCACCAAAATCTGTGTCTTGAGTTGTGACATTGCGTAGGTAGATTTTCATTACGGTACCTATGTACCGTAATGAAAATCCAGCAATGTATATCGAATCCGCCAATTCTTTTTTTTTTACCATAACAATGTATAAGTTGTAAACTGTTGTGTGCACCAATAAATAAATAAATAAATAACTTAGCGAACTGTTCAGCGATAGTTTACAGCCGGCATCTGACAAATTTCTGAGCTGCACGTATCGGACACAGACATTAAAACACTTCAGTTCATATATATGTGGTCTCACAATACTATGCAAGATGCTAGTGTGTGCAGACCCAAAACGGGTGTAATGTCTTGAAAGACTCTGATGAGAGCACGACCGTTGTCTTTGACATATTTGGATCTAATACGAACATCACCCTCCCTACTGATGTTGTGGGTTATTATAGGGTTCTGATATCGGCAATTTAGCTTTTTGTTGTCCTTATAGGTTATGTACAGTTCGGGACTGTTGAGTATAAGTAAGTTAGTGGACAGCCACCACATTTAAAGGTTATATTCTATTATATTATATTGTTTATGGTTATCTCATAGAGTGACATTGTTGTTGTGAAAAATGGTTTAAATTTGTAAGACGTTAAAATGTAGCTGATAGAAATAAAAGAGAAATAAAATGATTTAATATAAAGGAACTTTAATTAATTGAGGCATTCAGATCTACAAAGCCAATAGCACGCTTCCACTGCGTCAGATGCGTACGGTATAGTATGTAATAAATTTATTTGAATTTTAGAAAAATTACACAAGATGTCGGCAAACAAAGAATGTAATATTTTAAAATATAATGTGGTGCAATTTTCCGGAGAATCTTTTAACACGTGGGCCTTCCGAATCAAAAGTATTTTACGTGAAAATAACTGTATTGAAGCGATAGAAAATGAGGAGTTTTATAAAAAAGAAATAGCTACACAAAAAAATCTAGAGGCACGAGCCCAAGCTCTAATAATAGCAGCTGTAGCGGATAGCCATTTAGAATATGTAAGAAAAGATTCGGCCTACCAAATGTTTAGAAATTTAGAACAAAATTTTAAAGAAAAAAGTACAAGAAGTAAACTATTTTTACGAAGACAATTAAATGAAATTAAATATATAGAAACAGAGCCTTTAAAACATCATTTTACAAAAATACAAGAAATTTGTACTTCATTAAAAGAGGCAGGAGGAGGAATTTCGGAAGAAGAACAGGTAAATTATATATTATTGTCGATGCCAAAATCATATGAGCCAATAGTAACAGCTTTAGAAACGATTGGAGATTTGAAAATAAATATGGTAATGGATAGATTATTAGGAGAAGAAGAGAAGAGAAAGAATTCGTCACAGGAGAATGAGAATAGACAGAGTGCTTTTAATTGCGGAAAAAGAGGAGTAAGAGATAATTTTGCAGGAAGAGGTAATTATAATAATAGAGGAAGTTATGATAATCGAGGATATGTTCGAGGAAATTACAATAGTAGAGGAAATTATAACAGTCAAGGAAGATATGACGGTCAAGGAAATTATAACAGTCAAGGAAGTTTTAATGGTCAAGGAAGATTTAATGGTCGTGGAAGATTCAATTGTCGAGGAAGATTTAACGGTCGAGGAAGAGAACAAAGAAATTCATATTATATGTATGGTAATAGTAGTAATCAAGATAATGTTGCATTTTTCGGAAGATCTGAAGATTCTGATGACTGGGTGGAATTTATTGTAGATTCTGGATGCTCAGATCATTTAGTTAATAATAAAATTTACTTTTCTCAGTATATAGATTTAAAACAACCAAAATTGATTTCAGCTGCCAAAAATGGTATCTCTCTCCAAGCGGTAGGTATAGGTAACATAGAAACTCAATGTTATGTTGGAAAAAAGTCAACTACATGTACAATTAAAAATGTTTTTTATGTGCCTGATTTAAGAAAAAATTTATTGTCAGTGTCAAAAATGGAGTCAAGTAATTTGTCTGTCACTTTTGAAAGAGGTAAAGTTCGAGTTTATGATTCTTCTAAGTTTTTAATTATGATTGGGAACTCTGACAATTCTCTATATAAAATTTGTATGGAATTCAGTAAGAAAAATTGTAATAACTGTTTTTTATCTAATTCGGATAGTTTGTTATGGCATAGGCGTTTTGGTCATTTAGGTATGAATAATTTAAATGTTTTAACTAAAAATAATATGGTTGACGGATTGAGTGACTTAAAAAATTTAAACCTCGAAAATATGTTATGTGAGACTTGTGTGTTAGGAAAAATGACTAGATTACCATTTAATAAGATAGGTTACAGAGCTAAAAGACCACTTGAGCTAGTGCACACAGATGTTTGTGGTCCTATTACTCCAATTAGTAGAGAAGGTTATAGATATTTTATCACGTTTATTGACGATTACACTCATTTTGTTATGGTTTACCTTATGAAACAGAAAAGTGAAGCTTTTGAAATATTTAGAGAGTACTATTATTATGCTACGAAACATTTTAACTGTGACTTATTAAAATTGAGATCTGACAATGGTAGAGAATACGTAACTAGAGAATTTTATAATTTTTGTAGAAATAACGGAATTCAAGTTCAGTACACGGTGCCATATAATCCTGAAATGAATGGAGTGGCGGAAAGAATGAATAGAACGTTGGTGGAAAAAACTAGGACACTTTTATTAGATTCACAATTGAATAAAGAATTTTGGGCGGATGCTATTTTGTGTTCTGCATATGTAACTAATAGAAGCCCAACAAAAGGGAAAGATTGTACACCAAGTGAATTATGGGAAGGAAGAAAACCAAACGTGATTAATATGAGAGTTTTCGGAAGTGTTGCTTATAATCATGTGCCATCTCAATTAAGACATAAACTTGATAACTGTGGAAAAAGAATGATAATGATAGGTTATGCTAGAAACGGTTATAGACTTTACGATGAAGATACTAAAAAAGTGGTGATAGGAAGAAATGTAATTTTTGATGAAAAAGAACGAAAAGAAAGACAGAATAATTTAGAACTGGAGTGCCGAGAGGTAAAAGAAGAAGATGTTTACAAAGAAAATAATAATGAAGAAAATGATAATGAAGAATTTTATGAAGCGGAAGATACATTAGAAAAAGATGATAATTCGAAGGAAAATTCTGAAAAAGAACAAATTGTAAGGGAGAAAAGAATAATTAGAAAACCCAAGTGGCAACAAGATTATGTTACTGATTTTGAAGGAAATGAAAATGAAGTAATGTATGCTTTAATGACTGGACAAATAGAAGATACGCCACATACATTTGAGGAAATAGATAAGAGAGAAGATAGTGAGTTATGGAGAAATGCAGTTAAGGAAGAGTTTAATGTTCTTGAAGATAGTGGAACATGGAGGAAAGTAGAAAGAAAGAGAGATATGAAACTTTTAGATACTAAATGGGTATTTACAAAGAAAAAAGTAGGTGATGCAGAGATATGTAAAGCGCGACTTGTTGTTTTGGGATATCAACAAACAGGACATATGGATAATTTATATTCACCTGTATTGAAGATGCAAACATTAAGAACATTATTAGCAGTTGCTGCAAAGAAAGATTTTAAGATTAAACAAATGGATGTAAAAGGAGCTTTTCTTTATGGTCGAATTGATGAAGAAGTTTATTTAAAAATACCTAAAGGATATTATATTGGAAAAGAAGACAATTACGTTTTCAAATTAGAAAAATCACTTTATGGTTTAAGAAAATCTCCGAAATATTGGTATGAGAGATTTACTGAAGCAATGTTGGATTATGGCTTTCAACGTTCTGAAAATGATTATTGTTTATACATGAAAGATAATGTTTATGTTTTATTATACGTTGACGATCTTTTAATTTTCGCGAAGCAGGAGACAGAGATAGAAAAAGTAAAGACGTTTTTGACTACACAATTTAGAATGAAAGATCTAGGTAATACTGACATGACATATTTAGGAATTTCTATTAAGAGACTAGATGACTGTATTTTAGTTAATCAGACAAGATACTTAAAAAATATTCTTAAAATACATGGGATGAGTGATTGTAAAGGGATTGATACACCTATGGATGTAAATTTTAAATTTGAAGATGAAACTATTGATATGAATTATGAAGCTAAATGTAGATCTTTAATTGGTTCTTTGTTATATGTAACAGTGAATTCTAGGCCAGATTTAACGTTCTCTGTAAACTATTTAAGCAGATATCAATCTAAACCAAATTTGACTTTGTGGAAAGCTTTGAAAAGAATTTTGAGATATGTTAAACAAACTTTATATTATAATTTATGTTATAAGAATTGTAATAATATTTCATTAGTTGGTTTTGCTGATGCAGATTGGGGTAGAGACGTTGATAGGAAATCAACTACTGGTTATTTGTTTTTAATTTTTGGTAACACTGTTGTATGGAAATCTAAAAAACAATCTGTAGTAGCTTTAAGTACGACGGAAGCAGAATTGGTAGCACTTTGTGAAGCTTGTGTTGAGTCTTGTTTTGTTATTAAGATTTTAAATGATTTAAATATTGAAGTAAAGGATTTTAAAATTTTTGAAGATAATCAAAGCACTATCAAATCTGTTCAAACTTATGATCAAAGAAAACTGAAGCATTTAGAAATTAAATATAATTTTATAAAACAAAAGGTTGAGCAAGGTTTTGTTAAAGTTGAATATATAAGTACTAATAACCAATTAGCTGATATTTTTACTAAGCCTGTTAGTAAGTTTTGTTTAAAAGAATTTGTTGTTAAGTTAGGAATTTTAAATGTGATGTCTGAGGAAGAGTGTTGAGTATAAGTAAGTTAGTGGACAGCCACCACATTTAAAGGTTATATTCTATTATATTATATTGTTTATGGTTATCTCATAGAGTGACATTGTTGTTGTGAAAAATGGTTTAAATTTGTAAGACGTTAAAATGTAGCTGATAGAAATAAAAGAGAAATAAAATGATTTAATATAAAGGAACTTTAATTAATTGAGGCATTCAGATCTACAAAGCCAATAGGGACATATAAACCATAACCTACCACTTAACTTAGTTACAACTAAGTGCATACAGGTTTATTTACCCCGCATTGTAACTACCAACTAGATTTTTAACACGTGTGCTATTACGAATGACTATATTACTAATAACATTTCGGGACCATCTCATTTAGTCAAGCAAAACTACATATACAAAGATGTGTATTTTTGCCGAATAAAGTTCTTCTTTCTTTTTGTATTATTTCTTTATTAAATTGTTACAGGATAATAATTAACAGTAAATAAGCATATAAATAAAAGTATCACAAATTAATAACGTGCCTGAACTAGGATGTACCTAAATAAATCAACATGTGTTTCAGGCGTTAAAAGCTAAAATTAATCACAAATTAACAATCAATTACATACATTATAGGAAAAATAAACAAAAGAATATATAATTACATTAAAATTATTAACATAATAAATGAATGTAATGATTTTGCAATAACATGTAACGTTTCTTTCAACTATTTAATTAAACGTAATGATAGAATCAGATATCTATGTAAGTACATATTCTTATATTTCCTTTGTATTATACCGTCCTATTCTCAATCTTGACGTTGGCAAAATCATCGTTTTGGTGAACGATGGAGCTAACAAAAGAATGAAGAATTCAGATATGAGCGTTCTTCTGCGCAAGGGTTTTGTTACTTTTGTCCAATGTATCCTGGCCCTCACATTCGAATGACACTTCCCCATGCATTGGGCATGCAGCAAGGGATTTTAGGACTTTGTAATAAGGTTCATATTTTAACGCCTTTCTTTGCGCATTAATAAATCGATTTAACATGTAAAACAACTGAATATAGCTACCATTTATTGAATCTCTAAAACCTTAAGAACTCTTGTTGGTATTAGGTAAGTACTTACATAGAATGAAGCATACCTATGCAACGATTACCTTGGCAATTTGATTGGAGTAGTTTTGAAGTTTCTGTGCAAAAGCACAATTTATGTGTACCAATTTTCACACATATATTGTTAATTCAAAACATACATCACGCAATAAATATCACTTTAATACCAAATAAACGCGCTAAAAAGATGAATGTCCAGAATTTTCGGTCGATTGCTCTCTCAAAAACCTATTTCTTGGCAACAATTTCAATACGAGATCCACTTACTGCATTCATAATATTTTCTCCATGTCTTCGTATAACGCCAACTTAGTAAAATGCCTAACTGCTAAAGACGACTACTTGGCTCTAAATGTAAACTTTTATATAATGACGAGAATTTCGCAATTTTATTTTTTAAATGTTCGTTTATCTTTAGTAAATGTATCCAATAGTGACGACTACATTTCAATTTAACCCATTCAAAGCCTATAATATTCAAAGTACTTAAATAAAAAACATTATTTTACAAAATAATGGATGCAATTTGAGGACTTAGTATATACATCATTTTGAGAATACCCAAAATTCTAAAAAGTCGGAACTATATGACATCACTGTCAATAAATCACATGTACCGTATTTTAATTATTATGTCTACACAAATTCACCACTACTACTTACCAATGGCATAATGATCCTTACAGAGAAACTTGATGCGGTCAACTTTACCCATGCGAGCAATGAATTCGTATTTTGATAGCTGTTGACATTACGCGACGACACGATTCCCTCGAGGTCCAATGTGTCTTGCGACCAGTGGCCTGGAAGTCTGATAGTTCGACACTTGTCCAGAACTTATGGGCTGTGCTAAATAGCAATTTGCGATATCGATGTCTCGGATGTCTAGACGATAAGAGTGCGATTCGTTCACGGTGGACAGTTTGTTTGAGCTAGTCGTGGCGTGTGGTTCAGCAGATGGTGTCAGATTTTTATTCAAGTTTACTAATATAAATAATCGCTTCGTCGAAGAACATCCCTTTAGCATAATAGCTTCTAATCGCATAATGTCCCTTTCGCAAAATGTCTTCTGGTAACATAGTGGCGTTTCGAATAAAAAAAAAAGATGTCTCGGCGTAAACATATGTAATTTTGCTAATCTTTGCATGAATGAATTTTCCAATAAAAATTTCAATAAAATACTAGCCACTATCATATTGCAGGAAAAGAATTTAAAAAAAAAATAACCGACGCCATTCATATTCATGAATAGCAATTCTTCATTCGAAATAATAAATTACTGCGTTCCCGCCAAAAGACATATTTTGGGATCCATTTTGTATTCGCATCACGTACCTATTATAATGGAATCGTTACAAATAACACGTTTACTTATGGAGTTCAGTGTTGATTAGACAGTTTTATTATAAGCTATCCTATTTATTTTATATCCGTTCTGTGATTCATCAATGCTCTTTTTTTACAATGATATTTAAGTATGTACCTAACATTTAGCGTATGAAATGAGAACATTTATAATATACTCTTATAATTTTGTTATGTTATGAAATCAAAAATGTAAGGTAATTATTACATATAATAATTGTTACATTAATGCTTTTCAATTATTTTCGGAAAACACGATTATCATGTCTTACAATAGTAATATAAAATAATATAGACTACAATACAATACTCTTTATTGCACCAAAAGCTAAATTTACAAAAAAGAACCATACAAAAATAAAAGGCACAAAGGCGGACTTATCGCTAAAGCGATCTCTTCCAGTCAACCTTGAGGAAACGATAATGGAGAGGCGTTGGCGCAGGAAATAAAATAAACTAACACATAATATCGATATATGTAATAAATTATTATTTAAATTCCAATATCTAGTACAGCTTATTAGGAATTATGAAATAAAAGACGATATTTTTTAAAACGTATTTTTATTTTCAGTCTTTCAGTTTCCTGGAATACGAAAAATAGAATATCTACTTTCCGTATGCCACAAAGAATGTGCAAAAATAACAAAATATATGTAACATGTATAAAATGGCGACTGTATTTCGCAATAATTTAAAAATTGTTATTATTTTAATTCGTGAATTTTCTTTATTTTGATTTTTTTTTAATTGTCAGTCAAATGTGAAGGTAGGTGGCGAATTCAAAAGCAATGCACTTACCCCCATTTTTAACGTACATTCTTCTGTAAAAAAAACAATTTAACAAAATTAAGTCAAAATATCGAAAACTCACAATTTTAAATGCTTTCAAAATGCATATTAGGTACAATTACAATCGCGGTGTCGAATGATAATACTTACATACTAAGTTATATACATAATTACAGGGTATAACAAGCTCGTATATCTAAATTAAAACAATTTGTGAAAGTCCTGCATTGTTTTATTGAGATCAAATTGGTCAAACAAAATAATAAACATATATAGTTTAACGAGTTATAAACTATATTCATATCGATTACACAATATTTGCGTCCGCGCAGTTTTAGAATCAATAAGGTTGTCACACACATATTTATGACACATTCAGTTTAATAAAATCCTTTTATTTTACCATTATCAACAAAACGCTCAATAATAAGAAATATAACATTTTTAAAATAAGTAATTTAGTTTGAGAGAGTAAAACAGATTAAATATGTTTACAGGATATGTACAAATTTAACGACTGCCATATTTATACATATTTTTAAATTGTATCTCTTTTAAAAGCTTACATGAAGATATAGATCAACATGTACAGCCTTTTGGAGAATTTAATGTTATAAGTTTTGTTATTTCTATTAGTTTATAGATATATCAATAAATGACAAACCTATGTACCGATATTCCTACTAAAACCTGGTTACATTGAAATTTTTTTTTTAATATATTATTCAAATTTTTCAGAAATCTATTGCGCAAAAGTCATCAGTGCGAACAAAAGAGGCTTAAATTATTTATTTCCTTGAATTTTAAATGAATGCGTATACGCATGTGTGTTGCAACCTTAAGAACGTGGCTACATTGAGTCAATGTAAATTTTAAAAAATCTCTCAGTCTTAAAAAAACATAAGGAAATTATAAACACTGAATTTATATAAAAGTCAAATATATTATTTGACAGAATATCATAAAACAAACGGAAATAGCTGAGATAACATATTTTAATTAATAAAAACTTAACATAATTGGTACATTACATAGTACATAATATGTGGATTTAGACTGAAAACCTAAATTATTTCTTTCAGCTAACACATTTTGCAATATTAAAGGATATTCTTACTCTTTTCTTAAAATGATTCAGTTCGATGTCATTAAGTTTCTAATATTATCGTAGTATGTGTAATTTTTTACAGCATGGTGGGCAAAAGAGTTATTTCCATTTCGACAAGCAAATGTTGTCGTCCAAATCAAAATGGACTTTATGGCGGCTGGCACTTAGGTCTTCATTGCCGTTGTTCCAATACAAAACAACGGCAATAAAGACTTAATTGCTAGCCGCCATAAGGTCCCTTTTGATTTGGACGACCACAAGTTATCAAGCCTAGTTTGTCACTTAAAAAACTCAACATTTTATTAGCAATATTAAACAAACGTATGTATCTAAATAATGCACTTTTATGAATATACAATCATGATAAAAGTAAGTGTTCTTCTCTCAAACAGGAACGCAATTAATTGAAATGTCCTTAAACTTGGACATTCCGTGCAATATTTAAAATTACTGAAGGCCTACCAAGAATCATACAAACACGTAGCATCCACACGCTGTCCCCTTTTCCCATATCGTGTACGCTTCGTGCATAAAAAGAGCGAGAGCGAGAGACGTGCTACGTGTTTTATGTTTCATAGTAGCCCCCTGTTTTATTATATGTACTGATATATTGTTTTTTTTAATTTTGATGTAGGTATATGTATCCTCGTAGCCTAGTTTATTTCTATATAATGTATATTTCTGTAAATTTGTGTAAAAATTAAGAAAATTGAAGAACAAAACATTATTTACATTTTATTTTTGATAAAAACACACATGAATAAGATAAAATGAAATTTTCTTATACAGATTTTTTTTGTTAATTTTATTGTAAAAAACAATCGAATGTTTTAATGCCAATATTCAAAAGACTAAGTTCTGAAATATAAACGTAATCTTGCGCACTTAAGTTTTTTTTCTCAAATGTTCAAAAGCCTAAATCTAGTATTACAAGAATAAAAAAGAAAAGTAAAAGTGTTAAAACTATAAAAATGACTTAATGCTAGCTTTTATTGCTATGTTGTCATAGTGGTTCGTTACTTACGTTTTAATATTAGACACTTAACAAAATTGCATTATTTACGAAAATTTCAGTAAATATCTACTACAAGGTCGAAAGTTACGCAAAAATTTGAGGGAAATTTCCTATGAGCATTACTGAATATAATGAACTACATTTATATAGGTACTTACGTTTTGTATACTTAAATAAGTCATACAAAGTATAGGATAAACACGAAGATTTAGATTATGTTGATGATATAGGAATATTAATTTTTTAATAGTTATTATGGCATAGCTATCAATATTTTAACTAAATAATTACATTACTATGCGGAGGAATTAAATCTAAAAATTGTGATAAAACAATTTGTGTGTTTTTATTTTTAACAATCTGAAGTGATGAAGGCTATAACAGGAATATTATTTCTTTCTTGGTAATACGAACATAAAGTTCAAATTTTAAACTAATAAAAATGTAAAACCTCCATTTGTTATTGTTCAGTATCCAATTTAACTACGTGTGTTACACACAAAAATATTTTTAAAGTATTAATTTAACTTGTTTTTTAAAGTACTTTTTAATAATAATAAAATGTGATAATTATTGAAAACATTCTTTTATATGTAATATATTATATTACCTACACATTACACACTGACAGACGACGACTGGTTTCTTTTTTAAATAAGGTACCCTAAAATGCCGAAAATATTCTCAAATAATGTTTACCAAAACAAGCTTTTATATTTAAATGCACGCAAAATACAATAATTGCATTTTCTTAACAACAAGTGAAAAGAGAAAATATTACAAACTTTCACAATTATTCGACCTCTGATATAAAGTAATTCTGCAATATTTACCCAATTGTTTGGGAGTCACTGAAAACCCGCGCAGTGGCTTTGCTTTCGTGGCGCTTGCTGTGTGATACCTTTTAGCATCATAATCATCCGTAATTCGTAAAAAAAAATGTTATTATGCAAAATTTTTTATTACGAATAAACATTTACTATCTTCTATTTTTGAGACTTTTAAGCGAATTTTTATATTTTTTTTAATGTAACAAAAGCAAGTAATTCTATTATCTATATATAAAAAAAAATATGATTCGCTAAAAGTAGTTTTTAAGTTATCATATATCAGAAATGAAATAAATATGAACGGTCCGTACAATATTATGTAATAAGCACTCCTACTATACACCACAAGAGAATTCGATGCAATAAAAATATTGTTAACTGCAAGAGATACAAACATTCATTAGCGCTTATTAATCCTTATAAACTTTTATATTCAGTAATTTTAGTATCCGATCATAACAACAATCAATATATATTCAAATATTAACAGTTGTTAAGTTCTTACGAGATACTTTATCAGAATATGTATACCGAAGCAATACAAAACATACAACTACTTTGAAATAAATTTTACACTTCTTTTCCGAAATAATAAAAAAAAAAAATTTTTTTTCAACGAACATATTTCCACAATCTAAATATCACCTTAATTACCAAACAAAATTACACATTTCCTAAATAGAGTGTACACATCTCATAATTTATTACCGTACCTGTATTTTGCAACAAAACAGCTTTACAAGTCTTTTGCGAGGAAAAAAGACAATGTATTTTAAAGACAGCGTATATTAACTTCTGTATTCAAGTCAATTTGACGATCAACCTGCTTTTCGACACCATTTTGTTGTGAAATTTCTTCTTGAACAATTCCGCGCCCGTTGAAGATTTGAAGGTTATCTTCGCTGAACAGCCATCTTTATCCAATATTAGCGTCTGCAAGCAATCCGGATGTTCAGTGGTTTCTATCCTTACAAAGTTACTTCTATCTTATATTTATATAATACGTATGTACATACAACGATATATTGAACACATTATAACTACTGACATATGTCATTGTGAGTCTTATAACCGAAACGTAAGGCACAATATCTGATGGTGATAAATTCTGTTGCTATTTTTAATGTTTCGATAATAAAATATAAAGTGAGAAATTCATAAAATATATATGGGATATTTAAAAAAAGATCTCAAAAATATGAAGAATTAATTAGCTTTAGGAAGCGTAACAACCAAACATCTTAAATATACTTAATTAAGAGACATATTTAAGAACGTCATTAAGTTTTAAATACGTTTTCCACTTTTTAAAAATAAAATAAATAAAATAAATATATAAGAACAAATCACACAGATTAAGCTAGCCCCAAAGTAAGTTCGAGACTTGTGTTATGGGATACTAACTCAACGATACTATATTTTATAACAAAGGCATATATAGATAAACATCCAAGACCCGGGCCAATCAGAAAAAGATCATTTTCCATCATGACCCGACCGGGGATCGAACCCGGGACCTCTCGGTTCATTGGCAAGATCCTTACCACTGCGCCACCGAGGTCGTCAAAGTTTTAAGTTACCAACATTTGTTCTTTTAATGAATATTTAATAAATTCAAACATTATTCTTATTCAATTACATACAATCTCAATATGTGACGACTAATCTTAACAAAAGAAATTATTTGTATATTATTATTTAATAAAAATAAAATCACAGACAATGACTAGATAAATTATTATCACATTGAAATTGCGTGGTATTTAAATATAATAAACCAAATATAGAACATTGTACATTGGTTTTCACATTTTTGTGATAAGATTTTTTTTCTTTTATAACACAACTTCCATCAATTATGAATATTAACATTCACGACGTCCGTTATTGTCATTTCGATAATACACAAAATCTACTCATAAGACGTAGAAATAAATATCCACTTTGTGTCTACAAACTACAAAACATATTATATTTCATTATATAATAAATAATATGTATTTACATACCCGCCATGGTCACACTTAAAGTAGAATAACCGATGGCGATGAAGTTTCATTACAAAACATTTTAAAGGAAGTTAAAAAATATATCACTCTTACCATTTAGCCTAATCACAATTCGGCTATATAACTAACCGCAAATGATGATCTTATACATTGCATAAATATATTTATTTGTAGTATATACACAGGACGATCGATATAAAACTAAATAGGCTTAATATTTCATTATTAATATATATATATTTATATATAAATACATAAATATCACAATTGATGTCACAGATTAAATTTTATTAATTGATGCCAGGAGAGTTAATTATTGAGAAACTGAAATCTCAATCCATTTCATAGGATACACAAAATACATTGAATACTTAATACAATCATAATAAAATCATTTTATGTAATTCATATACTTGAAATTCTAAATTTAGTACAAGTCTACTACTTTAATTATAAGTCACACCGCGCAGGTACAAGCGCAGAAGTCTAATTTTTGTACGGCGCGAAAATATTTTAGCCAATCAGAGCGCGCCATGTCTGAGTCCGCGCCGTCGCGTCGTACGCACGAATCATTGATTATTTTTTGATTTTAAGACTTATGTCCTAGTAATATGGTCGTTATTTTATTGAGTTTGTATTCGGTTTGATTCGGCGGCGCTATTCTGCGCCGTCGAATATTCTATGTAACTTATATATTTTGTATTTTTATTTTTCAGATATATAGCTAATATAATATATATAACATTACTATGTTATCCAGCGATAATATATTTGTACTATATATGTAGAAACTTGGCATATATATGCAATGTTAACTTATGTACCTACTTCAAATCGTCTTTTTAATTGACAACACCGAGACAATTTTTTGCTGATAGTTCTAAATTTTTTTTTTATCTGTCCCATTGCATTCCACAGAATAGAATTATTATAGCCTTTTCTGTCTTCTACTGAACAAAATGGATATTATTTAAATATTCTTACATGTTATATTACTGATAAAAATTATACATAAATTTAATAATAATGATAGTACTTACATGTTATATTACTGATAAAAATTATACATAAATTTAATAAAAATGATAGTACTTACATGTTATATTACTGATAAAAATTATACATAAATTTATATTTCAAAATGGTAAGCCCTTCTGGCATAATAGGGACCAACACTGTTTGAATGAGTTTCTTTCGGCATTTCTTCTCAGCAGTGGTCGTTCCGAAATGCTAGTAGTTTGTAGCTTTGGTAAACATCATTTAATTTAGAATATGACGTGAAAAAGTGCCTGTGAAGGCCTAATTTCTGAATAAATGATTTGATTTTGATTTTGATTCTCTTAAAAATCTAACATTAAAAAATAAACCGATTCTTAGAGGAGGATATAGTAATGACTTTCATTTCATTTGCGATTATCAATTTAAATTCAGTATCTCCATATTAATTCTCGTTAGCACCAACCTAAAATTATTGACGTTGGTTTGCGACGTGGAAAGGTGAACAACACAAATATATTCAATAAGCAATATGTATCAACGGAGCTCATCAAAATTATTGTAATATTACAATTTACTTTCGAATGCTTACATATTTTATACTAAATAGTAATTCTACACATTTTCAATATACTCCACACTATTTTGAATAATTTTTTGGATATTACTTTTTTAAAAAATAGTATATATACTATTGATAATTTTTAGAAATACAATCTTAAAATTATTGATGCGAAAGTACGTCGGTCACGCGTTCAAGGCTAAATCGATTATTTTGACGATTGATATTATTTAAACTGGTCTATTTTGATTAAATTTCGAGTAGATAAATTGATCCGGCGTCAAACGTAGGCTAACGCGAGCGGAACTGCGGACAGCAGACATTACTAGAAAATATCACGTTAAAAAAGTGCCTGCGAACCGTGAAGGTCTTATGTATAAATACAAAATATGTATATACGAGTATATTACATACATATGAGCACGCCCATGGATGTAGTGATTAGGGATTTCCACTAACCACGATCCTGACAAATTTCATACGCCTCTTCTACACTATCTATACAGCAGGCGACCTATGACGAATAAATGAATTTGGTATTTAAATTTTGACTAATTAAGGGATTAATTGAAGTTTAATTTCTGAATCTTTCGGCTTTTTTTGTCTAAACGGATTTGTTATATATGTCACACATGCTTTTAAACTTAATTTCGAAAATAATGAGACGAAAAAATTCTGGAATCGAGCGGGAATTGAACCCACGCTGCCCCTGTATAATCTCTATGCGCGATCTATGTTTTTGTTAATTAATAATTTGAGTGCCTCAATCCAGCCTGATCGAAAACAGAGATCTAGGGTGCGCAAACTCAAAAAATGCTTTTCACTTTTTCCACGAAGATTCTACATTATAGGATGCCTGTGCATGTCTAATCCCTACATTCATAGTATAAAAAGAATTTGCGCCTGTCTGTCTGTCCATATGAACGCGATAAACTGTATTTTTGTACGGTTTTCACCAATTTAATGTAATGTAATAGTATGTAATTTCTGAATAAATGATTCTGGCATGATAGGGACCAACACTGTTCAAATGAGTTTCTTACAGCATTTCTTCTCAGCAGTGGTCATTCCGAAATGCCAGTAGTTTGTAGCTTGTGAGAAATAACTATAAATATAAAGATTGACGAGAAAAATTGCCTGTGAAGGTCTAATTTCTGAATAAATGATTTGAATTTTGAATTTGAATTTGATTCGATTTTGATTGATGAAGATTCGGATGTGCATAATTCCTTATGATTTTACGTGCAGTCACTTTCATACTCGACAGTTTGTTTACCTTTCTGCCGCCGAAACCGTCTAAACTTAACAATTTACCTGCACATCGCTCCCAGCGAGCGTTTTCAACCTGGTATCAGTCATTCCGTCGGGCAAGTTACTGACGAGAGCCGTCAAAATTTCCTCATCCGTATCATCCGTGCCGTATTCAACTGTAGGCTCATCCTTTTTGACAACTATCCGGGTTTTCTCGCCGCCGATTGCGGTCCGAACCGCCCGGCTGAAAATACACGGATTCGGTTTGCTCGGATCCGTTTTTTCGATCCGGGAGAATACAGATTTTTCCTTCTGTTGCGTTAGTTTCGTTTGGAGTATGACGCGCCGGTTGGCGAATGTTTGAGGCTTACGGTCCTCGGCTGTATCTTTCTTTTCCTGTTGTTGTTGTTGTTGTTGTTGTTGCTGTTTTAGAGGGAGAATGCAATTTTTTAAATTAATTTCAAACTTCATTGTACAACATTGTGGGGTCTACTGGAAGAAATTTCTATAGAAATAAGTAGTACCTTTGTACTTAGTTTCCTATTTCTAACTTTTATATTTACACTGTTATGTTGTGTACATAAATAAATAAATAAATAAAAATAAAAAACATTACAAAAAAATATATGTGCAAATTTTATTGTGCTCATATATCGGCTCATATATGTGCTCATATACTGACTGATAAATGGTTTTATAATTTTAACGATTTTTTTAACGACAAATTTAAATAACAAATTAATATAACGTAAATCTTATCGATATAATAGTGTCATTTTTATTTAATAGATCTTGTGTGTCTCTGTTTTGTGGGATGATAGCTTGCTCTCCATTTTAATTTGCACACCCGTGGACGGTGAAACATGTAGGATTAAGTTTTACTTTTAACACCACATTGTGAATAACGTAAACTCATGTTTTTGCAAATGATCTTTGTCTTTTAATGCAGTCATAACTTATATACTATGTAATAAATCCCTCCTATAAGCTTTCTAATTATATAATCAATTGAATTAAATAATAATGATATGAGTTATCATAAAAACATAGTTACTTTATATAAAATCAAAACATTCGAATCGCATCTAATATTCCATCAATTTTTTTATTATCGACTTACCTCTTTACGTTCAAAAATTATTCTTGCTCGTGACTTATTTGTGTTGACTTCGAGTTTCTGTTTAGTCTGAAAACAAATTAATTAATTGATTAAATTAGTACATGTCATTGTGATTTTAAAATTACATAGTACAAGCTGCGCCCCGGCGCTTCGGGAATTACGGGATTAAAACTACCATAGGGTAGAATATAACCTGGAATAACATATAGATGTTATTCCAGGTTATATTCTACCCGTGTACCAAATTTAATAACAATCCGTCCAGTAGATTTCGTGTGAAAGAGTAACAAACATACACACAAATATATCCTCACAAACTTCGGCATTTATAGTATTATGTAGAAGAATATATAGAAGGATTTTTAGAACAGTTCTATTTAAGTTTAAATAAATATAAATAAATAAATATACGGACAAATCACACAGATTTAGCTAGCCCCAAATTTCAAAACTTATGGTATGGGATACTAACTCACCGATACTATATTTTATAACAAATACATATAGAGATAAACATCCAAGACCTAGGCCAATCAGAAAACGATCATTTTCCATTATGACCCGACCGGGGATCGAACCCGGGACCTCTTGGTTCAGAGGCAAGCACTTTACCACTGCACCACCGAGGTCGTCAAAGATTGAAACTAAGTCGGCATCCGTTCTCTCGTCTTAGCGGTTTCCCGGTTTCCTCAGCCGTCGAGCGTCGGAGCCCATAGGCTCCGCTTTCCTACTTTTTCGTCTCCACTTCACACGATCGTCGGAATCCCTAGTTGTCAGATCATTGGCATGCATATCATCCTTGACGACATCACTCCTGTTCGTTCTTCCCTCATCTCCGCATGTTACCGGTCGTTTTTATAGCTGTGACGCCACGAAGCCAGTGTCAGCGTATAAAATAACCTTAAAAATTTAAAGATTCGGCGAATGCCATCGATGCATATCAGTACCAGGCTAGGTTACGACTCCATTAGTAGTTAGTACGATGTCCACGGGAATATCCTCCAGTGACGTCGAACGAGAGGAAGAATGGTCCCATTCTAGGGCGGATCCACACGCCACCTGATCTTAATTATACAATTACAAACCTTATTAGCTTCAGACTCGATGTTTTCAACAGCGGTGGAGCTGACGGCCGCGCGACGCGGGGGAGACGCGCCTAAGAAATAAATACTCATTAATTCCGACAAAAAAACAACATAATATTATATTTTTCTAGAAAAAAACTAGATAAAAATCGGTTCAGCCGTTTGGCTGCTACGATGCCACGGACAGATATACAGACACGTTAAACGTATAACCTCTCCTCTTACTGTAGTTGGGGGTGAAAAATACAAAATATAGCTGTGATCTCACTGTAAGGAGATCACTTCCAGCACACTAGCGCGACCTAACATTTTTATTAATTTATTTTATTTCTTGGCGAAAATTATAAAAATATTTTAAAACATTATGCCAAAGTACATAAAGAATTTTAGTAGAAAGTATTACAGTTTTCTATAATACAATATGGTCATAGTAGAATAAAAGGAATTTAGTGAACAACATTTTCGATTGAGTCAACTTTATTTCATACTAAGCTTTTGACCGCGGCTTCGCCCGCGTACATTTTTCACAATGAAAAGTACCGTATGTCCTTCACCGTACTTCAAACTACATGTATGCAAAATTTCAACAAGATTGTTCGAGTAGATAGAGCGTGAAGAGATAACAAACTTACTTTTTCCCACAACATTTTTCTAGCTCCTATATTAAAGCGTTATTCTCTTGTTGTTTATTTTTAAGATTACTTGTAAAATACCCTTTAGTGTAGAATGATTTTGTGGAGAGTAATAAAGATTTTTATTACTTTAAAATAAATAAATATAAATATATTAGGACAAATCACACAGATTGAGCTGGCCCCAAAGTAAGTTCAAGACTTGTGTTATGGGATACTGACTCAACGATATATTTTATAACAAATACATATATAGATAAACATCCAAGACCAGGGCCAATCAGAAAACGATCATTGTCCATCATGACCCGACCTGGGATCGAACCCGGGACCTCTCGGTGCAGTGGCAAGAACCTTACCACTCTGCGCCACCGCTACCACTGCGTCGTCGCTTTCACATTTATAATAGTTGTTCGCCGCGAACTTAGACCTCACGAACACAACATTCTTTTAAGAGTTTTTATGAAATTGTTAACATTTCCAAATTCGACTTAACCGATTTTGATGCCGCACGAACTTAAAAATTGTAATGACAGATCCTACATACCTTTTAAATTTCATCAAAATCAGACCAACGGTTCGAAAGTTATCGCGTTACAAACAAACAAACAAACAAACAAACAAACAAACATACAAACAAACAAACAAACAAACAAACAAACAAACAAACAAACAAACAAACAAACAAACAAACAAACAAACAAACAAACAAACAAACAAACAAACAAACATAGAACAAATGTATTTTTGCCCCAAGTCGAAATGTACTCAATTAAGTTGTCAATGTAGGCAACTACCTCTATTCTACTTTTAAAATCTTAAATTTAATTTGGATTCGCAATCACTCACCTTTCTTTTTAGCATCATTGAATACGATCCTCTGTTTCGGTTGTTTGTCGACATTGGCGATCGGCCTTGGAGGTAATTTATTGCGAAGATCTGTTGTTTTGGAAGGCGTCGTATCTGATTTCCTATTGACAACGGAAATTTCATTGGTTTTTTTATTTGGGTTCCACAAAGGAATAATTCATTTTTTACGGTATTGATTTGTTTTGTAATCAATGAATTATTGTTTGCACAGCAGTGGGATGCTTAAGGCTTCGTAATAATAATAAAAAAAGGTAAAATACAAAGAGTTAGAAATAAAATATTGCAGAACTAATTTAATTCATACTATTATTATAAAAAGGTAAGAGTTTGTGACTTTGTGAGAATGTTTTAAGGTAATCTCAGAAACTAAGAATCTATTTCGAAAATTCTTTCCCCATTAGAAAGATATATTATAAAAGATTGCTATAAGCTACATTTTATCTCAAAATTCCCACGGGAGCAAAGCCCCGGGCAACATCTAGTATTAGATATATGTTAAATATATATTTATTAGATATAATTAAAATATTGAAACAATTTATTTACCTATATATTTTTATTTCTTTATTGCAACAAGCTGGCATTTAATACAACTTTGGGGGTTTGTTTCACCATTTTCATATAATATAGTATTTCATATAATATAGTATAGCAAATCTGACAGATAAATCTGCCTTAAGTGATTGGCCTTATATGCCCTTATGGCCCAATACATGTGAAACGATATGTTATCTCCAGATTATCAGATAGTTTATCAGCAAGCGGTGAAATAGTATCAATTGGCAAGAATACTCACATAGCCTTGTCTTTAAACCGTCCTGAATCTTCGTCGTCCGACAATATGCCGTCAATATCCCCCAAAATTAGATCCAGATCGTCATCACTGTCCATCAACCTGTCCGTGGATTTCTCGGCGGACTTGTCGAGTTTCTCGGGCAGTGGCGGGGTCATTGCCGGTTCTGGGGTCGTTGTTTTGGGGAGATTTTCTCGTGGCGGTGTTAATGTTTCTGTTGGATGTATTGAAAAACAAAAAACTTATTTATGCAATTGTACGAAATATATCTATACATTAAGGATTTGATCTAAGCTGTAATTACAATTGTGAATCAGTGCACATAAAATTATAACGGCCTACGATTTCTACAATTATTTTTGAAGTGAAAACTTCTTTAGCGGCGTTGTGCACTTTTTGTGATGGGTTAAAAATGTTATACTCGCGTCAGGACACGTGGCTCTGGGCGCCTACCATCAACTTTTACACAATTATTCAATTGTAGGGCAGTTCAGTTTAGGAACCTAAAATGAATCGCGTTATTTGGTAGCACCAACTTATCTTAACAAAGTCCCATTTGAATCGTAAGGAGTGAATGAAATTCATAAAAAAAAAGTAAAAATTGTCTCTGAATCGAAAACCCAGTGACAGCAGCCAAATGTAAGAAAGAGATAAGGCTATACGATCTCTACATATTTTATCTCGTTTCAAGAGTTACGTTCCGATATCAAATTCTTACCATTTTGAGCAAACAATATGTATTTTTTTGTTACTTAAAATGTATCTTTGTGTTAGTTACATGACTAAAGTAAATACAAAACACCATAAAATAAAATATTTCAATTACAATAAATGCAATATAATCTAGACTAACAAATTTGTCGATCATAAACATAACACTAAACACAAACTTCGGAACATAAAAACCGTACCACGATGGAGTTTCGATGGCAAAACTAGGAACTATCAATAGATACAGATATACCACGTCATTGTTTTCAGCGACAGTAGCGCCACGTCTGTGGGACTTCTTTCGTGGTAATCAATCAGAAATAGTATCTTTTTTTGAATCGCGAATTTTGACAGATACGCGATCCAGTTACGTTCTCAATGCACATCATGGTACCGTATTGTATGCAAAATGAGTGAATGAAATCGAAACGGCGTATTGTTTTGGTGACTACCTATAATGGATCGTTATGTCATCTTGATGGTACGAATTAGCGATGCAGATCTAAACTGGATCGCATTAAGAGATGATGGTAAGCCCCCTGATCGAAAATTCGTAAGATGTAAAAAATGCACAACGTTAATATTCAAGTTTTCACTTCTGCCGGAACTCGCAGTGTGGATGGATAGCCAACCTATAACAAGATGGCTTGCTTACGTTAAATTTATTATAATAACTTAAGTTTAACATAATATAGTTAGATGGCGCTGGCGACTTAACGTTAGATATATATTTTAAAATTGTTATAAACCTAAGCACTTTTTCTCTGGCTTCCAACCAATAAACGGTGTTTCCGGCTTATTAGATCTTTTTCATTTTGTAACCCGGTCTTTTTAAACAAGCTACATCTAAAATATAACCGCACTTCGGGATTTAGTCGTAACATCATTCATTTAATATGTTCATTTACAAATCCATTAACCAATCCTATATAAAAATGTAAAACTAATAATGATACAAATATATATATATATATATACAAGGACATTACAAACCTGTGGATATTCTTTATCATTTATCACTTATGTTATACACTGCAAATGAAAAGTCTCAACATTTTAAAACATAAATAATATAACGCATTAAACTGCAGCAAGATTTTTCCCCTTTCTAATCAGTTTTAAAGCTATCAACAATTTTTCTTTAACTTACCGCTGGTGGAGTTGACCTCAGCGCTCCGCACCGGCGACCTCGCCCTGAGCTTCTCCTTCTCCGTGGAGTCGGGCTTCACCGCCATCTCCATCTCTATCTCCATCTCCCCCGCCACCGGTCTATCTTCTGTCTTCGGCTTGGGTTCTTTGTCTCTCTCTTGACGGTCGCGATCTCTGTTAAAAGAGTTATTTTTTAAGTGGTGAATGTGGCCGAAATCTGGTACATGCATGTCACACATGATACTCAAACTTAATTTAAATAATTAAATGAGCGGAAAACGAAACCACGGCCCGGCCTAAACGGGACACAAGAATCTTCGTCATAAGTTTGACTGAATTTTTTATACAAAACTAAAAATCCTTTCTAATTAAATCCTTCCACTATAAACTAGTTGAAGGAATTTATTAGAAATTATTTCCTGTCGCATTTATTTAAAATGAATAGTGAGCCGAAAGCGCCCTTTTAAAACACACTGTTTCGCGCATCATCATTAAAGAAAATACTCCAAAATTTGCTGTTTCCCTGTGTTTCTCACTAAATCGTCATTAATATGAAGAAAACGAATACGACGTGTTTTTACCCTAAAACCACACTGTTTCTCACCTGTTTCTCGCCGCGTCGTCATTACTCTTGGAGTTCTGGCTGGTCTGTGTGGCCGCTACAGCGTTCTTCCTCCGCCTGAACTCTTTCGCGCGCAACACTCGCTCGCGAAGATTCTCTTGTTCGCGCATTTTACGCCGATATTCACTTTCCTGGTACAATGATTTCAATAATTTAAACAAATATTTAAAATATTCAAGCAACCACTGTCAATTTGTTGTGTGTAATAAATAAATATATATAACATATACATTTACAAATATACATCCAAGACCCAGTACAATCTGAAAAATATAATTTTCTGAACTGAACTGAAGGAGAATCGAACCCGAGATCTCCAGTGCAGTAGTCCAGCATTATGACCATTGGGCCACGGAGGTCGTAATTGTCGTATTATCTTTGTCCTGAAGTGGATCTAGAGTGTTTCTCGTGATATCTACAGATGTTTCTCCAGGTAGTTCTCACCTCGTCTCTGACAGGCGAGGTCCTTCTCCTCTCGGGGCTGCGTCGCGGCGACAGAGACCTGCGTCTGATGTCCCGAGGTTCTCGCGGTGGTTCTCGAAGTGGTTCTCGTGGCGTTTCCGGCGATGGAGTTCGCATGCTGGTGACAATATTTCGAGAATCATTAACCTGGCTTTGATTTTCTAAATGACGATTATGAAAAGTATATTAGAATAATTGGTTATTTGATACAAGTCAAAACGTACACTTGTTTCTTTACAACAATTTGACTTCGATATGTAGTATTATGAAAATAAAATGTTTACGATGAAATGCCGTGATACGGAAAATATTAATTAAACCGAATAATAGACATAGTCCGAATATGTATTAATTCATTTCGAAAACTTCTATTTTCCTTCACTGCTACCAGTGAACTGTTTCAAACTAGAGTATTACTACTATCCCCTTAAAATCTCTCGATAAGTACAAAAAATATTAGATATTAGATCATTTTAAACCTTATGTAAGAAGAAACAAGGTCTAAACTCACCGTCTCCTCAATCCAGCTCTATTTGCATTTATAAACTCCTCCTGCCTCCTCAACAGCTCATCATCACTGTTCCTACGCACCGGCGTCGGCGCAGCCAATTCATTTTCTATCTCTATCGTTGTGTTCTCTATGTATCTGAAATAGAAGGTACACGTATGGCCACGGCTCGATTGCTCCGTTGCGTCAACGTAGCGCGTTGCCGCATTGTTGTGCTTCGTTATTAGGTATAAGCAATGTCGTGCGTCGACATACGTCGAAACTCAATACAATTTCTGTGTTGTCAGTCGACGAACATCGTAACAACGGAGATCTACGGAGCAATGGAGCCGAAGTATATCAAGGCTTTAATTAGTAGCGCCCCGAAATTCGAAACTAAGGGTATTGTACGTAAATTTTTTATGGTATTTAACTTTTATGCTTATGCCTATATACAAAATTAATGTCCATTGAGGCAAACCATATATTTAATACTAAAAATTAATTACCCGTGAAAAATTCACGCTGGTGAAGCCGCTGTTAAAAGCTAGTATGTTATTTGTTTGAATTGCTTACCTCTGTGGCGACCTCCTGAATTTCCTCGTAGCTGCGCGAGCGAGTGCGTTGCGTTGTTCTGCTATGAATCTTTCCGCTGCGTCATCTATGTCTTTTATTGGTCCTGTGAGAAACGAAAACAGACCAACTATTAGATGGGCCTCTTCTCATTTGTACACTTCGAAAGCTGGCCATTAAATATATAAATATATTAGGACAAATCACACAGATTGAGCTAGCCCCAAAGTAAGTTCGAGACTTGTGTTATGGGATACTGACTCAACGATACTATATATAGGTAAACATCCAAGACCCGGGCCAATCAGAAAAAGATCATTTTCCATCATGACGCGACCTCTCGATTCAGTGGCAAGAACTTTACCACTGCGCCAACGAGGTCGTCAGATTAAAAGTATATTAATTCAATATACAGGGACAATCACGCTGAGTTCTCCCCAAAAATATCCGAGACTTGGGTTGTTATATACTAACTCAACAATACTATATTTTATATAAAAGAATGAATATTTATTTACTTTTGAAGAAAATTTATTTAATTAATAGCAAACAAAACAGATTACAATCACAAGCTAAATTTAAAATTAGGTTCAGATATAATTTGTAATCCAAAATATGTATGCCTAATGAGGTTTAAACTTATTTAGGATTGTTACAGTACCCTATAACAATCTTAAATAAGTTTAAACCTCATTAGGCATACACATAGAATAGAATGGTTTAACATAATATATGTCGCCTATAACATATAAATATATGGATAAACATCCAAGATCCAGGTCAGTCAGAAAATTATAATTTTTAGGGTAAAGCTAGAGAGACTGTCATTATATTGAGCAAGCCATCGTCACATATGCCAGATCTATATACACATTCTGCAGAGGAGATGATGCAAAGGCAGACATAAACAGAATTACCTATACCTGTAGTCGCATCACGCGACTATAACCTCGGCATAAAATTAAAAAAAAAAATAATGAGAAACATTCCAGAAGCTTAAAGATTCATATATGGGTCTATTCACTTTTATTATTCAGAACGCGGACTTTACTTTTGGCCCAAGGTGAGAAACATTCTAGAAGTGTAATTATTTATTCTATGTGAGAAAACGAAGACCAGCTATTAGGTGAGAAACACTTTAGGAGTTTAAAGATTAATTTCTGGTTCTAGACTTGTATCTATCATAAAAATAATTTTCGAGAAAGCTTTAGTCTTAAAGAATCTAATTTAACGCACACATTGCTTTTGTAAACTGATAATGATTGATAACTAAGACAATGTATGTTTAAGAATAAAATTGTACAGCCAACCACAAGTCTAGTAATTCCGCGTGAACCTCTATCACGTTGTAATAATGTCGAATTTGCATTCGAATAAATCTGGATAGATTATGCGCTATGGACCGTACCGAGACCTATAATAAAAATCGACCTCTCATCGATTTTACTATAATTCATAAATCAATAACTCTTGACCACTAATAGATATATTAAAACTAATACATACACTAGCACACAATAAGATTACAATATTCAAAAAACATGCCGGAAAATTGGGTTATTTACATTTTAGTGTTCAAAGCCTCTGGATACAGGATTTAATGTCACACTTCTACCGCACCGCTACCATCGGCATAATGACATTCATTGAAAAGTGAGCTTTAAAGTGTTCTCTTTAGCCATACTTTGCATTGACAAAAAATTTGCGGACTGCTGGCTGTCAGCTCTCGTCTCGTCAATGTAAAGTACGTCTACACATGACGGTTTAAAGCTCACTTTTCAATGAACATCATTTTGCCGGGTAGGATAGTTGGGTTATAAGTATCCTCTGACCTTCTTTCTTAAGTTTTCAGCATCACGACAAGCCGTAGTCTTTCAGTCGTAAGCGTTAAGGATCAATTTAGCTTGACGTCTCGCCTTATACATAAGATATTGGAAGGATCTAAGGCACTAACTATAAGGTAATAAAAAAAAAACTACATACACGTGCCATGCTAATTTAAAGTGGGGAAAAGTCGGCCAATAATAAGTTAATAAGTATTCCTTTTAAAACAAAACGCGGGACTAACTGCACACCGCGGTGTTACCGCGGTGTGCAGCTAGTAATAACCTAAATGATCAATAAAAATAATAAATATATATTTACATAACATATTTTTTCACCCACATACATTTTTCTTGTTAAACAATGTTTTTAGCCTTAAGTCCTTTCAAATTGTATTTTTGCGCAATAAAGTTTTAATAAATAAACACACTCAGTATGAAAACAAAATGGCCGTCTTTCCCCGTGCAAGCCACTACACATTTACCGAATTTGCTCTCCAATGTAGGGCTTATTGGCGGTGACTTGTTGATTCGAGTCGGAATGTAGGCCGGCGGGAGACCTTGACCAAAACAATATGGCGTTAAGTAATTTAGACCGCCTGTGATCGTCTCAGGTTCGAATACCACTCGCGCCACATGAGTCATCTATAAGACTCATGTATAGTTTTCATAAACTTGCTTCCGGTAATGGAAAACATCGTGAGGAAACCTGCACAATTGTAGACTTAAGTTCATGTGCATGTCGTCTCCTGCCACTAGATGGTGGTATCCGTAAGTCATGACATGCGATTTATATTGTTTTATGTATAAATAAAATATCGACATAGCACCAAATGTCATAAATAATAGTGAATATAATGGACTTCACTAACACTATGGTATTTTTTGAAAAAAAAAATCCTCTATACATCAGACAAACATCCCACCAAAGGAACATTATAATCAATACGGAATATATATATTTTTATTTCATTATGATTTCCTGCAAATTTCCACTTCTAAAACTAATATTATTAAGTTCGAAATGTTTGATAGTTTGTGCACTATTTAATTATGGGTAATTTTCGGAACTACTCAACCGATCCCCGAAATTCTTTGACATTATCCCTGAGTGACATAAGGTACTATAATCCCGATATTCCCACGGGAACGAAGCCCTGGGACGCAGCTAGTAAAATAAAAAAAAATGTTATCAACTCACCTTCAACAGGAGGCTGAAAATTCCCTTTGAAATGCGGATTGATGAGCACTTTCTTCCCAGCTAATCCCCCAGGGGGTAAATTAGGGGGTAACTGTAAGGGCAACATTCTCACTTCAGGCTCCCGCCCTACAGGCAAAGGTTGCCTAATCGTCACTTGGGGCATATGACTGACATTATTTGGGGCTATCTCCCTGATCGGGGGTCCAAAATGCCGAGGCCCAAATTGACGGGGATAGGGGTTGAAATTGGGGCGGAAATTCCTCTCTTCAGGGCGGAATTGAAAGCGGAAGTTTGGACCGAATGGAGGGTTTTCTGGCCTGAATTGTGGATTCTCGGGCCCAAATAGCGGTTCTGGTCTAAAAGAAGGGTTTTCCTGTCTAAATGGGGGATTGTCAGGTCTTAATGGGGGGTTTTGTGGGTTTTCCGGTCTAAATGGGGGGTTTTCCGGTCTAAACGGTACTTCTTGAAGCATCGGTCGTTCGGGCGATAACTCTGGCCTGATAGGCATCGGTGGAGCGATAGGAACTGGGTCTGGTCGAATTTCTGGCATTTCCGGCCTTATTTCCGGCCTAATTTGAGGGGGACTCGCCCTGAGTTGATGAGGTGGGAACGACGGGCGGTGATTGAAGTTTACCTGCAAACAAGTTTTTCGAATAAGAAAATAGGTTATCCCAACTAATATTATAAATGCGAAAGAAAGTTTGTTACCTCTTCACGCATTATCTACTAGACTGATTGTTATGAAATATGGTACATGGGTAGAAAATAACCTGGAATAACATATAGGATATATATATACATACTTTTTATGCCGAAATTCACACGGGAGCGAAGCGCCGGGGCGCAGATAGTTTTTTATATGGTGGTTGGGTCATGGCCCAAACTCCTTATACGTAAGGAAGGCCAGTGTCCCAGCAGGGATGTTTAAATAGCTGTTAAATGGCAGTTGATGATGATGATTAACTCACCCGATGCATGTTGTTCCTGTGGTAGGGATGCGGGAACCTCTGCCGCCAGCCGCCGCGCCCGCGCTGCCCACGGACTATTACTTTGTCTGTCGGTAATTATATATATATACTAATTATAATAAAGAGGTAAGCGTTTGTAAGTTTGTAGGTTTGAGGCGGGTATTCTCCGAAACTACCGAACCGATTTAACCGAAATTATTTCACCATTAGAAAGGTACATTATCCAAGATTGCTATAATTATATATTTTATCTCTAAATTCCCAAGGGAGCGAAGCCCCGGGCAACATCTAGTATGGTAGTAGTAAAACTGCAAGTGGGCTAAGAAGTCTGTACACATGAGAAATCTAAATAATATGGAACTCTTGGTTTTGTATTAATTTTATTTATTCAATTCTTACACTGTCATTAAAGAGACGCTCCAATGCGAAGGCATACTTAATTAAATTAAATAAAAATAATATCTGTGAAGTACAACTCACCCAAACTGTCAGGGATATCCCTGACGCGCGGCTGTCTCGCTCCCGCGCGCTCGGATACGAAACGCGGACGCACTTCTCCGTCTAATTAACAACATTATCGAATAACAATTATATTCATCAACATTTACAGCGAGACAATTAAAAAAAAACACAAATCAATGTGTATAACTAAAGCAACTATATGTACATATTTTACACGTGGCATGTGGTTCCGCCCTAGAATAGGATCACTAAATTTCCTCCCGTGGAGGCAATTAAGTGGGACACACAGCCTAGGCAACAAAAAGCGGCCAGTTGTAAAATCACAGTCGAATTTTCATAATGTTTTGTTTTTTATGCTGCTGTCTCCATGCTTCGTGGCAGAGTTGAAAGTGATAAAGAACTAAAGCGACTATATGTCTCGTTTTGACCACTTCATGATCAACCAAATGTGATTTCACTCACTTGCAACTGGTGGTACCAACTCTGATGGTACAATCTGTGATGACTCAATAGGAACCGCTGCGGGCTGAAACAATACATAACATGAATTGATTGGCAATACATGGTTATAGTGATTAAGCGTATGGTTGTGGTTGTCGTACAAGGCAACCAAAGGCCTTAACTGATATGGCAACAAGAGAGTTTCCAAAGAGTTGACGTCCGGCAGGCCAGTTATAAAATCATAGCCAATTGCTCAAAATTTAATCAGAAACAAATGTGGTTATTAAGATTTAAAAACAACAGAGTGAGACAGACATACAAATATTGTATATCGGGCTTTGATGCCCCAAGCCTGTCTACTTAAGAAATAAACCTTAGTACATATATCTACAAAAAATAATATTTGAAGTAAACATAAAGTATTTATGTATACTGTATGTATTGTAGATATTTAAATTGTAAATATTTATTGTAAAGTACATATATCTACAAAAAATTAACTTGATATAAAGTTTACTTGTATCTATACTTTTCTACTATTACTGTTATTTCTATTCTGGAGAGGGGTGATGACACAAAGGCATAGATAATACCAAGTAATATAAAATTTCCCCATGAGGCTGGCATAGTCGCACCAAGCAACTGAAGCCTCGACAAAAAATAGATTTAAAAAAAGAACTATACTTTATTGTATTATAGATATTTATATTGTATATTCCAATGTGTGGTTCGAGACTGGATCAAACTCAATGAGAATGTTGTCACTGCACCTTCAGTCAACAGTTTTAAGAACAGATTGGTTAAAATCTCCAAACTTCAAGACACACACACACATCAGCTTAATGAGCTGCTAGTGTGTTATAAAATAAATATTTATTGTAAATTTTAAGGTACTTAGGTACCAAAACACTCAAGGTAAAGGAGTAACTTAAAAGTTGATTGGCCCAAAAATGTCAAACATGACATCACAATTATGTGATGACTTACAATTGGTGGTGGCACCACGGCGAGCTCCGGTCCATACGGCGGCTGAGGTTCAAACGGGAACTCCGGAGGTGGAACTAACGGTGTGTTAGGGACCTCCACTGTAATGTTAGGAACCACGCATTCTGGTTCCGCCAATGGTTGGTACGCTAACTGGAATGGAAGAACAGTTATTTAATGATGTAATATGGTGAAATGATAATCAATTTCTTGGAGTGTCCAAAGTAGATATACTAAACTTGGTGATACATTGTGAGGTTTAAGACAAATGAGGTTGGTACACAGTCTTTTGCACTTTTCTGTGCTTGATGTTTTTTGAACAATAATTCTTGAGTAGTATACATATTATATATACATATTATACCAAAGTCTACAAATAACAAAGCTCACCGGTGCATTATACTCCATAGGCTGACTAACAAAGTCATTAGGAACCATCTCAACGCTGTTCACGTAACTTGGTCCCAATGAAGTGGGCACATTTTGAGACGATCCACTCTCATAGTCGTCAGCCAAAAGCTGGTCCTCTTCTTCATTGCCGAGGTTATAGTCAGCAAGGCTCTGGTCACATAGATCATCGCCTAATAAATCCTCACTGCAAGATAAATATTGTTTATTGATTTGTTCACCTATGCTAAAGATACAAAGTGCGTCATTGCACAATATTATTTATATTTTTGACAATATGAAGGAAATATTATAAAGACTAGGAAAAGCAAGGTTTTCTAATTTTATAATGTGCATTATTTACGGTTTAGCTGGAGAACTTGATTGAAAATATAATAAAATGAATACTAACTTGTCCGACATGTTGAATTCTCCAGTGTTGGTAGACTTAACTGACATAACAATTCCTATTATTTGACATTTGAGACGAGTTTTGATTTTGTCTATGGCAATAATCGTTCAGAAACTTTCAATATAATTCAAAAACCAAAGAACTCTCGCGATAGTACTCTGGCGGGCTAAATGTGCAGTAATACTCGCTATTGTAATAACAGCAAATTAGCCAAAATCTTTAGATAATTTTTTTGGGATAACAGTTGACATCAAGTTGACATTGACAAGACTGACTTGACTGCATGCAAACCATTAAGTTCTCAACAGTGCAGCAAAAAGTAAGTAATGCATTGATGCAGATGCAGTGAAGGCAATGCGAATTCAAACCGCGTATTTTTTTAATAAAAGTTGTACATACTATAAATGCAAAAATAAATATGTCTGACGAAGAAGAAATAGAATACTTAGATGAGGACGCTGAAATCGTTCAGCAGTGCGTGCAAAAATCAACCGAGAATCAATTTCTCGAAACAAAACCTATAACCCCATTGTTGGTTGAGAGGCCAGCAAAGAAGAAAAAGCGAAAAATCGAAGAAGATGACTCCGATTACGACCCTCGGGATGACATCGTGCCACCGCCAAGTAATCGTAACAAGAAGAAGAAGTTAAATCCTGCACGGAATGTAACAAAAGTTGGTCCATCTGTTCGCACATATCCTGTGGTACAACAGTTAATACGCGCTAAGAAGCCGGTACTCGCGTACGCTGTGCCGAAAATTCGTCGAAATATGAAAATATTCATACCGGACTATCCTGATCCCCTGTGTTTGCCTGTAAGAGCCATAATGCGAACGGATACAGACAGAAGAAAATTGAAGTCTTGGAATAATGCTTGTATATCACATTTGAAACATGCTGACAAAATGTTGAAGCCCGAGAAAGGTGTTACTAAAGGATCGTCGAGAACCGTAGTTTTGAGGAATTTCCAAAACAGACAAACTGGTATTTAATAATTTTATGTAGGATAAGTTTCAAAAACAAGATTTTTATGCAACAAGCTTTTATCGTCTTCAAAGAGATCATGTTGTAATCATTTAGTGATAAAGAAAAATATAGATGTGCAGTAGACTGTTAATGTCTACCATTCTTACAATTGTTTGTCTATTGTGTCTCGATATTGCGTGATTACCGGGTTAAGGAGCTCCCTTTTTTTAAACATTCCAATAAACGGTTATCTAGTATTTTGCCAACATAACAATGTTAAAATCACTAATTGGTGCTAGTTTAAATGCATCAAGATACATAATTTTGTTGCAAATCCAATATACTCTCTTGTTGCTGATATTAACAAATTATATGATATTACTTACAGGCAAGTATGAGACAGCTGTGTGGGCCAAAACAAGTGTAATAAATGATAGTGGAATCACAAAATCCCAGAATTTCCAGAGTATCCTACCAAATTTTTCCGAGAGGACGGTCCTTAAAGTAAATGCTATAAACAGAAAGCCTAAAAAATTCCACCGTGTTGATGAGGTAAAGATAATCTGTTTCTACTAGTGGTTGCCAGTGGTTTCAAACAAAAATATACTATTGTCACTATCCACCCTCAGGAGATTTCAATACAATACAATACTCTTTATTGCACCAAAAGCGAAATTACATAAAAAAAAACAATACAAAAATAAAATAAAAAGGCACAAATGCGGACTTAAGCTAAAGCGATCTCTTCCAGTCAACCTTGGGGTGGGAGGAAACGATAATGGAGAGAAGGCGTTGGCGCAGTAAATAAAATAAACTAGCACATAATATACACACATATACATATAATATATAAAATATATATACAAATTACAGATTTCTCAGATGGATGGACAATCAAGCAGACTTTTTTACATTTTTAATTATTATAGTTGAATAGACTAGTCTGATGTAAATTGGTTTTTTACTTATATTATTGCCTTAGGTAGGGTTTTACCCTACCCTTTTGAACATGTACTTTATTGTGTACTTACATTGTTATATTACTGATAAAAAATTATACATAAATTTATATTTAAAAAATGGTAAGCCCTTCTGGCATTATAGGGACTAACACTGTTTGAATGAGTTTCTTTTGGCATTTCTTCTCAGCAGTATCCTTCCGAAATGCTAGTAGTTCGTAGCTTTGGTAAATATAATTTAATTTAGAATATGACGTGAAAAAATACCTTTGAAAGCCTAATTTCTGAATAAATGATTTGATTTTGAAATTGATATAATGAATAAATATTTATTTGTAATTTTTTTTGTAAAAGTGGTTGATTTATTTTATTTTGATTACAGGTGATACTGACGAAGGAAAACTATGACAATGAAGAATCGTTGGTTGTATACAAACCTAAGCAATGTATTTTGGCCGTGTATCAAATGATTACACAAGATGACAGGTAAGTCTGATCTGTCAAACTTGGATTTACATTTTTTTTTGTGCATTCCCTCGTTTCATTGAGGAGGCAAAGGGTTCTAGCACATACAGCCAAGTCTTTTGTTATTTTTTTTTTTAATAAAAGTGGCTATAGTCCACTGAAGAATAAAGAAGGCGTAAGCCACGTCTGTGTTCGATATAAAACAGTTAAGGCATAAGGGCCTAATATGAACACACTATATTCTCATTATGAAAGTAACTTTTTTTTTCTTTATTGTTAAGGCACACAAACATAATACAGATAATAAAAGTTAAAAAAATTACTTTTTTTCTAAGTTATAAATATTATAAATTAATCTGTAATTCACTAGAGTGTGCTTAGATTTTCAGAACAAGTAGTGCTTAATCTAGAGATGAAAATTCGATAATTTTCATCGTTCAAAGTTTCCGTAACTTTAAAAATTTCCAGGAATGTTTCAAGAAATATTGGCGATTTTTTTTCCTTTGGATTGACATTGTTGCCTATCAGTTACATAGGTTTTGTAGCCCTTAGTCGCCTCGTACGACATCTACGAGAGGAAGTGGTCTTATCCTGGGAGCATTATCGAGTTATTGCTAACACTGGTGTCATCTGGATTTTATTCAAGTCGCCTAAGAAATCTGACACGATTTTGACCTTGACTACCTCCCAACCCCGTACAAATGTGAATTTCACGAGCGATTTGAACGCCGCCGCGGGTTATCATTACTGTTTATTAAATTGTTCCATACACAGTGATCAATTAAATTATCCTATTTTATAAACAAGTAAAGTAGGTACTGGTGAAATGTTAATTTTATAAATGTTTATTTTTAAAAAAAGAATTGGTATTCTTTATAAAAAAAAATATATATGCGACACTAATGAAACGCCACACGCCGCATTGAAACAGTCGTGAAATTGCAGCTCAGTGGAGGCGGCGGGCGCGCGCGCGCGCCTGCGCGAGGCCGCGTGCGGCGCCGCGTGCTGCGCGTGCTACCAGCTCTCGTGGCGGGCGCTGGCGCCGTCGCACGACGCACGCAGTTTGTTATATAATATTTTATCTTTTACTAGCTGCACCTTGGGGCTTCGCGTGGCAGTTTCGGGATAACAAGTACCCTGGGTATTTATTCCCTTCGCGAAGGAATTTCGGGATTAAAAGTACACCGTGTGTTATTCCAGGTTATGTTCTACATGTGTATTATAAACATGACAGTCGCGGCTTCGCCCGCGTGAATTTTGCCACGGGAACGGTTATTTTTTCGCGATGAAAGTACTCATATGTCTTTCTCGTATGTAAAATTTCAAGAAGATTAAGAGAAGAGAAAAGTTAAGTAGATAGAGCGTGAAGATGTAACGAACTTACTACTTAGCATTTATAATATTAGTTAGGATTAACTGCGCCCCGGGGCTTCGCTCTCGTGGGAATTTCAGAATGAAAAATACTATGTGTTATTCCAGGTTATATTCAACACGTGTACCAAATTTCATAACAATCTATCAATCTGGTAAATTTTGCGTGAATAAGTAACGAACATACATATATCCTCACAAACTTTCACATTTGTTAGTAAGACTTAGCTACTGCCGATCCCATTTAAAATGGAATTTAGTAAAGAACAAGATAATTTTAAAAATTAAGTAAAACAATTCTGGAATCGGACGGTAATGGAACTACTGAGCTATCGAGACCAAACAAAAAAGAAGTATACGACTTTTTACTATTACTTGTTTCCCGCAGCGAATGTTATATCATTTTCCTTCTTCACAGATAACGTTCGCTGCCCAGTATGTTCGCGAACGTTCGTCAGTCTATACAACCTGCTCACGCACGTTCGTTCGCATTCGTCCGAGGACGTGAGGAAACATAAGCGGCAGTTTGTTACATTGCTTGCACGGGTGAGATTTTTTTTACTTAAATACTTTTATGCACAATATTATTGTTAGAAACTACAAGAAGCAGATGTATGAGGTATGAGCTGAACAAATTTACGAAAGCTTTCCCGCGGCTTCGATCGACTAAATTTATCACGGTAACAGTTATTCCGCTTATTTCCGAGATGAAAGGTCCCTATGTCCTTCTCCATACTTCAAACAACATATATGCAAAATTTGGTAAAGATTGGTTGAAGGTCTATCTACTAGATAGACCGTGAAGAGGTAATTTGTAATTACAATATTAGTTAGGATGGCCAGACTTTGCCTTGATTCTAGACGGGTAGAAAAATAAGGGGGGAGACCTTTGCCCAACAGTGGGACATTGTCATCAAAAGGTTAAAAAAATCATATCTAACTATGGAATAAGCTTCCTTCAGCAGTGTTCCCTAATATGTTAGACATTGGGGTTTTCGAGTAGTTTGTAGTGTAAGAAATAACTATAAATATAAAAATTGACGAGAAAAAGTGCCTGTGAAGGTCTAATTTCTGAATAAATTATTTGAATTTGAATTTGAATTCGAGATAAGAGTTTATCGCTTTCTCATAAAATAGGCAACGCATCGGTGACCCGTATCTTGTGGCCTAGTTGTCTTCCCACACCTCTATGTGTGTTGGATTAAAGACTATAGGAAAGATGAAAAAGAAAACTATAAAAGCTATATTTGTTAATTGACGTCCGGCTGCGGTGAAGTCTGTTGCGCCGCTTCTTCTTCACCTGCGCTTTGGAAGCCGGCAGTGGACTTAGTTTAAGTAATTTTTTCACGACATTATGTGATGTATATCATCCTAAATTGAATAAAGAATTTTCAATTTGGAACAGGACTATGGAACAAGGGTTCCCAACTATACTGCTAAAAAGAGTATTATACTGTTTTTCACTAAATTACTGTTGAACAATAAAAAAGTTTACAAAATACTGTTTTCAGACGCTCACACATATTATTTAAAAAAATTGTTAGATTTTAGGCTCAGTCTCAGTGCAGCGCTGCCGTAATATTACGCGTTGCCTCGTTCATTTAAAAGATTTAAACAAAATACTGCCTATTTTCTTCAAAAATACTGTTCATTTTGCTTCTCAGACCTAAATATAATAGTTTCGCCTTCTCTTTCGTTTCGCCCATGCATGAGAGAGAAATGCGTATTAGACAGACACGAAAAGAAACAGGACACAATGCTAATATATTTATTCCCTCGCCGTGTGCCAAGTTTTATAAGGCCCAATCTGTCGATTGGTATGGGATGTGCCGGGAATTCGTATGGAAAATCAAATCAAATCATTCAGAAATTAGGCCTTCACAGGCACTTATTCATGTCATATTCTAAATTTATTTGCCGAAGCTACAAACTACTAGCATTTCGGAACTACCACTGCCGAGAAGAAATGGCGAAAGAAATTCGTTCAAACAGTGTTGAAATCTCACCTGGGTACGCTAGCCTATCGTCTATTCTATTTGTCTTACACTTCGCTTTTTAATCTCATAGCTGCATAAATTTGTACAGCAGCAACTTGTCTATGGACTTCAGGGTGAATTTTCGAGCGTTTTGAACGCCGTCATTATCCTCCTTCAAAATAAAGAACCATGCTAAAATCTTTAAAATTATATGTTATTTAAATTTTACACTACCCTTAACACAGATTTCCGTCTTCTTCATAGTCTTATTCCTCATGACTGAGGGTCGTGGTCATTACGTGGAATGAAAAATACACAACAACATTCTTGGCATTATTAATGGAGTGGTTTGCCATTGCCTTCTCCATTTCACACACAAGTTAATAATAATCAACCAGTGTGCAGGTTTCCTCGCGATGTTTTCCTTCACCGGAAGCAAGTGGTGGCCTATGAAAACTACATGAGTCAGATTGGTATACAAACTCATGTGACACTAGTAGGATTCGAACCTGGGACCTTTCGATCCACAGGCGGCCGTCTTAACCTTTACACCACCACCGCTTCACCGATTATTAGTTATGAATTAGGGTAGTGAAAAGTTTCTTGTCTTTGTTGAAATTTGAAGAAGGGTAATGACGGCGGTCAGAACGCTCAAATTCAAATCATGTATTCAGAAATTAGACCTTCTCAGGGACTTTTTCACGTAATTTTTATATTAAATATGTTGTATTAGTTATAATCCACAGAATTAAAAAAAAAAACTTTTTGTCTCTGTCCTCTTACAACACTGCCTAGTTCAGAATTGCGTTCTTTTACTTTTTCAATAAATCGTTTCTAATAAATCCTGATTTCTTTTGCCCTAAACCCTTCAAAATAGTTATATCTCACAAGCTACAAACTAAAATTCACCCTTTGTCGCGGCGTGTCAGACATAAAAGCAAACGCAGCTCGGGGAAGGCCGCAGCTTGCTCTCGCAAACACGGAGCCCATCAAACCGGCGGCGCGTGTGCGCGACGCTTCTTACATATTTTATTTTATATTTCTATTAATTACAGAAGTAAATACAGTTATTTTGCCAACAATATTTGGTATTTTTACTGGCTTTCACACACCCTTCATTGTCTTTCATTTGTTGTCGTTTCTAGATGGTGCCGTATCACTACAAGTGTCGTATCTGTCAGAAACAGCTCCCGAGCATCGCCAAGCTGAGACAACACGTTGCAGGACACAAGGGTGAGTTCGTCATTTACCAGCTCTTGCCCGCGGCTACGCCCGCGTGAATTTCCCACGGGAACATAGTTTGAAGTACGGAGAAGGGGACCTTTCATCCCGGAAAAATAAATGTTGCCGTGGAAAATTCTCGTGGGAGAAGCCGCGGTCAAGATAATAATGAGATGAATTTTGCCTGTTCCTGTTTGGTCTGGTTTGGTTTAACTGGCAGTGTGTCTTATGTCAATAAGTCCACCTATTGTTAATTTTCATATTGTTGAATAAAATTTAAATAAATGAACGATCTCCGTGGCCTAATGGTCATCACGCCGGACTGCTACACTGGAGGTCGCAGGTTCGATCCCCGGTCAGCTCAACATGGAAAATTATCTTTTTTCAGATTGATCTGGGTCTTAAATGTTTATGTATATATGTATTTGTTATAAAATATAGTATCGTTGAGTTAGTATCCCATAACACAAGTTTCGAACTTACTTTGGGGTTAACTCAATAGAGATTGAGTTTTGTCCTTATATATTTATCCTTATCCTTATATACTTATATATATTTATTTATTTAAATGAAAAACATCTGGATTTTTTCTTTTTGTGTGAGAATTCTGAATATTACAACACAAACTTACAGATAGATTAGAAAATGCTTACCCTTATTTATCTATTGTTACAGGTCTTGAAAAGTTCGTGTGTGAAATTGGGAATCACGTGACCAGTTAGCGCCTAAGTATACTTTTAGTTAATTATCTTGAATATGAGTTGATGAAATAAAATTAAACTTGTGAAAATTATACTTTTTTATTAGAAATTCTACTTTTTTATTAGAAATTCTACTTTTTTATTAGATGTTCTACTTTTTTATTAGAAATTCTACTTATTTATTAGAAATTCTACTTTTTTATTAGAAATTCTACTTATTTATTAGAAATTCTACTTTTTTATTAGAAATTCTACTTTTTTATTAGAAATTCTGCTTGACCGACATAAATATCTATGAAAGTGTTTCTTCCACGACCATTATAAGAATGTTAGACACATTCTACCGATTCTAGACATACCGTAAATAAGTTTTTTTTATAAAATGTCATTTTTGCGACTAAAATCATGTCTGTGCAGTAAACTGTTGAGGAGTTCCGTCGTCGGGATCCGATACTGAGTGAATTATCATATCGTGGTAATAGGTATAATGCATTTTCATGAATAGGTACGACATCAGCGGGAGGATATGGCAATGACCCCAGTCGCCCCTAAATGCCACTACGCGCCACAAAGAAAAATGTGCCCGCGGCTTCGCCCTCGTGAATTTCCCACGGGAACAGTTATTTTTTTCCGAGATGATAGGTCCTTCTCCATACTTCAAACTACATGTATGCAAAATTTCAAGAATATTGGTTATGTTAATTGTTTAAGTAGACAGAGTGTGAAAAGGTAACAAACAAACTTACTTTCGCGTTTATAATGTTAGGATTATTCTAATCTAGGCATAATCTGTAATTAAAACGTCTTTACAACAAAATTGTTCCCCAGGCGCGATAATCGCAATAATTGACAATTCCTTAGGAAAGTACCTTCCTTTATATTCCTACCTAAGTAAGTATACTTTAATATGGTTTCGAGTGAAGCCGGGACGGTCCGCTAGTATATAGAGAAATGCTTTGACATAAAACCATCCAACTCGACTCGCCATCAACCCTTTTGTAAAATAGACGCCCTTTCACATCAGGTAAATAATATATCTATTTCATATGTCTGCGTTCCTCCGTCCCTTCACTGTTGCCATAGAGACGATTGATATTACAAATAGACAGACAATTACAGTATGGATATTAGGGTTGCTTTAATTAATAGGTACGGTTGTTGGGTGAATTTCACGAGCGTTTTGAACGCCGCCGCGGGCTATCATTAGTGTTTATTAAATTGTACCATACACAGTGATCAGTTTAATTATCCTATTTTATAAACAAGTAATTTTATAATTATATATAATTAATTTTATAAATGTTTAATGAAAAGAATATATTCTTTATTTAAAAAAAATATATAAAAAATTATTTATTTTAAAAAAATGTGCGACACAAATGAAACGCCACACGCCGCGTTCAAAATGTCGTGAAATTCGCCCTGATAATATTGTATGGGTATACTTTAGTAATTAGGGTAAGTGTTATGTATGTTAGCAAATATCATATACTACCTGTTTTACCGCGGCTTCGCCCGCTTAAATGCCCTCGGGAACAGTTTTTTCCTCGTATTAAAATGGGATTGGGATCATCATATCAAGTGTGGCTAACACTGGTGTCAGATTTTATTCAAGACGCCTAAAGGTATCTGACATGACTTTTACGACTACTTACCCCCATCTAGTGGTAGTCGCATACACACTAGTGAACTAAACTGTCCGCCAGTGTGCCGGATTCCTCACGATGTTTTCCTTCACTGGAAGCAAGTGGTGGTCTATGAAAACTACTATATATGAGTTAGATTGGTGTACAAACTCATTGTGGCACATTTAATATACACACAGCGCCATCTAGTGTTTTCATTGCAAAGTTTATTTTATTAGCATTGAGTGCTGTGATTAGCGTCATCTATAATAGAATACAGGTTTTGCGCAAATACCACTTTTCCGGGATTACAGGTACCCTATGTTCTTCTCCATACTCTTAATTATATAGGTACAAGCGAAATTTCAAGAAGATTGGTTGAGTAGATAACGCGTGAAGAGGTAACAAACAAACTTACATTCTCATTTATAATATTAGTTGGGATTGGGATGCGAAAGTATTGTTTGTTACCTGTTCACGCTTTATCAGCTCAACCAATCTTTAATTTTTGCACAGATGTATGTAGAATGATATAGGTTACCTTTCCTGAAAAATTATGTCATGGATAATAAACGCGGGGGAAGCCGCAGGCAAAAGCTGTATACATATCTTTAAGTTTTTTTTTGTCGTCGTTATAGTAAACTGTTAAAGTTTTTTTTTGTCGTCGTTATAGTTGACTACCTCGGTGGCGCAGTGGTAAGGTTCTTGCCACTGAACCGAGAGGTCCCGGGTTCGATCCCCGGTCGGGTCATGATGGAAAATGATCTTTTTCTGATTGGCCCGGGTCTTGGATGTTTATCTATATATGTATTTGTTATAAAATATAGTATCGTTGAGTCAGCATCCCATAACACAAGTCTCGAACTTACTTTGGGGCTAGCTCAATCTGTGTGATTTGTCCTAATATATTTATATTTATATTTATTTAAACCTCGAACCATAGCATGTTGTGTAGAGAAGAATATGTAAGCGTGTAGTTGAAGTCAAATGAAAAATTATTTTTCATCTTAGAATGATATGGCACATCACTGCCTTTTCTCTTCATTATTTTTCAATAACAATTCAAAAATTAACGATTGTTTAAGCACCATGTGTTTCGGGGAGTCACAGTAGAGAATGAAACCTACTAATACGCGGGAATGAGACGGAGATACACTTTTCTGACGTATTTCCATTTCTAACCTATTTAGTTTTACACTTCCCTTAATGAATAGGGGACTTTACACAATCATGTCAAAACAACAAATTACATCAAGATAATGATAATTCCGATAGGTCAATGACCTGCGGGGGTGCGGGGTGAATGACCGCTGACGTCAGCGGGGTCTCCAGTTTTGGGGTGCGATTTGATATTACTCGATATGGCGAAAATTCGGACCCTTGTGTAGGGGATGATTTTGTGACGTCATTCGCTCGTCATGGATGGTTAGGAAATATGTAATATTACAATGTGCTAGCTCCGTTTATTAACTGACTTCCAAAAAAGAAACGAAGTTATATGTTCCAGTTTATATATTATTTTTTTATGCAGGGTTACAGGTATCTAATGCATAGCCTTCCAAAGGCGCATAAGGTAAATAGAGACTAACATCTTTTGTTCTACGACTTTTGTCTAAACGTATATAAAATAAAATATACAAAAAATCTTTTTTTTTAGTTTTAATGTCGTTTCTATAAAATGTTCGATTCCGCATAACGCTACTGTACTGTCTCGTGTTGCTTGGCTATTACATAGAGTTAAGATGTATAGAATCGCAAAGTAGATTGTTTTTTTTTTTATATGAAAAAAAAGCTACTAATCTCGAAAAGTCGTAGAATAAAAGTTGCTTGTTTTGATGTACCCAAGTAGTCTTTAGGAGGTTTTGCCTTTGATATCAGTAACCCTGTATATGTGCAATGGCATCTTCCTTTGGATATTTGTATTTATCAACTCGATTCTCATATATTTTCCCAAATATTTTGTTTGGTTAATTGTGTTTTACATCTATATAGCACCCGATCACAATCTTAACACGTTTTTAGCACATATTTTTTCAAAGTTTTCTTTACACTCCTTTTAATAAACATTTTTCAATTCCTTTGAAGTCCCGCACTAAAAACCCGACATAATAATGAACTAGAATTCGAAACTTGCATAAATCCGTCAATAATTAATTAGTGGCACCCCTCGGCTACCAACGCGTGTCATATCAGATAGGGAGGGCTGTTTTAGTTTGGCCAGCCCTCGCGTAGTTTCCGTAGGGCTAACAAAATCAAAGGGATAAGGGTTGTAAAATTAGGCCCTGAAGGTTTTAGCCCCTACAAAAAAGAATTGATGAAAACCCTACGTTCTAATTACTTATAATGGAACATGAACATAACTTCTCTAGAACAGAACCACTCCACATCCATCTCCTGAGACGACTACGGGACCAAGGCGGTCGATTAGTAACAATAGTACGAAGGAGATAGAAGGAGAAGGATAATAGAACCGGATCTTCAAAATTGTAAGGTTATTATTTACGCTAGTCATGGTCTTCGCGGCGTCACAGCACCGAATGCGACTAGGAATATGCGGAGTTGAGAGAGAAAGATAGAAGTATATATCCTTCCTAGCTAATATTAACCCCCTGCTCCGCCTGCGGCTAACTCTTCCAACACTCCACACAAAATTCACTCAATTTCTTATTTAATGGTCACATTGGATTTTGAACCTTTTTGATTTTATATTAGTTGATAAATCATCAACTCGTGATAGTTCCTCAAAATGTTTTTTTTTAATCGGAAGCTCGCGAGTAGGATTCGAACGAATCTGGTACCTTTCGCTTTCGGTTCACAGAAAAAATTAGATTCAAAATTCTTTGTTCAGCCTTAGAATAAGTTGTACTTACTTAAAACTAACTTAAGTGGTCTTCATAACCACTATAGTTTATGCTTACACAAATTGTGAATATTGCAAATATTGTCATCACACTTTTCTGCTCCGCGACAATCATATTATGCTTTCATGCGCGCGACAAAGGCATCAATCCGTCGCGACGTCACTGATTTGTTTTTGTGAAACAGAAATAGATACAGAATCCGCACATATATGGATTTCGTGTAAAATGCCACTCTTGTCATCTGGACTATGGTAAGGATTGTTACATTCTAGACTTGTGATCGCCCGGCTAAATGTTACGTTTGATCGACTCGACCATAAGTGGCTACTCGACCAGAAGGCCATGCCCAACTCGCCCAGTGGTCGAGATTTAAATGGCCTAGTTGCCACATAAATCGTCCTCACACGGGGTATAAATCTTAGTGATTGGATTGTGTAAATAACAGTGAAAACTGCATCAATATCCTTAGCTTAGAAACAGACAAACGCGGAAGGCGACTTTAGTATTATACGTGTTATACTATGTAGTGATACACAATGCTCACTATTTCAGATAACGATTATGAAGTTTTTGACTATGTACATTATGTACTATGTATAATATTTGAAAAAAAAATTGTAAGAAACAATAATGGTAAGCCGATCTGGCACGATAGGGACCAACACTGTTCAAATGAGTTTCTTTCGGCATTTCTTCTCAGCAGTGGTCGTTCCGAAATGCCAGTAGTTTGTAGCTTGTGAGAAATAACTATAAATATAAAAATTGACGAGAAAAATTGCCTGTGAAGGTCTAATTTCTGAATAAATGATTTGAATTTTGATTTTAAAGAATAAATTAAATATATATATATATATTATATGTCCCTGTTGTAATGTGACTGACAAAAATGATATAAACTTTCGACTTCTAAATTATACAGGGTGAATGCTCTGGTTGTAGATGCCATCTATTGAGGGGTACCTACCTACTGTCATTAAAAATATGGGTGACATCCAAAAGTTTTATTTTATTGTTATCAATGCACGTATGTGCTTGATTTTAAAAATAGAAAAGTTCCAGTCGGTAGGATGATTTGGGGTTATATAATCTATGATTTGGTTCAGGTTTAAGGTTTAGTGTTGTATTTCATGTCGACATTTTATTTATCGATAAAGGTTTTGAAGGAAATTGAAATAAAAGAATCAGATATCGGGTTTTTTATATATTTAGAACAAGAAATGTATAGTTACAACCATTGAGGATATTAAATATCATATTGTAAAAACTATTGTATAAAGTGAAAGAGAATGTGACATTTTTTCATATTTTTTTTATTCAATTATAATTAATTCCAATAAATTAATAATTATAGACACATAAATTACGTGAAAATATTAATTAATTAATAAATTACTTAAAAACAGCCAAGTAACTACTGATGTAAATATTTTTGGTTATCCATGCTTACTTTTAGGAATGAGTATTTAAAAATTTCTATTCCGCACTTCAAAGAAAGTCGGCGTCGTATAGTTTTCCAAAATCAACTTTGCCGCCATTTTGGAAAACTTTACATAAAATCTTAAACGATCTTACAAATTATCGGGAACAACATTTAAGGCTAAGATCGCACTAAAACTGATTTATATTCGGAATATATTTCTCCATGTACCCATGTCCCTTTCCATTTCAACTTACTCATTATTGCGCTTTAATGATTTTTTGTCAAATTGACTAGAGGACATTTTTTTAAATGATAGTACATAGAGAGTGCATCAGGTTTAGTGATCAGATCTTAATGCCGCTACTATTTCTTGTGCAACTCAAATTTTCCTCACAAAAGCTATACTGAAATAGAGGTAATTATTTAAACCGACACAATAATTATATAGAAATACCTAACGTTTAGGTACAATATTAACTAAATCGGTTTATACGATCAACACAGACACCTACGTCCTATTTATAATAATCATAAAAAGACGAAAGGAAATTTCAACATTGATTTTTAATTAACCGGAAGATCTTAGTTTTAACTTTTTTTTTTTATTTTTTTTTTAAATTAGTTTTATAAAATACGTATTTGTATCAAATCGAAGTCAGCTAGCACGAACGAGGAAAAATGGCTGACCGAATTTCCATAATCTCATTTAATTATAAATATCATTGCTTTCATTGTTCTAGTACACCTTAAAGTTGAAGTTGGTAAAATACTTATTCAATACTTTATTTTGAGACTCTTATTTATCTTACGATGCATTTTTTTTTCTAATTATCTCTATCCTTATTCGAGTCTGTTGGAAGTTGGAATGATTCAGTTAAAATGCCGCCAAGACCACGAAAAGTTGTAGTGATGTACTTTCCCTGATCTCGATATTTAATGGGATTATGAGTATCGACAACTACAATAATGTAACTAAGAGTATCACATGCTACTCTGCACGCCGCGGTTCGTCCCCATTGCGTTTGTTTTAGAAACTTAGGCCTGTTTGCGTGACGCACACGGTCAGTCGCGTCGCGTGTGAACGCAGCGTCCCAGCCGCCGCGTTTCGAACGCTCGACCTCTTACACTAAACAACAGGTACAAATCGTGTGCGCGCGCTCCACTCAATGGGAACTAACTGTTGTGCAGTTATTAGAGGAATCAACACCGAAAACGAATACCTAATAAACAGACAGTGAAATTGATATTACATGATATTTTTATTTAAATTCGAAACTATTGGTTATTAATTAATTCGCTCACCCGAAGCTGGACCGATTCCGTTTTTATTTACATATTTATTGCAATCTGTTATTTACCCGACCTATCAAGCTAATATGACGCTAATACGCTTGTAAATAAAGCTTTTTGTTGACTGGACTTGGTCGAGTCGTTAAATTGTAGTTTCGTCGATCCGGTTTCTATTTTTCACTGTCTATAATGATAATATGGGGAGAAAACGTACCATGTCTCATTCTCATTGTTATATATTTATCGAATTTCCTATAACCCTATTTAGAAATAGGTAATTCCAATTCATACTTGGTGCGTTTTCTCACATTTTGTGACGATGATAATGCGTTACAGGGAAGCGGTAGGTGCTGCGAAATGCCATACATTATAAAATTATCAACAGGGTATAAGATCTAAAAGCTACTACTAGAGAAACAGATCCAAAATACAGGAAGTACGTGGTGAGCAAACATTGTTATAAATTGTAATAATTTTAAAACGACAGCCTTCGCAGCGTAAGTGGGCGTTGTGCAATTGTTTTTATTTTAATAGAATTTTGACGTATGAAGTAATAGTAACACATTTAGTCGATGTCTCGAGTGTTCTACAGCGTGAAAAATATTTCATCTCGGTCATCGATAGTCGATGAGACGCGCGTCCCTACACTACCCCACATTTGTATTGAGCATTTGACTAGAATATCGCGGGGAGCGTCAAGAGGATTGCAATTCAAAATGGAATGACAATGAAATATTTTTACGTGCAGAATGTAAACTTACGTATTTTATTCTCTATGGAAGATATCATTTCTTCATATTGTGGTCTTAATTTTATCGGAATAGCGTACGATTCGGTCGCTTTTTATGATTTGTGCACGCGGCCGAGCCTAGGCCATTCCACCTACACGTTTAGCGTATTATACGACTGCTTAGAAAATGCTACATGCTTAATCCTTCAGCACTATTTATCACCATTTCTGGACAGTCATCTGTTCCCATTACGTCGGATTTTCAATTGATTTACTTATTAAAGGGCCTTATCCACCTTTGTACGCGTTCACACGAATGGCCACAGAGCAAAAATAATCTAAATGTATTTTCAGCTCGTATTCCCTAAAGTGCTTGCGATTTTTTTGACCTTACAATTAGGTACTAATTAAATTTGGTGTCTTTTCTGAATTTAAGAAAAAAAAAAAGATTATTTTATGCCAGTTTCAAACTTTTTTTTTTTTGTGGATGTATTCCTGTGATCTTTGCCCTGTGACCTCACTCTTATTTTTAACCATTATCTATTTATTTAATCAATCAATCGCCACGTGATTATTTTATTTTTTGCTAAACTCACAGCCTCATATCAATATTAGCCTATGCATAGAGTATTGTTTCTGTGTCGCCAATTATTTTTATTCTTACTTTTTTTTTTTAATTTCATAAAAAATGCATCAAAACACCTTTCAAAAAGTAGCCGTATGCTATTGATAACAGGTGTGATTATCCCTTGTCACTTATTGGGGTTCTTACAATGTTTATTATGTCGTAACCCTACACGGCTTATCATTGGGTAATAAAGGCTCTGATAACTGATAAAAGTTATTCTAACTAGAAATATTGGAACCATTTTTTTCTTTTTCACTTATTTTTTAAATTGGCAATGAATGTTGTAAAATGTAACAGATATGCAATGATAATAATTAATTAATGTTATTACATTATTATAATATTAATTAATTATAACCAAAATATATTTTTATATGCTTTTTTTTAAGTTATCATAGCCTTTTGTCGCCGCCAATATTAGTAGAACGCTTTGCCACCAGCCGCTTATAACTATGAAGATATGATTAGCATATTAAAATACATACAAAAATATCAGTTAAAGTTAAGTTGCAACCCGTTCAGACATGTTAAAATTTTCACAATTATCAATTATTGCTTGTCGATTATGATACTCTAGTGTAGACGGACCTGCGGCCCCTAAATTATTGAGCACTGTTATTATTTTTAATAACTATTACCAAACAAGGGGTGACCTGCAAATCGTTCTACTAACAAATTAGTAAGTGACAACTAACCTATCTGCCTAACACTCATTCCAAAATATTTTTTTTTGCATTTTCACATTAATTATTATCTAAAAAGTCGATGAGTTTCAGTAAATATCTTGGTGTTCTTGTTTCGTTCCGTACAGCGATACATTCAGACTACAATAAATTAAGGGTACATACATTTTTTTTTTTAAAAGAAATAATTTTAGGAATCACACAGATGAATCGCCCCATACATTTTTCTAATAAATAAATCAATTCAGGTCAATTGAGTATTGAAAAATCATTGAGAAGCACACCTACATTACAATAAGTAAAATACAATTAATTGCACGAATATATACTAAATTAATTAATGTGACATTAACCTATGAACGAACAGTGCCGTAGCCAGTGTAGTAAAAAATGGAAAATAATATTTAAATATCACTCAGATATTAATGAGATCAATATATTTTCCGATTGGCTACGGCGCGAGATTAAATAATTGATTAAATTATATTATTATAAGGTTATAAATTCATCAACATAACACTCCCAACTATTCTTGATAAATAAATAATATATCCGTATTGGATCGTTTTGAATAGTTGAAATTGTTGCTGAATCAAAATAACACAAAACACAACAATTATTTAACCTAAAGACAATACTAATTTAAGTATATTAGCAAGACTTGTGCTATCCGTATCAATGGCGAAACTACAGTCCAATAATTATAATTAAAATCAAACGTACACCTTCTATATGCCCCCTTGCCGATAATATAATTTGAATTCATCGACAAATTGACATTTAGAATAGACTAAAACTAAACCAAACGATTTTAAGACACTCTAAACGCCCTTCTGTAGGTTTAAAATTTTATTTTCACTTTTAACGACAGAAAGACGCGTAGAGAGCTTGGTAACTCACAATTTCGTCTAAATTATAGTATGCCTAATAATGAAACATATTAATACTAAGTTGTAATAAAACGCGTATGTCAAGCTGCATGAAATAAAGCGAAAAGTTTTTTTTTTTTTTAGATTTTTAAATATTAAAAATTAAGGACAAAGTTAAGTAGCTCACTCGCGATTCTGCGTGTAGATAAATAAAGTTCACAATAAATAGTAAACATTCGTCTCCTTACACGATCATTATGTCTACCAACGCTCTTCGAGTCATTTGTTTAATATATTTTTATTAAATTACTGGCTATTAGTTATTGCACGTTTTACATTTACAATAAATATATAAATACTTGTAAATTTTAATCTCCATCTTTGGTATGTAATGAGTACCTATTAGTTAATATCTGAAATGTTACAAAACTGTTTTTACATATATTAAGTATATATTTTTTTTTTTACAAAAATCGTAGGGTCGTTAGGACGGCACGATATTAATTCTATTCAAGTTCGATGTTCATAAATAGGTCTTTTATCGGATCGTATGCTTCTGTGACAGGTGTGGCGTGTGATACGCGGCGAGATACAAATTATTTTATTTTTATTAATCAACTTTTTTTTTCTATTTACAAATTTCCATTTAGACTAAGACAATTAAAGCCTACTTCGAATAGACGCAGGGTCGCATCCATACATTATTATTATAGCAGGTACCGATCATATGTTTTGACATCGATTTTCTTTTGAAACGATATCGTTAGACTAGGTATGCACCATGTTTCCGCGAACGGACTATACTCTCCGTCCTTCTCTTGGTTTCAGCCTGGCATCGTGCTGTCTCGCTCGCGGGCGGCCAGCCGCCCTGACGCCGCTCCTGCCTCGCTACCCCCCCTCCCCCCACATGCCCCCCATTCCCCGCCCAGGCACTCAGCCTGAGCTCCATCGATTTCCCACGTATCTACGCGGCCAGTGTTAAATCCGTGATTTCCCGTGACACCTATAAGCGTAACCCGAGTTTCTGTGTCTAATCTCCAAAATTTATCTCAAAAACTAACCTACCTACCGGGCGGGCCTAAACCCTTCCCATTCCACAGATCTTTTCGATTTTTTATTTATTTATTTTTTTTTGCTAAAATTTTATCAAAACCTATCACAGTTTTTGATTAGTTTTCATCCTTAATTAGTTTTAAATATATGATTAAAATATACGTATAGATAATATATATTTTCTCCGAATCTTTAACAATATAACACTATTTGACTTCGGTTGCGCCGTGTTGTGCGCGGCGATGGTCAAAATGTCCGAACTTCTTATATTTGGCAATTGTTTATTGATCTGAATGCGAGCGGCCCTAACCGCGAGTATAACTGTACTTTAATGTACCTAACACGATATGGTCGCATATAAAATTGGAGCATAGCATTATGTTATTATTGCTAATATTATTTATTATATCCGAAAACTATTTCTCGATAACCACAACCGTTCATAAGCGAAGTTTAATATCATTATTTTGTTATTGACTACCAATATGTTTCGGTGATGGGTGTTACACCATAGCATTAGATGCCGTCGTCTACATTATTGCGTGCTCTCAGCTTCATTCAACGCCGGCCATCTTATTCGCGCACGCGCAAAACTCTCGGGCATTTAATTCCGCCATTTTGATTTCCTCAAACACTTAACCCAATTTCTCGATTATATATAAATAGACCGGCGTCGAACAAAGAGTACAATGAGCGGGTCAAAAGTCAAAAACAGTCGCTAGTTTACAAAATGTACAAAACGCGAATCTTGCGCACTTCAATTGTTGTAAGAGCGCAAGATTCACGAGAAATGCCCGGAAGACAGACAGTCAGGTCCAGTTGGCGAGGCCTGAAGCCTTGGCCGAGCCTCGAGTATGTATGTGTGTGTATGTATGGGTGCGCGCCTGCTGTGCCGTCCTAGCGTCCAGCTAGGCCGAGTCCGGGTCGATCCCCTTAGATGGTCTTGATCTTGTTGGTCTTGAAGCTGACTTGCAACACTCTGTTCCCGAGCGTGTAGCCATTCAGTGACTGAATGGCAACCACCGCTTCGTCGTAATTGGTCATCGTAATAAAACCATAGCCTTTGCATTTATTGGTTTGGAGATCTCTGATGACTTTTACGCTCTGGACGGCGCCAAACGGGCCGAACAACTGCCAGAGAACATTCTCTTCTGTCTCCGGAGCGAGATTGTAGACAAAGATACACCATTCGGAGCCGACGGCGCCGGGCAACACGCCGCCGAGCAGTTCGCCGGCTAGAGGGCTGTAACGCTGCAAGCCTTTATTGATGGCTAAGAGAGACTTGCCTGAACTGAATCGTCCTAGAGGCGCCGGAAAGCGCAGCGCAGCAGGAAGATAAGCCGCCAGCGGTGCCAGCGCTTTTCCATTGTTGCTCGGATTATTGGCGAACTTCACTGTGATCGGTTCTGTTGCTCCCTTCGGCACGGTCCCGTTCAACTCCTGGATCGCCCGCTCTGCTTCCACTCGCTGGTCGAATCTGATAAAACCCACGCCTTTGGATAGACCTTGCTCGCCGCCAGTGAAAGGCCGCCCGCCTGAATTCTCGCACAGGATCCGCGAAGTGATAATCCTCCCGTACGGACTAAACAGCCGCTCGAGTTCAGTCTGTGTCATGGTCTTTGGTAATCCAGAGACGTAGAGGTTCGCCCCTTTGATAGCTTCGCTGCTCGGCCGGGCGTATGACACTTTGATTGTTTTGTTCTGGAGACGGAGTCCGTTTAGAGTGGCGATGGCCTTCTCCGCGTCCTCAGGCCGGTGGTAATTCACAAAGGCGTATCCGAGGCTCTGTCCGCCACCGTGAAGTGCGTGATTCAAGGCGTCAGGGAATGCCGCTCCTTTGTTCCTAATCAGCTTGCAGGATTCCACCTCGCCGATGCTCGAGAATAAACTCCGTATCTCCTCCTGTGTCATGCTCTGCGGCAGGTAGTTTATGATCAGGTTGGTCTTGGACTCCTCGCCCGACCCGTTTTGCTGTTCACCGTCGCCTTTAGACATGGTGGCGGCTTAAATCATAAACGGAAAGAACGAAAGGGAAACGAAAAACGCGGTAAATAAAAACGGGCACGACCGTTTCGGTGGCGCGCACGAACGTTATTGAAGCCGAGGGGTTGGACTGGGGCGCATGTTCGGGGCGTATCGACCCGCTTATATAACGCGGTTCGTTCACCCCCGGTGGTATAGTATCCGAAAAAACCAGAGCCCCCCGGCATCGATCTTACCCGGGAAGCGCTGAATTGGGTTCCGTCCGCCCGCTGCGTTTTATGTTATTACGCGGCCCTACGTTACTTACTACTTTAGCGTACATTACGTAGTTTAATCGTAGGCGGTTACAAGCTGGCATTTAGGACTAAGCAATGTATGTCGATTAGCTTTGTGCACCTGTATTTAACTTTGACATTTTGCTGATGCATTATGTAAAAGGTACGGTGGAGTTTGAAGTTACGTTACGTCATGAAATGAAATGACGTGACGGACGTCTCATTCATGTGGTCGTTTTACTATTGTTACTACGATTTTCAATGTGTACGTAATAATTACTACACTTTTAGAACTAAATATAGTAACTATTACATACGACATGCATCTTTATAACATCTTTATTTAATAAACTATATAAAAAATATTCTCTATTTCTTATATAAGATCCATACGATTTAAAAAATGAGATTATTTATTGTACATACTTAAAAAAAATTATACATGACCCTTTATTCTATATTTTGGTTATCCAATGAAATAAATTTTAAAATTTTAAATGAACTTGGTTCTACATTCATACTTGATTTTATCGTATTTTTTGGTAAGTACAGATTTGTGTAAAAGATATAAAATCTTATTTTGAAAAACAAAGTTTCATTAAATTTAATATTTTTAAAATTCTGATATTGCAATTCAGCCGTTTTGCCGCGGGTCAATGTTCGTGATGGGCTGCACAACTTGGATATTTTATTATTAACATTTGTTTTTTAAAACTAATAAATTATTATATCTTCCAAATTACTCTAAACCTAACAACAAACAACTAAACAATAACGCGTAAGGATAATAAAGGCTCTTTTTTATTTTGGCTATATTCTATTATAGGTTTTAATTATTCTAATTTAAAAATAGAAATATTTTTTTATTAATTACCAAAATCAATTCATATAACAAAATCAAGTATTTTACAAAATTATAAGAAAAAAGTGACGTATACAAAATATGGAACAGAACAATAAATTCTTTTATACCACATTGTGACACCTGCTACCTCAGTAGTACTTATACGAGTACCATTTTGCCAATAAAAGGGGTGCAGGAATGCACGGTGTCACTACAATAATCGGGTCATAAGTTATCCTTTTGTGTCAGTTTTTTTATAGTGGCTTTAGAGATAAACCAATTTGTTTCAGCTCACAGATTTTGTGAATTATTTTGTCCTTTTTGAAAATATTTTTTTAAAATATATTTGCGATAGAAATATTACCTTTAGTGAATACTTTTTGAAATATATTTACTATACAGTAAATATATTTTTATCATTTTGTATCTGTTTGTGTAAGTATTTCATATTTCTTGTTTGATTCGAATTCATTCGTTCAACATATTTTTACTTTGGAGACCAGATATTTTTATTTCATTTCATTATTCATAATGTTGCATTTGTTGAGAAAATCTTAAGGTGATTATCTTACAAGCGCCACCATTACATTCTTATCAATTGCCTTTATTTATAACTCAGAACCTTTATGGTTCTGTTTACGCTTAAACGGCTGGGCAAATTTTTATGAACTTCGGTAAAGAAGTACCTTATACCGTGGATTAATACATAGGTTAGGTTTTAATCTTGAAAGTACGCGATTCCCGTAGGATTTGATATAATAACTAATTGTCAATGGCTCTTTAAATAGTTGATGGCGTTGTCTGTGCACAAAAGCACGATGCAGCTAGTAAATAATATAAATTGATGAAAGTTTGATGGTGGAGCTAGAGTGTGAGTTTTCGTAGCCTTAAGTCATATCTAAAAATACACTGCAAATATATTTCGCAAACGTTTCTATCAAGAGGTGACTACTCAGAGTGCACCCCCCTAGTGGAAGGGGTCACACCCACCTCCTAACTGGGTTGGTGGGGATATACAGCCTGGCATTGGGTACGGTCAGCATTCAGGTTACAGAGACGTAAAGAAGCCTAAATGTCTCTCCTATAAAGCATTATGTTTAAAATAACTATACTTGGTATATTATATAAATTAGGCAGGTGACTAGTTGTAAAATCGAACCCAAATCTTCAACATTTAAAAATGTCTTTTTTACGCATACCCTGGACTTTTAGGCGTCACAGCAAAGAATGTACACGATGATGATGAGAGAAATAGATTTGTAACCAGCTCAGATGAGATAGTAGCTTATAAAAGCAGTAGTAAAAACAAAACAAGCTGTTCTTCCGGGCCAGTTAGATGCAAATTCCTCACGCTCCGCAGTCAATCAAGCTGTTTTGCAAGTCAAATGGTGAGCTAACAACCAAGTTTATGATAGGGGTGGCTACGTACTCCTCATCATCAATAAATTTAAGAACAGGATTCTTTTTGATGGATTATTTTCCACTCTGTTCCATACTTTACCATACATACTCTTATGAAAATATTATTCAATGAATGATCCGCAATAATTTCGAAATTCGTTTTCAACTTAGTATAGATTTTTGTTTTTAATTAGTTTTAAGTTTTTTTAATTAGTTTAATTAAATGTCTAGATATTATAGATTGGTGTTAAAAAAACTAAGTACCTATGATTATTATATTACATTACTTGACGAAAATGTATTTAAAACTAAGTCTACTGCGGACTTCCGAACCGCAGCGCGCAGGGGAAAAAGCGGCGCAACAAACTTCACCGCAGCCTTTTCTCCAAGGATGTCAATTAACAAATGTAGGTCTTATATGCATATCAAAACAAAATTTGACGAATGCACATCATTTATAATGTCGACTGCAACTTATTTTTATCGATAGAAATATTAATAATGATTTATTTTTGACCCAGTCGAATAGCAAATTGATTAAATTTGCTATTCGACTGCGTCAAAAATAAATCATATGAAGGTATTTAAATAATTAAACACGATATTAAATGTCACTTTAATTGATCACTTTTATTAATTACGGAATTTGTTGTTTTCGGTTTCATTAAAGCATATTAGAAATATATTTATTTTATCTACGTTACAAATGCCTTTTGTCTTCATAGTCATGATGTTACAATACAATACTATCATACAAGCTTCACATTAAATTTTGTTTTTTATATTAGAAAAACGTATTATCTGATTTAACTAGTTGGAAAATAGCCAATTCCTTAATTGTTTATGTGTAATGAACCGCATCTCAAATTATCTATGCATCGACAGCAGCGTCTGTGCGACGATTTTGGAAAGCTTAATGTTAACTTGACATATTAACATTAATAAATAGTTAAGTGCAAGTATATTAAGAACTAAAGACTAAGAACAAAAGGACTGGAACAAAGAAATTTAACGCAGGGAATGCCGCGGGCTAAGTCTAATATTTTACATACAATATAATAAAACAACACACCAAATATGACCCATTTGTAAATCGGTTATTTATAGGTAAAATAACGTTTGAACTTTGAACCCAGTTTCAATAAAGGCCAACCCTAATACTGCTTCAATTTAAATGTAGATTCCCGCTCGCTGCTATCGCTAAACGTATATTTTACTGTTCCTTTATCACTGCACTAGCTTTTGTGTCTGACTTCACCTAGTTAATTGCCCTTATATCATGTTATTCCATCTTTGGCCTAATCAATATGCCAGACTGGATACACTGTCAGTTCGTCTCGTCAGCTCAATATGGAACTGATCTTTTCGAGATTAACCTGGGTCTTAGATATATATAAATAAATATATAAATATATATTAGGACAAATCACACAGATTGCGCTAACCTCGTAGTGGTAAAGTGCTTGCCTCTGAACCGAGAGGTCCCGGATTCAATCCCCGGTCGGGTCATGATGGAAATGGATGATCTTTTTCTGATTGGCCCGGGTCTTGGATGTTTATCTATATATATGTATTTATTATAAAATATAGTACCGTTGAGTTAGTATCCCATCATCGATCTCGAACTTACTTTGGGGCTAACTCAATCTGTGTGATTTGTCCTAATATATTTATTTATTATATAAAATGTACTAAGTATAGGGTAACATGTACAAATCTCAAAACTGCGAACAGGTAGCACTTTGTCAGGTGGCCACTCAAAATAAGATAACTTTTTTACATCCAAAGAAAACATTATTCCTTGTTACATCCCCTTTGGGCTTGGAACGTGCCAAACCTTATTTTTAAACAAAAATATTGCTTATTTACACAGTAATAAAATTTATATTCCTGTGTCGTTTACAACCAGGAAAAATGGCCGATGGATATTTGCCAATCAAAGAAATTCAAACCCTGTGATCCAGATATTAAAGTTGATTCTGATCTGACGTGAAGGAATACCATTTATATCAAGGTTAAGGAACTAGTGATCTATTTTGTTACTTATTGTGGTTGAAATAAGGTCGGGTTTACATTTACAATTGCTTTATTAGGGGTAGTTTCCGATGTACTTTTACAGTCGCAACTTGAAGGAAAGCGTATTTCCATGGTCATCTTTTAAATTATTTTTAGAAGCTTGCTTTAAAACTTGCAATGTTTCTAAGTATGTTTGTTCGTTTGGTATCAATTTTTGCGTCAACTTTTGAACTTAATCTTCGACCGAATGATCTGAAATTTTATGTGTATATTTCATACATTTCAAATGCATTATGATAATAATCGATGACCTCAGTGGCGAAGTGGTAAGGTTCTAGCCACTGAACCGAGAGGTCCCGGGTTCGATCCCCGGTCGGGTCATGATGGAAAATGATCTTTTTCTGATTGGCCCGGGTCTTGGATGTCTATCTATATATGTATTTGTTATAAAATATAGTATCGTTGAGTTAGTATCCCATAACACAAGTCTCGAACTTACTTTGGGGCTAGCTCAATCTGTGTGATTTGTCCTAATATATATATAATGCATGACCAGATGGTGCTGCCAAGATCTGCTGCCAACAGAAGAAATGTCGAAAGAAACTTTAAACAGTGTTAGTTCCTATCATGCCAGAAGGGCTTACCAATTCAGGTCTTACTATTAAGACTATTCTTGACCTGAGCTGGGATCGAACCCGGGACCTCCAGAGTAACAGTCCGGCATGATGACCACTAGATCACAGAGGTCATCGAAAAATAAATAAACATCCAGAAAAATTACCAATATCTCAAGAACCGTATGACAATGGAGACGCACCCTAACACAATCGCGCTCCACCACCCTCACCGCGTGGGGTCAACGACATCAGCTGGTCCCCGGATCAATGGGGAAGGGGGTCACATGTACCTCCTCGCTGGAACTGGGCCTTTTAAGGAGATTGACCTTAAATTGCAAGGTTTGTTTAAGATTTAAGTACGGTCACAAAATTTTAGTACAGCTCTAAAATGGCGACCGGTAATAGGTAAGCCAGCACTGCCAGAGAAAGAAATTCGGGAAAATTTATTCAGGAAAAAAAAATGCAATTTTTACATACAAACTAGGGGCCAGCTCCGTGCCAGTAGTGCCAGTAGTTTGTGAGAAATAACTATTTAATACAAGAATTGACGTGAAAAAGTGCCTGTGAAGGTCTAATTTCTGAATAAATGTATTTAAAAACGCAAATATATTTTAAAGTTGACATAAAAACAAATTGAAAAAAAAAAAAGTGGTTGGTGGGTAGGTTAACAATATTAGTATCTACACAATTATTTTTCTAAATTCTGTTCAGATGAGCAATGGTGGTCGATGAAAAATACATGAGTCAGATTGATATATAACCTCATATAGCACGAGTAGAATTCGAATCTGGAGCCTTTCGATCCACAGAGTAGAATAGAATTTATTGCATAGGTACACACCTACAAACAGTAATTTTCAACACAGAACATTGGTGTGTGAACACTGCGTGCAGGCGTCTAACCGCTTTAAATATGAAATACTTATGTTAAATCCCTAAATATAATTTGTGCTCAAATTAGGTACCGCAAGAACGAAGGGTTCTCGAAACCATTTAGGTCCAGCCGTAAAGTCCTCGCTGACCGACAATGCCCGGGAATCAAACCTAAACCCTAACGGTGGGCAATTGGCACGGACACCCTATTTTGTTTTTTAATACTCGTAGGAATTATTCAACAGGACATAAAATATAGTACCCCATTTAAATATGGCACAGTGTAGGGTGGAAACACAGAGCTGCTTGAAAAAAAGAAAATATGTTGGTCTTCCCCGAATACCATAATGTTTTGACATTGATTTGACTTTAAAACGTAATCGCTTTTTGTTGCTTCAGTATTGTTGAAATGATAAAATGTTAGGACTACTCTATCCCCGTGGATGTGGGAAGCAGCATTGGCGTCCAACATCATTGAAATCTGGCAGGAAAATAGACTAATGATGCAAAAAAAAAGGCGCCTATCTCTGTTTGTTTGTAATAATTTTATTGTTCTTACGAAAATTAAGAACATTAATTTCAATTAATATGTATGAGAAAAGTCCATATTACATGTACAATGTAAGGATCTCTGATTGAGAGGACATACACAGCTCTGTATACGAAATTAATCTGTGCTATGTCGCCCGAGGGACGCACGCGCCAAGCGACATGTGTGTACCGCGGATTTTACAAACGCGCGGAATGCTACATTATGTGGAAGGAGAATTTTTATGTAAATTTAAATGGATTTGTTATACATGTCACACATGTTTTTTAACTTATTTTCGAAAATAATAATGAGATGAAAAAATTTCTGGAATCGAGCGGGAATTGAACCCGCGCCCCTGTATATCCGGGACAGTGCTCTTGACCACTGCTATCGAGACCATGCCAGCCTTCATGGAATGACAGCGCGACCGCAGCGTTTAAAACGTTCTGCGAACCACCCTAGTACATATTACATTACATATTACATTATAAAGCTTTCGAAAAGTCAGTTTTACGAATTTGCAAAATTATTCATGATGTTACTCACTATTTTAATTTCACAAATAGTGATATGCTCTAACAGCCTATTGTGTTTCATTGTAAAGAAAATAAAAAACGTTTCATTCCATACAATTGGATCCATTCGTAACGCTAACATTTGGGCTTTTAAAATTAGTAGTGTTGTCTCTCTTTCTCTGTTCTCCACAATATACTAGATATTGTGGAGAACAGAGACAGATGTATCATCTTAGGGTTACGCAAGTGGGACAAAATGTATTGTCAGTTAATGAGGACAATGACTTTAGGAAGAAAATTGCAACCATTTGGAAATTCTGAAAGCAAACAAATTGAAAATTTAATTTAATTTTCTCGGGTTTTGTGGTGTATTTCCATGAAAATTCAGTAGATATTTACAGAAACCTTCCCATGGGCCGTATTATTTATTATACTGTGCCAAATTAAAAAAAAAACATCTGTTTATCTGTTTGAACCTCCGTTTGAACTGAAGATTCTTGACGGAGGAGTGATTCGATTTAATTCATTTTATTTATTCGCAAAAAATGGGATTTACAATGAATGATGATCTATAAAACAATAATTCCCCAATTTAATTATTAAAAGGTATCACTAGAATCGCATTTGTGTGAACATTATTAACCTAACCTTAAATAAAATTAATAAATCACAACAACTAGTTAATAATTATTATATTAATCTTTTTAATAATCGGATAATGTATTTTTTGACAAAACTGTTACATAAAAGCGATATGATTTGAATATTGAAAAAAGAATTATTAAAAAAAATACTGGTCGTCACTGTCTCTTTAAAAAAGGGCCCAACCCTTTTTATTAAATCTTAAAACGGGGGCACTCGACTATCGCAAAAAACTACTTATTCATTCGACTGTTGTTTTCACTCTTATGCCCTAAGTAATAAGGGTGATTGTATTTTCGAATTGTAAAAAGCTTTGTAAAGTCAAATGAGATAGGAACATAGCACGCGCGACTCTTGAAGCATAAAAGATTTATGTAGGTCCAACAGACAGACAAGGGGGCATGTGATAAACATGTCACACAAGTTTTGCGATAGACTAGTTATGCTCGGCGGCTTTGCTTCACGCGGTTAAAATCGAAATTATGTTTGTTTGAAATAACAAAGTTTGAGTTAAAATTGCGGATAGTTAATTTAATGGTATCTTTAAGAATATGTATACAAGTTTATTTGTTAGACAAATTAAAAAAAGAACCCCGACTTTCAATATTCATTTCGCTACAACTTATGAACGGCTGAACCGCTTTTGATCAAACATATCTAAGAACGATCACATAAAAATTAGCTAGCAAACAAAAAAACCGTATCCAAATCGGTTCATCTGTTGATGAGCTACGGTGCCACGTACTCAGACAGACAGACACACTTAGCGGTCAAACTTATAACCTCTCTTTTTGCGTCGCGGATTAAAAAACCATTAAAATTATTAATTAAATTAAAAAGAAAAGTTTAAAGAATGAAACGTTTGTTTGAAATTACTTGAATTAAGTTGAAGAAGCGGTGGTGGTGTAATGGTTAAGACGCCCGCCTGTGGATCGAAAGGTCCCAGGTTCCAATCCTACTCGTGTCACATGAGATTGTATACCAATCTGAGGAAAACATTGTGAGGAAACCTGCACATTGGTTGATTATTATTAACTTGTGTGTGAAATGGAGAAGGCAATGGCAAACCACTCCATTAATAATGCCAAGAAATTTGTTGTGTGTGTTTTATTCCACGTAATAACCACGACCCTCAGCCATGAGGAATAGGACTCTGAAGAAGAGGTACACAAAAACATAATACAAAACAGCGAATGCAACGGGGGACTTATCCCGTGAGGGATCTCTTCAAATGGAAAGTTTAGCTACAAACTACTAGCATTTACAAATGATCGTTTCTAAACCCCTAAAGATATTTATATAGATATTGTAGACATTACATTATTATTCTATTGTTATATATTATAGACATTATATTTAGGTTTCAGCACATTCTGTAACTGTAACAATATAATTAAATCATTTAAATGTACAACGAAAACAAAATTTTATAACAAATAGGTTTTCAAAAGCAAAAGAATTGTGACCCTATATCCCTGGGAACAGGAAGTGTGAGCTGCAAGTGACATTTTGATTGTAGTCAACAACAGAAGCATAGGAAGGGTCGTGGGTTCCATTCCCGCTCGGGTCTGTTTTCATCTTATTAAATTTTAATTTAAATAACAATATCTTTTAAATTGCTTGTAGTATTTTTATTTGATTTTGAAATCAGTGTAGTTAGTCATTTGTTTTATCAACTAAGGACGCCGGCGAGCGTGCGAAGTGGGGACGAATACGTAGGAAAGCGGGTCCTAGACTCCGGCGTTTAATGGCTGAGTAAGAAATCAGATATACGCTCAGATGAGAGATAGAGAGAGCCATTTGAGTTTGTTAAACTGATACGGTTTTGCATAGTATTAACGTTGTTGAAAAAAAGTATAATTTAACAACATGTTATTTTTTACTTGCCAACACGGACAATATAAAATACCTGATTTGGCACTACTCAACTTGACAAGACAGCTAAAATAAATCGATATTCAAGCGAATGATTTCCGATCGTCATATTTTTAGCCTGTGTCCACGCCGGTGCAATTTTGGCAAGCGTCTCTTCCTAGTTGCACCGGTGAACAAAAACAACCACTAATGCAAACCCCGGTCAATGCAAATTCGACTTTAAACTAACACAATAAAGTTTAGTATACGCTAGCAGTTAATATATGACATTTAAAATATAACACATGAACACACAAGACGAGAATAAAGTGGCGTACAACTCAGAAGTACACCAGATTTAGATTAGTGTGGACGTGTCGATTTCAAGTTAATGAAGTGTGAAAATGAACTCTAAAAAAGGGAAAGGCAAAAATAAATCTAATAAACCCCCCAACCCTAACCCTCCACAAAAAACTGAAGATGCAAAATCTCCTGATAAAGCGGAAGATCCTGTCGTCGATAAAGCTGAAAGTGAAATAAAAATTGAAGAACGTGTCCCCGAAATTATTAGTGATATTGTGCCCCCAATTATTCTGCCATCTGAAGACTCGAAAAGTGTTGAGGAACCTAAGAAACCAAAAAGAAACAGAGGTAAGAAGAAGAAACATGAAAAAGATGAATTGGAAGAAAGTGGTGATGATAAAACTGTAGAAAAGGTTGAAGAAGAGGTAAAATTGATTCCAGCGCCAGATGATGAAAACAAAGTTGAAGTGATAGAAGATAAAAGCCTAGAACAGCCAAAATTAGATGTACCAACTATGACTCCATCAGCTCGTAAAAAGAAAAACAAAAATAAAAACCCAAATGTAGAACAACAAATAAAAATTACAGAAAATATTTCGAAAATTGAAGAACCGAAAGAGGAGTTATCCGTTGAAGCCAATGTCTCAAACGTAGATATAAAATGTGACGTGTTACCTAAACCCACAGAAGATGAAATAAAACCTGCTAAGAAAAAGAATAAAAAGAAAAAACGCCACGATTCTGAAAAGTCTGACAAGACTGAAGAGATATCATGTACGTCGGCGTTTCAACAACTACTGGCTGAGGAAGTTGAAAAACAGGATACTAAAAATTCTGTATCTGAAAGCAAAATTGAAAGTATTCCTGAGGTTATGTCTGAATTTCAAACCCATCAGCTAAAACAAGATATTATTGAAGAAAATGTTACTAAAGAAAATAAAAATAAAAAGAAAGGTAAAAAAGAAAAGCATGCTGTATCGACTGCTGATATAAAAGGAGAAATTGAACATCCAGTTGAGAAAGAAAAGGTCAGTATATTATCTGATATTATTCCTCAAGATATTTCAGCTGAAGGAGATAAAGTAATAGAAGAACGTGCTCCTGAAGAAATCAGAGTTACAAGCGAAGACCAAGAGAAGACTAAAGCTAAAATCGCAAAACCTGTTGATAAAAAACGCAAAGAAAAATCAAATCAAGCATTGAAACAGGGCGAGTTAGCCGAAAATATAATCATTCAAGAAATACCTAAATCAGAAGAGATACCTACTTCGAACATTAAAGAATCCTTGCAAGAACAATCAAAATGTGAAGAAATATGTTTTGAAAACAAGGCAGAGGAACTGAAAGAGTTCGCATCTACATCGGAATCCAATCTACCACATATGGAAAAGAAAAGAAAAAAGTCACCTAAACCACATCAAAAACAAGATCCTAAGGGAACTGGACCTCGGGAGACTGAAAATGAAGAAATAAAGTCGAAGGATGAAATTACTGACGAAAGAGAAACAAGAAATAAAGAAACTATTATTACTCAAATTCAAGAACAATCTACTATTGAAGATATTCAAAAATGTAAGATTTTAGAAACACCTGTTGCAATCACAACTGAACCTGAGTGTACTAAAGAGTCTCTTCCACATGCTTCAACAACAACTACAAGTTTAGAAGTAAAATCTGGTAAAAAGAGAAAGAAGTCTCCCAAACCTATGACAAAACTGGAAATCACAGAAGAGAAAAAAGATATTGTAAAAGAAACAGAGACTACAAAAGAGACCAAGACGCTATTTGATTCAGCAAAAGATTTAAAATCTATAGCTATACCTGTATCTAAACAAGGTGAAGAAAAAACAGACCTATTTTGTGATATGCCACTTATGGAAGAAATTGAAATCAGTAGCATAAAAGCAGATGAATCTGAAGGGTCCGTTGTTGAAATAATGCCTGATATACAACATCCACGTGCATCTAGTCAACAACGAGTTGACGATAATAACAATACTATCATAAGAGAAGTAGTTTCACCTAGCGATGTTAAGCTAAGTATTCCAGTATTTGTTCCCGATACACCTTTCATACAGGAAGAAGGCAATCCATTAACGTCTCCAGAACTTGTAGCATCTGGAATCAGAATCATCGACGTTGAGGCAAATGTAGTGAAACCAACTGAAGAAAAAACTGACATAAAGTCCAAAATGATGGAAGTAAATCAGGATATGGAAGAGCTAAGATTGTCAATTGAAAGATCTTTAGCTGAGCTTACATGTATAGAAAAGACTGAAGAAAATATTGAGTCACAATTTGAAAATAAAAATAAAATGGTTGAAACCAAATCAGATTATACTAGCATAACCAGTTCTCAAATGGAATCTAAAAGCATTGGCGAAGAAAGCCAAATTACTGAATCTCCAATTTTGATGATTGAGAAAAAACCGATGGATGCTTTAATGGCAGTTCCGAGTCCACCTCCAAAAAGTAATAAAAAACAGAAACAGAAAATGGAAGAATCACTAAAGCCTTCATTGCCAGTTATTCCACTGCCACCGCCACTTCCAAAAAAAGACTCGAAACCTATCACAGAAGAAACTAAAATACCTGAGACTGATATATCTTCTGATATCCCAGCTGTCCCTGCTAGAAAAGATAACAAAGGTAAAGGCAAATCAAAAAAGAAAGGTAAACAAGAAACTGGACAAGTAACTACGGCTACTGAATCTAGTTCTAGTTCTAGTGCGACACAGTGTTCTAAAGAAAATGTTCAAGATAGTAAACAAGAAGAAAAAAAAGAGCAAAAACCTGACAACTCACAAGATAATACCAAAAAGCAATCTGACAATTTAGATAATAAAAGTGATAGCGACGAAATTCCAAGAAGTGAGGAAACAAGTCAAATTTTAACAGAATTTGAGCCGATTGAAAACTTTGAAGATGCCATGACATCTAGTTTAGATGATGTGAATCAAACTTTTGAAATGATTGCAAATGAATCTGCTGGATCTAATGTAAATCCTGAAATTAATATCACAGCTCCTACTGAAGAATCAAAGTCAGATACAAAAGATGTAAAACAAAACCCGGTTACGCCGCCAAAAAACTTGTTAGGCCATCCCGTTATTCCTGTACGATCGAATAAAATGGACTACAAAAAAGAAAAGAATAAAACACCGAACACAATACTCGCCAAAGTGAAAATAAAAGACTCGATCGAAATAGAATCAAAAAAGCAATCAAAAGAATGTCAAACAGATAACTTAAAGAAACTAATGAAGAAGAAAGCTATCGATGAATCAATATCATCTTTGAATGAAAATGAGGAGTTTGTGTACAAGTATAGTTTTAGGAAAGTGTTTCTTCCCAATGTTTGTCACGTGTGCAAGAAAGAGCTGAAACCTTTGAGGGTATCGTGTAGTTATTGCCATTTGCTGTTCTATTGCAGTCAGAAGCACAAAGACGAGGATTGGCCTCAGCATCAGGCATTCTGTTTTGCTGTGTCTACTATTGTTCATCTCAAAGGTAAGATATTTATTTTTTCTGCTATTAGAGAGTGATTTGTTTATGTAATAAATGTAAATAATGTAATGTTTTAGTTCTATTTTTAGACCAAATGCTTATATTAAAATGCGAAAATAATTTTATTTATTTGTTTGTCAACCAATCTTTTTAAAATTTTGCATAATAGATAAGAGTTAAGAGAAGAATATACTACTACTGTATGTATCCCAGAAAAAGAGCTGTTCCCATGGGAAATATACCCGGGCAGAGCTGATTGCAAAATGCAGTAGACGATATGATCAAACGTACAGTTTCTTCGTCCACAATAATTCAAATTTATAACATGATATATGATATGTTCGAGAGAACATATCATTATACAAGTCATAGTGTTCATTCTCAGCTTTTTAATTTTGTCTATCACCATTAACTCAGGCCAAAAACACATTTACGAAGACGCGGCAACCATAACCGGTCACAACTACCGTCTCCTCCGAATGCAGATGATCGTCTCATGCGAGAAAATCCTCAAAAGGAAGCTGGTCCCTTGGGAACAGGAGGCTCTCTTGTATCCCAGAGTGTGTGGAGACGTTCAGTGTCGAGAGTGGAGACTGAATAAGTTGGCGGACTGCGATGGGTGTGGCCAGGTATTTCATATATATTTGTCTTTCTCCTCCTTGCATGGTATCCTTATTGCTGAGGGTCAAGATTCTAATTTAAAGACTTCCTGTGCTCTATGTACCGTAAAACGATCATTATAAGCCGAGATATTGACAATAATAAGTAGGAGGTAATAAACTGACGCACAAAATAAACCGCGGGCGAATCCGCGGGCAAAAGCTATTGTAGCGGGAGCCAGGTTATCATGCTCGACCACCACAAAGGGAAGATCTTCCCGCCAGGCTAAGTTTTGCGCCTGGGGAACCGGCTCCGACGGTGTCATGTCGGAGGTTGTATATAGTCGAAAACGCACTGTCTGCGCGGTCTAGGCTTTTTAGCTGAGTCGACCGTAGTGCCATCTGTCCGTCGAGTCGTGGATCACTTATGTGGCTTGTTGATTTTGCCACACTAGTGTGCAATAAAGTACAAACAAATAATGAAATGAAATAATGACACAGAAAGCCAATAAAAATGTATTTATATATCCTATATCGCTGACCCCAAGCTTTACAGCGTCAGACCTCGAATGCAGCCTAAATGAAGATGACAGAGAGATATTCTATGTCTATAGAATTTATACGTTCCAGATATCATACTGCTCCAGCGTCCCAGACCACCTTCCGAGCTCCCATCAGCGTTGGTGCAAGTCCTACTCCTTATACCAGAAGCTGGTCTGTTACCAACAGACCCAGGGAAGGTTGGAGCCGAAGCTGCCTGGTAGAGTGATAACAGGGTATTATCAAGTACCGGATAAGATTAATGAAGTATTGGCTGCCATGTATGAGGAGAAGATTGGTGAGTTATTTTTACATAAAGTCGGCAGCGTGCGCGATGTTGCGTTCATAAGCTGCGGTGGGCAGAATACTTATATAAAAAGGTGGGTAAATGAGGAGTACGAATCCACAAGGTCCTTGGAGAAGTTGAGATAGATATAGACAAGTCACAGTTATGATTTAACCTATATTACTGGACAAAAGTCTCTTCATCTCCTTCCACTTTACCCTGACTAAAAAGATCCACTATTTTTTCTGGAATGAGTCAAGGAGGAGACCTGTGCCCAGCAGTAGGGCAATACAGGTTAATTTAAAAAAAATACTAAAAGCCGAAGACTGTAGATCATACTCTTAGCCATATAGGAATAGGATCATTATAGAGGTTACAAATAGGTTTTTTGCTAACTCCTTAGATATGAACGACGTGCAATACGCAGCCCTCACCCAGCTCGCCACGGCGCCTCTCACTGCCGTCTACAGCTTCCAGGTGTACACTAACAAGATGAACGCTATCTATGCAAACGGGACTTACAAGGTATCTGCTTTTTCCAGGTTCTGCAAATATGAATATGACCATGTATAGTAGTATTCATAGGCCACCACTTGCTTCCGGTGAAGGAATAAATGGAGAATACTTAACGGCCTATACTAACAATACACAACAATAATGCATATATTTGTTCGCGCTGACAATCGAACCCAGAACTTCCAGTCTCGTCAAATAAATGTACATACATACGTCGGAACACATCGTGAGGAAACCTGTATACTGGTGCGTTATTTCTTTTCTAGAAAACCTCCTTCACAATCCATGTGATCGGCGCCGAGTTACAGTTCGAAGCAGACGCCCTCAATAAATGGGAGGTGTTCTTCTTACACCTGCGACCTGACATCACGGAACTGAGGGTGTGCCTCATAGCTCCTGACCTGAACCCGTCTAATCTGCCACTAGATTTGCTTGGAAAGATCAGGTAATTTCATTTAGTTATCACACCACATAAGGGTTCTATGATTTGAATATAAAACGCCTGATAATACTGAAGGTTTTACACTAATATTTTGTATACCAATAACTTTTATTAATTAATAATAAATTAATCATTCTCATTTCGGAGACCAAGATCCACTTTGGGGTCGCTGAGCCAAAGAAGTAGTAGTAGTAATTACTTACACAACAAATACTAATGAGTTAACAATTACCTTACGTAATTCTCTCGAACCTTATATCGACATAATGATTATTCGGCTGTGATTATACGACTGGCGACAAGCCTGTCGTTAACCTTCCTCGGCAATGATGGTTGCCTATCAGCTAGACATGCTCATAATCCATCACAATAATACCCCACCAAACGTGGCCTACGAATTCATCTCTTGGCTCATAGCAGTACAAGGTACAAATTAATAATTAAATTTAATTTAAACAAAAACTCTTCTTGAAAAAAATCTTCTATAAAAGTGAATGTTTCCGTCGATAATCACACGGTATATAACTTGTATACTCATGAACAATTGAATTGTCTGCGTCAGGAATCCCTTTTTGTATTATTCATTTTAGTGCGTTTGAACTCAACCTAGTCTGACGGGAAGAAAAGATGAGGTTAAATGCAAGCGTGCGTATTCCATTGCCTAAAATCTGTGTCTTCAATACTGTCAGGTTGTGCGCACAATGTCGTCAGGACAATCGCCGTGTGCTCTTCAGCTTCCAGGACAAGATGACCTACAGCGAGTACTACAGGAGCGACGATTTCATCACGCCGGATATTGGTAATAATAACAAGCTTTTGTTTAGTTTCAACTGTCCCGTTTGTCTGTAGTCAAATCTTGCAAAAAAGTTGTGTCAAAAATGTTTTTTTTTGTCAAAACTTCATTAACTTTTTTTGCATTACACACAGCACACATAAACATAAAGTCCTTGCGAATGCTATTCTTGCCTGTCAGCTGCCTAGGCTGTATATATCTTAGTCGGGATTATTTAGGAGGATATAGAGTGGCCTAATTCTAGGGCGGAACCACACGTCAGATATTTTTTATTTAATTATTTCATAAAAATGAAAATAAAGGCTTAAGTCGTATTATTACAAAATCTAAAACTACAGTAATTATTCAAATTCAAAATATACATTAATATACATTAAAACATTAAACAATATTGTAGTCTGAATTTAACCTTAGGTACTTTATCCTACAATATATGTATATTGTAGGATAGATTAATATGTATTTATTGTCAGAATAGGTTTTATGAAGCCCATTAAATTTACAAGAAAAGAAGTTATTATAACAATTGAAAGTGAATTTGATCGCGAAAGTTTGTCGACAGGATTCAAACAGGCCTGACATAGATTTACATATTATATTAATCCCTTCGGTTCTGGCTTTAAGCCAAGCTAGTTTGGACTGTAGACCGATAAATTTTCGATTCGTTCTACTGCGATTGTGTTTTAACCGCTGATATAAAGAGGTGTTCAATATAAGTTTTATAGTGTGTATCTAATTTAAGGGTAACTTCGTAATAGATTTTGATATAGCTTTTAACTTGATCTAGAAAGTTTTTATTCATTTATTTAATGTTTATTATGTCCGTATCAACTGATTTATGTAGAATTGGTATAAATTAATTATACTCGTCCATTTTATGACATTTTGAGAGGCTGATAATTGGATTTTTAGATAGCAGTACTTGGGTGTACCCCAAGGAAGATATCTAGGGCCATTACTGTTTTAATTTTCCCTCTAATCCAATTAGTCAAATACCTTAAAGTCATCAGACCATCTCGTCCTTGGCTTTTCTCTTTTCCGATAGCCGTCGGTAATAATCCATGCGGCCAATATAAATCCATGTGTGTCCTTCTTCCCAAATGCATGCAGCAAAATTATAGCCAGTGATGTGTGGAAGAAATTGGAGAATATTTTTGCCAAGCTGTGGGACATAAATAGCTATTTTAAAAAATACAGAGATGAATATTGTGTTGTTATTTCTACATATTGTTATTAATCGATTCTTTTTAATTAGCTAGGAAATTCGCCCGGGTGAAGTTGCAGGAAAAGATTTACTAATTGGTATCGTTTCTATTTAATATTTCCAGTGTGTGCGTTCAACCCGAGCATTCAACGGTCTTCAGTTTTCAATGGCAAAGACCCCTGGCCTGCGGCTATCAACTGCATTCTCAAGCAGAAGATCCCATTTATTGTAACCTCATATACGTTAGATGAGTTACGTCGGGACTTGACTAGAATAAAAGAATGCACAGAATTTAACATTATTTCTGATCCAAAATACAACAACTTTGCAAGTGTAAGACCTGATAGGAACTTCATATCTGATGACGAGATACCATTGCTGTTCAAGAATTACTGTTTTGCTATAATTAGTGGTGTTTTTTAACATGTTTGCTGTTTGATTGTAATAAACTGTTGAAATATTTAAAGACTTTTAATAATAAACGTAAAGAAACTTTATTTACCAAATCTGGGCATCTTCAACCGCCTTAAATTATCGTATTGTAATTTAGAAACTATCTGTTTACGTGACAATGCATTAATGTGATAAGATCACCTTATTATTCTTCTTCATAGTCGTATTCCTCATGGCTGAGGAATACGGTCGTGGTCATTACGTGGAATGAAACACACACAAAAACTTTCTTGGCATTATTAATGGAGTGGTTTGCCATTGCCTTCTCCATTTCACACACAAGTTAATAATAATCAACCAGTGTGCAGGTTTTCTCACGATGTTTTCCTCAGTATACAAACTCATGTGGCACGAGTAGGATTCGAACCTGGGATCTTTCGAACACCTGATAGTGCACCTAAAATCGACTGCCAACAAGTGAACTCCTCAAAGGTTTAGTACACGTAATCATATTATGTTTATTATATACTCTAGACATTTCTGCTATTATAATAGTCATTATTACTATATCTTGCCAGACTTTTGGCGAGTTTACAAGATAACTTTACTGAGTCAGTTATCCCTACTAATATTATAAAAAGAAAAAAAAAATATTTTTGTTACTTTGTTTTTTTTTTTTACTTTATTTGCAATGAATAAACTGAAAACTACTGGGTCGATTTTTTTTACACAGTTTAAGTATGTAGTAAAGTTTTTTTTTAGTTTTTAAAAACCGATGAAAAATTATACAAATAAAACAACATAATAAACTAAAATATATTTATATCGACCATTATAATTACAATAACATACTATTCTATATTTACACGATATCACAGATAGAAATACAACAATCAAGTACACACATGCCTTATCTATAAAATTATAAAATGCTGAAGGCTATAACTCATACCTAAGTTAGCAAACAGGCATCTTTTACAAGCTCATATGTAACTTGCAATGTACCATATGTCTCGGGTGGAATCTTGCAACTCAATTTTGAATCAGATATCTTCAAGCGATTGAGCAGAAATTTTGTACACACGATTAGTTTTCATAATGCATAATTATGATACGGATTATCGCACCTATAGGAATGTTTCCAGACGTGGGAACTCCTCAACGGTTTACTGCATGGACATGGTGTCTTGTCACACATTGAATGCTAAGATCTCTTTGACAACAATAAAAACTTGTGTCTAAAATGTCATTTTTGTAAATAAACAACTTATTTTTTACACTTTTTCAAGAAGAGCTTAAGTTAGACAGAGTATAAACCGTAGACACAATCATATATTTCGTTTTGTTAATACACGAAAGAGAAACGTAAACATTTAATTCTTAGAAATACACTCAAACTATGAAAATATTTTTGTCTCTTTCTTGAAGATCCAAATATGACTGTATGACGTCTTATTTCATAAATATGACTTCACATAGTCAACTGACGGAGACACCTTGATGTTCCGATGAGGGCGTCGCTACTTGTGATCAAAAATAATGAGAAAAACTTCATTTTTTTTTTCAAATTTTGGTCGCTGGTTAAGTACCCTATAGTATAAGCTTAGAAGAAAATGAGTTATGGTCTAAATCCCCAAACATTTAAGACAGTCCATTAGTCCATAGAGCACAAGAAGAATCGGCATAGACAGCAGAGGGAGCTCTGCCGATGAGCGGGAGACCTACACAGACACACAGACAAAGGTTAACACATACAGCACACGGTCATATTAATGTTAGTCACGGGAAAACCACAAAAGATTGGGTTGTTCTCACTAGTTATACTTCCCTAAGTTAAGAATTGTAATTTACATAGCGACTTAAATTGTTACTAACATTTTAAGGATTGCATAGTCTGAAATAGACAGTTTCTTATATTATTTATTAAGTTACTATAGCTCAGTAGAACAAGTGGGAACACACTAAAAGATTAAGTAAAAACACACAAAAATAAAATAGGTGTGGAAAATTGAATTTTAGTCACAAGCACGGGAATGTTTTGGACGTTTTGGATAATTGGCGCAAATATGGATACGATATAGTTTAAAAAATATTTGAAAATGTCCGTTAAATTACTAACATTCATAATAATAAGCACATCCGTAATCTAGATTAATTTTGCATTGCATTAAATATTTGATTTGTGAACGGGTATAGAAAGCATTAATTTGATCAGAGAACACACAAATTAGTTACATGCATTTGAACATATGTAAGTAAACATTAAAAGTATGAGAATATCTGACCAAATCACAAAAGCAGATTTGATGAAATTGTATGCACGGTTAGTATTAGTAAGTATAAGCACCACATATAATTAGAAATCAACCTGATGGACAATAGGCACATTGATGGTGTCATCATCATTATCTTCAAAATATTTTCTCTTTGGCAATCCTTTCTTATTATTTTTTGAGTCGTCTACATCATCTGCAGAACTATCTTGATTATCCTTTGATGGCATTCCTTTCTTTTCATTTTTACTTAATTTTTGGTTATTTTGAAACTCTGTCATATTTACATCTAGAATTATTTCTTTATAACTTTCGGTAGTATATGAACCTGTTGTTGATGTTTCGAAATCAGAGGATTCGGTTTGCGTTGTTGATTCAGTTGTAGGGTATTCTGTAGACTCATCAGTATCAGAATCATTTATATCAGTTGTAGTACTATCAGTAGAAGTCACCGCTGTTATTACATAAAAATCTTCGGTTGTGCTCCAATATTTTGTTGTTGTGCTAACTGTATTATAATAATCTTCACTGAAAATTGAATAACTTTCTGTCGTCTCTCTCTTATCGTTTTTATTTATACTATCTTCATCTTCATTTATAATTAAATGATGAAATATATTTAATAAAACACTGCTTTCTGGTGTTGCTTCGTTTTCATCGGTGTCATTAAATCTATTACTTCTAATAAGGTCTTTAACATGCTGTACTATATTTTGCGAGTAATTCTGTGGAGGGACCCAAACATAATCTGGATCTGGTACAAACCCAGTTTTATTCTTTGTATCATAATTTCCACCTGTCCTTGTATAATTGAAAATAAGTTCGTCATATAATTCTTCAGTAGCTTTTCTGGAATCGTTAGTATATTTGGCGATGGCTGGACCCATAACATTAACCATATAATTAAGTAATTCTGTGCATTTCTCAGCTGTGTTAACGTCTTTGGAACTTCCCCAAATAATGAAGCCGTCTGCGCCAGATGAGTAGAATGTTTTGAGAGCCGTGGTGAGGTCCTCCTGAAATTATTTAATAATAATGTAAATAAAAACCTCAATCAATCAATTATAAATATAATTTATGAACATATCACACAGACTGAATTAGCCGCAAAGTTAAAAGTACCATTTGACCACCGCCAACCACCTCCCGGTTATGCCTAAAATTCTGACGTCAGTAATTATAAGTTTAAGATCAACACGCCGAACATTATGCTTTATAAAATCCGAGTCATATTACGATAAGACCCACGACCTCTTCTAATATTAAGTATAATACGTCTATAAATAGATTCCACGGTGATGTACTATCTAATAGATTCCTAGGGTATAGGTATAAACACGAGATATAAGGTTTATTACAACTTTGATCGATAAATAGTGGAACTAAAGCGCGATTGTGAAAAATAAACATCTTCTGTGTCACATTAAAGGGATCGTGAAGAAAACAAATCTTCTGCGTAACACTTGTGTTATGTTTGAACAAATAAACGTTTTCTTTCTTTCTGAAAGAATAAAAAACTTTTGTGTCGTGATTGTGAAGAATAAAAATCTTATAACTGTAACATATGTATAAGTGGGTAGCTGTAACAATTAGCATTTAAGATTGTTATTTTTAGAAGGTACTCTCGTCTCCGCAATAAATTCCGTAGTGACCAGACGTGTTTTACTGTGCTCCCGACTATTCCTGCTTACATATTCTTCAATAACGAACTTACTTTAGACAGAAATCCTCCTTCTCTATATCTGAACCAGAAGTAAGGCAGCACCGGAGAGCCTTGTCTGCGAACTCTGATCGCTTCAGACACGCGGCCACATATCATAGAGCTCAGTTCGGAGGTCGTCAGCTCGACTGAACTGTACACTGATGGATAGAGAACTCTGCTTTCAGACCACAGCCAGTAGAGTCTGCAAATATAGAAGTCAAAGATTTTATTTAGAAATCAGACCTGATTTCTAAATAAAATCTGAAAATGCCGAATCGGAAAATGAAAGACCTTTCATTATAGCAGACATAGACTTATACAGCAGTTTATTTACACTGAATCGAAAGAAATACATAGAATGTGCTCCTGCGCAGATTGTAAAAGTCAACGGAAAGGGTTGTAAAATGTAAATTGTTCTCATAGGTATTGGGCTAGCTATATGTACATAATAAATTAGTCGACTTCCGTGGCTTATTGGTCATCATACCGGACCTCCAGTGTAGCAGGCACTGGAGGTCCCGGGTTCAATCCCCGGTCAGGTCAAGATGGAAAATGATCTTTTCCAAACTGACCTGGGTCTTGGATATTTATCTACGTACCTGTAGACATATCGTCTGTGTTATTTGTCCCTACGTATTTATTTATTTATTTATTTATTAGCTTTTTCTCGCGGCTTCGCCCGCGTTTATTTCGTACCTAATGTCATAACTTATTATTATCGATATCTCGGATTCTCAGCAACATATCGCGATGAAGCCTAAAGCTGATTTGAAATTAGATCATCCTCTATACAACTGTAAATACTGCATCAAAATCCATCCAGCAAGATTTTTTTTATAAATAAATTACCCGTTATTCTCTCGCATAACATCATCAGAGCACGTCGGCATTTTGTCTGCCGCCATGTTGAAGCAGTAGGGGAACCCGTAGTACCCCCACTGGGCGCGCGGCCGCATCTGCTTGGCTACCTGGATTGTGGTCTGCATGAACGCCCGGCCTGCTTCTTCGAAACGACGTTTTGCCTAAAACAATGAGAAATATTTTTATTACATATTATAAAACAAAGTCCTATACGGCTGTCTGTCTGTTCGCAATAAAACAAAAAACTACTGCACGGATTTTCGTGCGATTTTCACCAATAGATAGAGTGATTCCTGAGAAAGGTTTAGGGGTAGTAATTTATTAGATTTTTACCCGAGCATAGCCGGGACGGGCCGCTAGTCTCATTACTAGCTTTAGTTTTTTATCGCCTTCACCACAGCGTTCATGAAGAGTCATTCATATCGAGTGTGTTATTGCTAACGCTGGTGTCAGATTTTATTTAATACGCCTGAAGGCATTTGACATGACTTTTACGACTATCCACCGCTAACGATTAGTAAATCGCATACACAATACTGAAGTAAACTGTCCACCATTGAGCAGCTTTCCTCACAATATTTTTCTTCATCGAAAGCAAATGGTCGATGAAAACTACAATACATGAGTCAGATTGGTATACAAACGAGTAGTATTAGAACCTGGGACCCTTCGATCACAGGCATAAGAAGAGAATTAGAAGAATAAGAAATGAAGAGTGATAAGAAAAGAAGAAGCGAGAGATATTTGTCAACAACGTGGCAAATGGATATCCCTAGTCTCTGCCAACCGCCATGGTTAACAGGCGTGATAATACTAATATGTACTGTAAAGCTATCGTCTTTAGCAACGTAAAATATAAACGCTAAAATGTTAAAGTTTTTGTTGTGATTTTTCACCGGCTGGCCTGACGTTGACTGGGAATACAATGTTTGCCTATGACCTGGCAAAGCTGTGGCATTTAGTCACCTCGTAAGATATCCACAGAAGTATATTAAAGTGATACTATTTTAAATTAGAAACCACACACCATTTAAAATGTCATGTGTGTGTCAAAGTACAAATATATATTGCTATCAATCGTGCCTCGCAAGATGTATTCACACATCATATACTTATAATCATCACTATGGTAAAATGGTTGCACGAAGTTGTGATATGACGTAATGTTCTGATGACCTTTACAAATAGCTAGCACAAAGAGCTTTTATAGCTAAAGTAGAACAACGAAGTTGTTTCTGTTTTGTTTCTTAATTTACGCGTGTTTTAAACTAATGCCCGATAATAGTTTTCACTTATCTTGGTCGAAAAGTATGACATGTTGTTACGATGTAAGCCGACTATAATTATATATTAAGGTCTCTTCGTTTATGAATTATATTACCTTAACTCACTTTAATTTAACTGATGGCTTTCATGCAATCATTAGGAAAAGAGTGGCCTCGTTAATGTAACGTGTTCGGAGCAGCACCAACGGCATTCTATATGTGTTGTCTGACAGGATTGACTGTCCAATAATGAGACACTGGGTCGAGATTCATGTGTCACGCGCACGAATCTCGATACACTGACTCAAATCGTGTTAAAATACATGGACTGTTGCTTACTAACATAGGTTAAGAATTCTACTAACAATTTATGGATTTTATGGTCAGACAAATAAAGAATTATTATTATTATTTAATGAATACTGTAAAAAATATTATTTTCTACTTATATTTTTAAGGATTGCAGCGGGATTTGGCAACGCTCATCGTTATAAATAAACGTAATTAAACGACATAACAAAACATTGCATTCTCAAAATATAACTGCGAGGATTCCAGGAACATTATGGGTCTCGCTCGCACGTTCTAGTGATGTCACTCGGTTACGAAATGTGTATTTGTAAGTATAGTCGACGATAAAAGTGTTACGTTAAGGGACAGGCGGCAAGGGACCTGAGAGACTGAATAATAATGTAAAATATTGGAAAATAGCGTTAAAAATTGTGTTTAACAAGTGTTGGATAGGACAATCTGGCAAATATCTGGAGGCAGATATATCCAAATCCAAATTATTTATTCAGAAATTAGACCTTCACAGGCACTTTTTCTCGTCAATTTTTATATTAATAGTTATTTCTCACGAGCGGTTACCAAGTTTATGTGTCAGATTACAATATGAAACATCATCAGAAAGTGGTAATCATAATCAACACCTTATTTCAGAGCGGGCTCTTATCGGTGGAGCCCTTTCCAATGATCTCTCTCCATAGCTTCACTTCTTGATACGACACGTAGCCGACTTTTTATTTTATTTGCCTGATGTAACTCTCTTTATGGTAAAGTTTAAGTTTTCCTAAGTTTAAGTTAAAAAAGAAGGCATCTTATCATATCAATCTATCTAAATATCTGTTCTATTGACAATGTCTATTTTTGCTTTCAGCACAGGTTGTTCATTTCAAATCCAAGCATGTTCTTCAACTAATTATCATTTTAAACACATGTGTTTGCGAGTGTACTCCGCAATCCCTTCAACTCACGACAGCTGATGTTACACATAGCTTTATTAATGCTACCCAATGAATGAGCAGAAACATAACGTTTATTTTTGTTTACATTTAGTATTGCAGTAACAGGAACAGCACGTTATTGTATCGGTCATATTAGACCGGCGTAAGCCCAGTTCAGACGATTACTGATTTCCTTTGCTAATAAAGTAAATGACACGTTAAAATGTTCCTCACAAATGCTTTTATTTATAACACCAAGCAGGACACCAGGCGTGCCGCTCACCGTAAGATGGTTACCACAGCCTACGGGTTATTTTTACATTAGTCGCCTATATCTGTCAAACACAGCTTGCCAACTTTAAGTCTTTTCCCAGAGTACCCTGTAATCACACCGCCTCTCTCACCCTTCAATCCGGAGCACAACAATGCAGGCGCTGCTGTTTGGGGGCAGATATACCTACAGATGAGATGTTTCTCAGTAAAAGTTTCTCAATCCATCTAACCTCAGCCTGCATCCAGTTCTTGGGCCACCACCAATGCAGTTTGTTCTCTATTTCAATGGAGACGTCTTTGTACGGCACCAGCACCCCGAAGTTCTGACGAAAAACTGGTCTCCATGATTCGAAGTCGATGATACCAATTCCTGGAATTCACAAGAGGAGATTAGTTGTCAGGTCTTTTCTAGCAGATGACGTGTTGACAGATCACTTCTGAGTCGCGGGGGTTTCTTAAATTTTTTATTTAGTTTTAAAAAAAAAACTTGTAATACAATAAACATCATAGCAAGTGGAAATTTATCTGCAAGTATCTGCAATAATGTTAGAAGGAGAAAAAATTATATGACTTATTTTTCTGTCTTTGGTCTCTATTCTTGGGGATACATTAATAAAATATATTAAAAACTGATGACAAGGTTACTGATACTATACATTCAATAGAGGTGAGATACATTTTTGGTGCGAGAATAAGAAAATACAATGAACAATGGTATAAATGATAAATTCCAAATTCAAATTATTTATGGCCAGACTAAGTATATAATAGAATAAGTATATAGTAACTAATCCTATTTATAACCACAGCAATCGTTGCTTGACACGCGAGATCAACAAGCACACTCATCGCAGGGCTATTGAGATAAATCGATATTGAGCGATAACTCGATTCGATACGAAAATAACATCAATCTGATCCACTCGAACCTAAACTTGTAAACAGATAAATAATATATAAACCTGATGGTATATACGACCGAAAGTTTTCCTTTATTTAAAGAAACTTAAGAAATTATTGACTAGCGGCTCGTCCCGGCTTTGCTCGAGTATAAGTTAATAAGTAAGGTAATAAATTATACCCCTAAACCTTCCTCAGGAATCACTCTATCTATTGGTGAAAACCGCATGAAATTCGTGCAATAATTTTTGAGTTTAGACAAACAAGGTAGATGACTTTGTTTTATAATATGTGTAAGGATAAGAATTCTTTCTGTCCCGGAAGGATATTTGTTAATTGACGTCCTTGGAGAAAAGGCTGCGGTGAAGTTTGTTGCGCCGCTTCTTCTTCACCTGCGCTTTGGAAGCCGGCAGTGGACTTAGTTTAAGTAATTTTTTAACGTCAATAAATGATGTATATCATCCTATATTTAATAAAGAATTTTGAATTTGAATACGGATCCACTCGTATCTATAGTATGAATTTGCTAAAACATTTTATTATAAACTAGCTGATGCCTACGACTTCGTAAGGAGTCAAAATTATTAGAGAAATTTAATTGTACAGACAAATGTAACGATACCTATACATACAGAAGATGCTCATCAGACTGAAAAAGTATATTTCCTATAGTTTAGCTGAACTGTTATGACTCTTCTTCAGGTGTTCCAGATCTTCGATTTTTATACCTCAACAAAAAACTGAACTGCTCATCAGACTGAACAACTTTTATTAGAGCGTCATTTCTATATTCCCTATAGTTTAGCTGTACCATCATAGGTCAACATCAGGTGTTCCAGTTCTTCGATTTTTATATCTCAACAGAAAATGCTCATCAGGCTGAAATACTTTTGTTAAGGCGTCATTTCAATATTTCCTATAGTTTAGCTGTACCATCATTATTCTCCATCAGATGTTCCAGTTTTCAAAATAATTTGTACCCTATATTTTGCCCAGACTTAGTAGCTATATAACAAAAAAGGTTCATTCAAATCCGTCCAGTAGTTCCGAAGATTAGCGCGTACAAACAGGCAGACAGACAGATGTTTTTTTTTCAAATTCTTACTCTGTTGCTGTGACTCTATTGCCTAATTTTATTTTTATGTAAATTTATTCAATGTACAGGTTTTTTTCCACTGTTTTATTATATTATATGTATATTGGTTTCAACTTTGAACTTAATGATCGCGCAGCGAATTTAAAATCTTTGGTAGCCCTTCATTTAAGAGAACATCATCATTAGTTTAAGGCGGTTAGCGATAGGAATCAAAAATTCTGACTTTTGATCAGTCAATGCACCGTCTTCATCTTAATCCGAGTTAATCCTGTGTTTGGGGGTGTCGGTGCACAGTCAGTTAGGCCTGTGATAGCTACGCCACTATGTAGCACTGGCCTAACAACAGATGGTCCGCACCGATGTTTATTTAAAAACGGCAATAACAAATATCGCAATGATTTGTGGTTATTATTTGTTTCGAAGGAAGATTCCGCGCCGTCTGATGGATTGTGGAAATTGAATTGTTTTCAATGCCCACGTATATTCATACATATTCACAGTTATTCAGGTCGCATCTGAAAATCAGTGTAACACCATCTCTGGGTGATATGTGTACTGAGATCGACCTTTTTACATTGCTGCAACACAGACAGTTATATTAGCTAAGTAGTTTGTAGCTTAGGTAAATATTATTTAAGTGAAAATCAAAATCGAATCAATTATTCAGAAATAAGGCCTTCACAGACATGTATTACTGATAAAAAATCAATACATACATATAATAAAATTGAAGAAAGACCAAGTTTGTACATTGGATATTTTTTTTTTAATTCTTCATGAAATATACTTAGTTACTGATATAGATTACGAAAATATAGTTTTGGAATTTTTTGTCTGTCTGTCTGTCTGAACGCTCATCACTCGAAATCTACTGGACCGATTTGCTTGAAATTTGGTATATAGGTACCTTATATACCGGGTTAACATCTTAGATACATTTCATCCCGGTAAACGGTCAGGTTCCCGTAGGATAATTGAAAAACTAATTATGAATCAAAAATTCCTCGGAATCCCGGGTTAACATATTATAGATATTTCATCCCGGAAAATGAGGAGGGTCCTGTAGGAAAATTAAAATAACAATCCACGGAGCCGATTTACTTTAAAATTTTGTAGAAAGGTGTAAACAGAATATAAACAAATTGTTTTTATCGATTAAAGTCTGATATAGATATAATGGGCGCAATGTGTATCAATATATCAGTATAAAATTCTTCCTTTACTGAGTGACTGACTGACAGACAGACAACATACACCCGAAACTACTGGGCGGGAAGCTGAAATTTGGTATATAGGTGAGTGTAGGTGAGCACTAAGAGAGGATTTTTGGAAATTCTACTCCGAAGGGGGTGAAAGGGGTGAAATCTGTAAATATGAAAGTTCTACACCGTTGAAGTTAGTTAAAATTTGGGTTTTGGTTGTTTACAACAAAGTAATGAATACGTGTTTCCGATTTTTCTGACAATTAATCCTCAACCCCTTCGTAAGGGGGGTGAAAGATTGTATGGGACTTAATACAATTTTCAAGATAAAAAGCTGAAAATTGGCACACTTACTTTTTGCAGAAAATAACAGTAATAGTAAATACAAAAAATGTTCAATTTACGTTTGTGGGTAATAAAAAACCGGGACGTAAAACGTCATGGAAAATGGGACGGCACGCGTTGCAGAAAGCGGGAGTGGGAGTAGGAGCGGAAAATGGGAAGGAGACACGTAGTGGGAAACAGGACGGGACTCATTGCAAAAAACATGATGGCACAATATGTAGGAAAGAGTACGGGATATCATACTTTACATTACATAGCAGGAAGCGGGATTGGACAAGTTTGCGGGACGAGACACGCAGCGGGAAACAGAAAATTGAACTAAAGATGAGAAAAAATGCGAATTGTTTACCAGTCTTACAGAGTACGCGATAAAAAAATTACTGAGATTTTGCTATGAAATTCACGCGGGCGAAGCCGCGGGCAAAAGCTAGTTACAAATAAACTTTATATCTTTAGATCTTTCTATAGGACATTAGCATTAAAATATAAGTTACTTTTCCAGGAATGTAAGATTGTCGATTTTATATCTTGCTCTGTATTGTAGCTATATATTTATATGAGAAATTCCAAGTAGGATTATTGAGTAGATAAAGCGTGAAGAAGTAACAAGCAAACATAATATCAAATCACACAATGGCATTATGAGCGATAGCTATGTAAGGTCATGTTAACATAGGGGCTGTGGGCGTGTTAAGGCCACACCCACACTACGGCAGCGTTCCTTGTTTTTAATGGAATGGCGATAAAAAAGATCTATTGACAATTCGACATTGAAATAGACAATTTGTTAGATACATTTAATTAGGAATATAAATATTGAACTAGTGACCCGTCCCGGACTCGCTCGGGTAAAACCATAATAAATTATAGTTACACCAAAGCCTCAGCAATAGCACTATCTATATAAAAAACCGACATTAAAATCCGTTGCTTAGTTTTTATAGATCTAAATATAAATAAAGAAATATATTAGGACAAATCACACAGATTGAGCTAGCCCCAAAGTAAGTTCGAGACTTGTGTTCTGGGATACTAACTAACGATATTATATTTTATAACATATACATATATAGATAAACATCCAAGACCCGTGTCAATCAGAAAAAGATCATATTCCATCATGACCCGACCGGGGATCGAACCCGGGACCTCTCGGTTCAGAGGCAAGCACTTTATCACTGCGGCACCGAGGTCGTCATACATATAGACAAACAGAGTGAAGTTCTTGCCACTGAACCGAGAGGTTCCGGGTTCGATCCCTGGTCGGGTCATGATGGAATATGATCTTGTCTTAGATGTTTATTTATATATGTATTTGTTATCAAATATAGTGTCATTAAGTTAGTATCCCATAACACAAGTCTCGAACTTACATTGGGGCTAGCTCAATCTGTGTGATTTGTCGTAATATATTTATATTTATTTATTTTTTTATATTTTCTACCAGTCAACCTTATATTTTGTTCTTCAGTTATAATTAAGATAATATACTTAATGATCATCTTAATTATAACTGATAATGACTGAATGATGATAATGTTACATTCTCATCGAGTTAAAATATTTGTTTTATGATTGTTTGATCCGTTGTTTTGTATAAATACATTTTTAAACACTCTCATTCACACACAATACAATTGACCACCCATATAGTAGTAGTAGTTTTTGCGTGATGCGCGAACAAATATACAGACAGACAAACAAAAGAGGATTTTCCTTTTGTTGGTCCCATAAAGACCCCCATGAATATGTTTCTAAATATCTTCTACGTACAGACAAAACCTACTCACATTTTTTATTTGTATTGTATAGTTATACGTGCAATAAAGTTATTACTAACAAACTCGTTCAAATCTCAGATGATCATCTGTAGACTGCACCTTGTAGGAAATTAAATTATTTTTACACGCATATGTAAATAGCATGCTCAATAACCTTGACAATGTACTGATCTAATTGTTAAGGCGATGTGATTTATAATAGTTGATTGCCGGTAAGGTCATATCATTAGCTACTTTATGTCGCGAGAAATAAGGAAGTAGGTGGCTCCCTCTTTAGTCCCTCAGCTGAGATTTTTATCCGCATTGATCTCATTCGTTTGTAAATAAATGGTAAAACTGTTGTTTTCTTTTTTGATTTATTTCTTTCTTTAGTTTTTTTTTCAGACCAAGTTTATCTTCATAGAGAAACAGATTTATTTCGAAATGGTTTCTACGGAAGAATTTAGGTTAAACAATTTTTATCGTGATTTTCTCGAAAAAAAAAAACATTTTGTTTTTAGGAAACGGTGATGAAGGTTGGAGAACTTATGAAGGATTAGGAAGAAATACAATATTCTCCAATTAGGATCCTTTTTCTATTTGCCAATTAAGTTCCTTTATGATTTCCAGATTAAAATTATCATTAACACATAGCCATGACAGCTCATCTATAATAATAGCATGTCTAAAGTGAGTTGATGACAAGCAGTTGGCTTAATTTTTACGCTAACACCGCGCTTCACGGCTTCACGGCTTCACAGCCCCGAACGAAACCAGGAAATCACAAGGATAATTTTTTGGTTAAAATGTAATGCAAATTATTATATTTGCAATATTGTAACTTGATTTATTTTATTGAATATAATTATATGAATTGATAAATAAATAAATAAAATATGGGTGGCCCACAGACTTATACCTATACATATATTACTTGTTGCTTAACCACAAACTTCTATAATCTAATTAATGTATCGGTTCAAATAGCCGCAATTTATTTTTTGTTCTTTAAAACAGTATCAATTTAAAAGTCGTTAACAATAACATGTGTAGGTCAAAGCAATAGAATCAAAATTATCGCCTTGCCTCCAAGTCCATTGTCTAGCCTCTATTACCTCTACATACAGATCAATTCAGAACTTCATGTGCATTTCACTATACAACGAGTGTACAACCGTCTGGATATAAAAACCGGTCAAGAACGAGTTGGACTCGTGCAATTTTTTCTCAAAATGATAAATCGTCTAATATAATTTATGTATTTTGTGATCTTGAAAATATTTCCCACTAGGGGCGCGTCCCGGCTTCGCGCGGGGCCACAATAAATTGTACATCCAAACTTTCCTCACTATCTATTAGTGAAATCCGTACAAAAATCCGTCCTGTTGTTCTCGAGATCACGTTCATACAGACATACGACAGGTGGACTTATTTTTATAATTAGAAAGTTTCCTATATATATGAACGGATCTCAAACTTTTTTTTAATGTATCTGACGTTTTAACGACGATGCAGTCGTCGTGGTCTGCACACTGAAATATCTATTGGCGGTGTGAAATCCCATGAAGGTTTACATGTATAATTCACTATGGTTCGACCCGACCGTAGCCGAGAAGAGCTATATACGAGTATAACAATAAACTCACCATCAAAACTCGCATCAGGAATGCTCGTCTCCAAAATATCTTTAAAGGCCTTTATATGGTTTTCCAGGTTTCCTTCTTGCGGGACCCCCCCATTCCTGAACTTGTATTTTCCACTGGTTTCATTCTTCAGCAAGGCGGGGAACAGACCAGGGTCGTAGAGGATAGCAATCTTATCTCCTCGAAAGCTGTCACCTGTGTTCTGTATTATACCTGGAATTAGAAGTTTTAAGTGATAAATTAGAGTTTAATCATCATGGGGTGTCATCTTCGCATTGAAGTTTGGAGGTCAGCATACGGAGACCCTCGCGGCTTTGGGCCGCTATTTTCAGTTGGTCGTATCAAAGACCGGTCCAATTCTTTATGTCATCAAACCACTTTCGTCGAGGGCGGCCAGGAGGTCCTTTTGATCTTTTTTTTAATCTTTTTTTTTTTTTAATTAAAGTTTATTTAATCTATATCTATACATATACTAAAAAAACTGTGGGCTAGGAGATATTAAAAAACAGTACTTAATTAAGGGACTGTATGGGAACAATAGAAGTAAATTTTTTTTAAAATCTTTGTCCGTCTGTATGTTTGTTCGCGCGTTACACAAAAACGACTGAATGGAATTTGAAGCGGTTTTCACGGTTAAATAGCAGATGGTCTAACTTAAAATCTGGTATAGGTTTCATCGCGATACGTTGCTTAGAACCCGAGATATTGACCAATAGAATTAATGAGCGGATGCACATAATAACGCGGGCAAAGCCGCAGGTAAAAGCTAGTATAGGGAAACAAAAACTGGCGCACCAAATCGATCCAGGTCGTTGAATGGAACCTGCTTAGAGATGCACTGCATAGTGGGCACGTTCCAGTATACTTTGAAAGGCCGTCTCGTCTCGACCCGTTTGCTTGACTGCTCCGGCATCTCTATGACGTAATAGCTGCAACAGACGATATATAATAATAATAACAACTCAATATATAATAATAATGATGTAAATTCGTCCTCCTAATTTTTTATATATGTATAAGACCTATATTTGTTAATTGACGTCCTTGGAGAAAAAGCTGCGGTGAAATTTGTTGCGCCGCTTCTTTTTCACCTGCGCTTTGGAAGCCGGCAGTGGACTTAGTTTAAGTAATTTTTTGACGACAATAAGTGATGTATATTATCCTAAATTGAATAAAGAATTTTGAATTTGAATTTGACTCAAAGTTGCACGTTACGCTCCTCAAAGGCAAACAAAGACCTTTTCATCCTAGGTCTTACAGACAGCCCACTATGCAGGACCAACACTGTTCAAATCAGTTTCTTTCGGCATTTCTTCTCAGCAGTGGTCGTTCCGAAATGCCAGTGGTTTGTAGATTGTGAGAAATAACTATAAATATTGACGAGAAGTGACGAGTGCCTGTGAAGGCCTAATTTCTGAATAAATGATTTTAATTTGAATTTGGACATTCATGGAGGCTGAGGAAACGGCAAGCCACCTCCTATTGGAGTGCCATGGCGTTGCATCAACAAGAGAAGAGTTTGGGAGATCTAGGGACTATGAGCGAAGCTTGTATACTATCGGCGGTGCTGCGCTTCCTAAAGGAACTGTGTGCTGGCTGGAATGATCAACGGCTCAGCTCTTTGTATCTTTTTAAATGGATTTGTTACACATGGTTTTTAACTTATCTTTGAAAATAATGGTAATGTGATTAAAAAAATCTGGAATCGAGTGCGGGAATTGAACCCGCGCCCCTGTCTATCCGAGACAGTGTTCTTGACCACTAAGCTATCGAGACCATGCCAGACCGGCTGAATTAATTCATCTCTTTAATTTATTTTTGTAAATATATATATATACAATGAGATATACAATGAGATGGAAAAATTCTGGAATCAAGCGGGAATTGAATCTTCTCTTTGTATCTTCTTGTATTCCCGGTTGCGTTCACGGCTGCGAGGCCCGGGGCTCGCGTGAAGCTACTGCTCTTGTCTTGGCCTAAAATACAGGTTTAACCGAGTTCAGGCTCCATTCCACCTTTCGATATATTAACTTATGTTATTGGTGTGCTGTGGAAAAATAAATTAGGTACTATTTCTTTCTTTAATTTTGAAGATTTGACAATGATTTCACGACCTGTGACATCAGCCCTGTTTGGGAAAGCGGATGTTACCTAACTGCTGCGTGTTGAGTCCCTAACGTCACCTCGTACGATATCCACGGGAGGTTATGGAGTAGTTCTATACTAGGGCAGAATCACACGTCAAAATCGATGATGTTTATATGTAAATAGAAAAAAAAAACGTGCTGCTAGAAGGTCAGTGTGCGAACTATTGCGGACGTTATAACCGCATTACAGCTGATTCAAACATGAATTACTATGTTACTATGTATTTAGCTTACTATAACTTGAAATGTGCTGTTTTAACTCCCGACGCAAAAAGAGGGGTTATAACTTTGACCGAACTTAGTGTTTCTGTCAGTCTGTCTGTGTACGTGGCACCGTAGCTCATCAACGGGTGAACCGATTTGGATGGGGTTTATTTTATTTGAGAGCAAATTTTTATGCGGTGGTATTTAGATATGTTTGCTCAAAATCGGTTCAGCCATTCAAAAGTTGTAGCGACATGAATATTGAAAGTCGGGGTTTTTTATTTAGTCTAAGAAATAAAATTGTATAACTTTAAATAATGGTCATCTTTGAGATGTATATTTTAACCGTACTTCAGCGCATGTCAAGAAGTAAGCCTTCAGACCACACGTGGGTATTTCACGCATGTACTAGTATATACTATATACTACTATTATATACTTGGTATTAATAAATATTAATATAGAGAGAAATATTACTCGTAATTCGCCCACGTGAGTTTCACTGTGAACGCGGAACAGGCATGATTTTCATACAAACTTTCACCCCTATTATAGTGATTTTGGGGTTCATTCTTGTAAAAAAGTAGCCTATCTAGCAGCGCTTTAGCCGTGAAAGCGGAACAGACAGACTTTCGCATTTAAATATTAGTATTTTGTCGACGACGGTCCTTCATATATAACGTTCAAATACATTACCTCAACAAATATATTATTTATGAGTCACTCATATGTTCAAATGCCGATGTTAAATTGTTACATAACTGATGTCACGGTCAAAGTTTATTTTGTATGTAAACAAAATATTATAAAAGCATATTATATTTCACTATAAAATGTGAAGTATAAAAGCTAAGTTTCGAAAATAACTGGAAATACGCAAAAAAATAAAAGAGAGAGAGAGAGAGAGAGAGAGCGAGAGTCAGAGCGAAAATAAACATGTTTTTTTATTTTTATTTAAACTAAAAAGATCTCAGAATGGTAGAATTTATTATGTTTGATGCGAGCCTCATAATTACATAAATTAAACATTTTGGGACAAAAAAGTAAAAATCTTTGTGTAATCAATTTGTAATTGCTGAGTAAGAGTGCGGCCCCATTTCTCAGTCGTGCTCCGTTGTTTTGACGACGTTTTGTGTGGAGATCCGACGTACGTCAATATACGTGAAGGAAAACAACGTAAACTACTTTCGCTGTGCAAAATGACTCTAACTTGATTGGTCAAGTCAACAGACGAATATTAAAATGGTTGTTAATTATTAATTGTCTTGTTATAAAAAACTTAAATTAAAAAAAATCTTGTTAATTACTTTGCAATCTAAGTGAAACGTAGTGTAGATTAAACGCCTCGCTCAAAATGTTTCGGTATGTAACTTGGTCTATTAACTTTACTATAGTTGTTCTGAATCTCAAATTTGTTGTAAAAATTATTTAGTTTACCTACCTACAAAAATCCTTAAATAAAACAAAGTACTCTGCCGTGTCCGTCCGTCTGTTTGCGATAAGCTCAAAAACTACTGCACGGATTTTAATGTGATAATGATAATGTGATTTCTGAGGAAGGTTTAGTTGTATAATATACTTATTATGTTTTTACCCGAGCGAAGCCGGGACAGGTTGCTAGTTCAAAATAAAAGTGTTAAAATTGACCCTTGTACCCTTTAGACATGATTTAACACAAGTGTGTGTTTGTTTCTTTATATAGAAAAATAGAATAAGTAGGTACATCTTTTATTTCATCTATATAGGTACCTACATAATATAGCAGTACCTTTCATTGAAATCTGAAGTTTTAATAGGTACTAGGTACAACACACTTGTCTTACTTTTAAAGTTTCAGTCTACAGTCGTTCCTCTTCATAGTCGTATTCCTCATGGCTGAGGGTCGTGGTCATTACGTGGAATGAAACACACACAACAACTTTCTTGACAAATATTAATGGAGTGGTTTGCCATTGCCTTCTCAATTACAGACACAAGTTATTAATAATCAACCAGTGTGCAGGTTTCCTCACGATGTTTTCCTTCATCGGAAGCAAGTGTTGGTCGATGAAAACTACTATATATGAGTCAGATTTGTATACACACTCATGTGGCATGAGTAGGATTCGAACCTGGGACCTTTCGATCCACAGGCGGGTGTCTTAACCATTACACCACCACCGCTTCAGTCGTTAATAATATTCGTGTCCTAAATATAAACAGATATGTCTTAGAAATTTATCACAATTTTATCACTCGCACACGTGTAGGAATGACCTATTTTTGTTTGATAAACTTTACTGGGATTGCTTCGATAAACTTATTGGGAACTAGCAGCAGGTCACGACTTACCTAACATACTTAATTATACAGTTAAATTTTCCTCGGGAATTACACTTTCTATTGGTGAAAACAGTATGAAAATCCGTGCAGTAATTTTTGACATTTTCGCGAAAAGACGCGGCAGAGAAACTTTGTTTTATAACAAGGTTAATAAGTAACTAATGTTTTTATATATAGCTATCTTCTTCTTATCGAGCGTGTTATTGCTAACGCTGGTGTCAGAATGCATTTAAGTCAAAATCTATAATACGCCTTAAGGCATCTGATATGACTTTTGCTACTACCAACAAATATCTATGGCAATTAGCTTACACACTGTTGAACTAAACTGTCAACCTGTGCGCAGATTTCCTCACGACGTTTTCCTTCACCGGAAGCAAGTATCGAACGGTCTATTAATTAAAACTACTACGTGAACATAAGTCTAGATTCGAACCTGGGTCTTTTGGTTCACAGGCGTCTTAACCACGGGACCATCGCCGCTTCTATTCCGTTTTATGAATAGGCAATTCGACATGAACATAAAAATTTGAATAAGAAAATGTGTCGCCTCTAACCAACATCATGGAATGTTAACCAATTTTAATAACACAATTGCATTTTAATCAATTTTCAAATCTCACACAACCTCTAATATTAATTTAATGTTTTCTTTATTACGTTTTAATTAATGTGAATGACCACTTGTTAGCTATGATATTTTTAACTAGATTTTGCCCGCGGCTTCGCCCGCGTAAATTTCGTAGCCTTTCGTAGTACTCCTGGATGATTGTTGAATAGATAATGCTTTCATCACCGCTTCATCAAACACATCATAACCCTCCTTTAACTTCGCCGCAGTCGGGTATAAAATTACATATTATACTCGGTAGGACGAGCAATCGATTAGCAAGGGTAGCGAGTGCATCCAAACCTATAGATTGAATTACAGCTATGTCGATGTATCGATTATCGATTCTGGCCGGTGCATCGAGTGGCATTTTCTAATCGTGGTTTGAATTTTTATGGAAAAAGTTAGATTTCTATACTTTTTAGACTATTATTTCCATCACAATCGCTAAAACTGTTGTTCTCTCGCGATTATAGATAAACTGATATCTGCCTGGCAGAGATCTAGTCCAATTGCTGTCTAGTTTCTAGTCTATTTGTCTACCTAGTCTCAATTAGATGTAGTCGTAAAACTTACCCATCCTAACCTAAAAATCGATGTTGACTCATACGCCATTGACCTAGACAGTGACCGACCACACTCTATGGCCGTAACGTCAAACATCCACACAACGACTATATAGTTCAGATGTCTAAGTCTAGTAATAAATAACCTTATTGTCGGAAAATTAATATATTTTAGATGATAAATATTGTTACTAGCTGATTGCTGCAGCTTCGTTCACAAAATGTCACTTCTGGATTATTTTTTTTACAGTATCCTTTAATTGAGCTTGCGTCTTTTTCTACATGTATGAATGTTATTAAAATCGATTCAGCGATTTAGCTGTGGAAGCCAGAGATTTTCGCATTTTTTTTTTACAAAAATGTCATTTTTGCCACAAGCTTTCGTTGTCGTCTGAGAGGTTTCATTCAACGCGTGATAATATAAAATCGTGTGCAGTAAGCCTATGAGGAATTCCCTCGTCGGGAGCCGATCCTGGGTGCACCAACAGATCGTACATAAGTATATTCAGCTAGTTATGATAACATAATAATGCATTGTCATGGAAACTGAAGCGAAGTGACAAATAGGTACCTACTCTATTGGACACGTGGAAGTAGGTGAAATTTCACTTGCAAGATTTAATTACCGACAGACAAACAAACATGGTGTTGCCCCTACGTCGCGTCGCTTCAGTTTCCATTTATTTCATTATTATGATAAGCGTAACCAAATGGTGCAGCCCGAATCGGCTCCAAATGAGGGAACTTCTCAACCGTTTACAGCACGGACATTGGTTTTTTGTCAGACGTTAAATGCCATAAGATCTCTCTGACGACAATAAAAGTTTGTGATAAAAATGACACTTGTTAAACACTTGTTTCATTAGTACTATGTAATGATAACGAATACACTTCATTACATCAAACTGATTAGAATCCAGGTACATTAGTTAGGTACACCAGTTAGTGTGCTCACTCAAATGGTCAATCTGGTAGTGGCGTCGTGGGCCGGGTCGTGAGGTTCCCTCTATTATGGTTAACTACGCGATGGCTGTCCCATGCGTCAACTCGTGAACGGGTGCTGCCAGAGGGAACTGGTCATCTCGTTTCTCATATATTTTCATGTAAGTTAATTGTGTTTCGATATATATATATATATCTCTCGATGTGAAGCACAATTAACTAATTATATATATATATATATATATATATATATATATATATATATATATATATATATATATATATATTTTAATTATAATTTTAATTTATAATGTATATATATATATATATTGTATATAATTTTATAATGTATATATATATATATATATATATATATATATATATATATATATATATATATATATATATATATATATATATATATATATATATATATATATACATTATAAAATTATATACAATATATATATATATATATACATTATAAATTAAAATTATAATTAAATATATATATATATATATATATATATATATATATAATTAGTTAATTGTGCTTCATCATATATATATATATATATATATATATATATATATATATATATATATATATATATATATATATATATATATAATTTTATAATGTATATATATATATATATATATGTATATATATACATTATACAATTATATACAATATATATATATATATACATTATAAATTAAAATTATAATTAATATATATATATATACATTATGTACTTTTATATATTATTAGAAAAAAAAAAACATTGTAAGAAACAATAATGGTAAGCCGATCTGGCATGATAGGGACCAACACTGTTCAAATGAGTTTCTTTCGGCATTTCTTCTCAGCAGTGGTCGTTCCGAAATGCCAGTAGTTTGTAGCTTGTGAGAAATAACTATAAATATAAAGATTGACGAGAAAAAGTGCCTGTGAACGTCTAATTTCTGAATAAATGATTTGAATTTGAATTTGAATTTGGTAGGTAGTACCTGTACAGCTTTCTATTTCTAGTTACATGTTAGATAATAGTACTTGCTTAGATAACTGCCAGTTACCATCGCTTCTAGCGCAGAAAGTAACAATATTTCTAACCACCAAATAAAAACAAAGGGCTTTAGTATAAGTTCTTCGTTGTTGTTTTGTTGCCCGCATCTTCATCCGTGGTAGCCTATGGAATTCTGGTCATGAATTGTATATCTCTGTCTCATCTTCGCGCATTCCCGGTCACATTCGGAGTTGGGACGCCCCAAATCCAGGGTTTAATGTAAAAAAAAATATATGAAAAATTAACCTTTGAGATTCGGCTCCGATTTTATGACCGGCCGCTTATCTGCCGTCGACCCTCTTTGGGAATGCGGTTGGTAGGTTTGTGTATTGATCAGATTTTTTTAACTAAAATGTATTTTCATTATCTTTAGTTTTTAGCAACTATAACTAAAGTACAATAAATATTAATTATCTATACTAGTTTATGTATGTACAGTCGACAGAATATATAAATTCTTTGCATATTCTCGTAACTTATATACTATAGGTATATACTTTTATGCGTTATCATTGCATAAAAGTATATACCTATAGCATATACGAGGTATAACCTTCCAATGGCGCATAAATAAGGTATAATATTTATAATAAATATTAATAATAAGACTAATATATTTTGTTCTATGACTTTTCTAAACATAATAAATACAAAAATTTTCCTTATTTTAGTTTTAATGTCGTTTCTATAAAACGTTAACTCTATGTTCGATTCCGCTACATAACGCTACTGTACTGTCTCGTGTTGCTTGGCTATTACATAGAGTTAAGATGTGTAGAATCGTATATTAGATTGTATTTTTTATAATAAAAAAAGAAACTACAAAACTACACTACATTTTTTAATCACGAAAAGTCGTAGAATAAAAGTTGCTTGTTTTGATGTACCCAAGTAGTATTTAGGTTATGCGTTTGATACCTGTAATCCTGTATATACCTATCATCGACTGTTCTAATATTATGCCTCTCTTTTCACTTTCACACATTAGTCACCGCAACAAAAGATTTACCCAAAGATTTTAACATAATTTCGTAACCTACATTAATCATTATCTTCAGAATGAACAAAATAAGCACAAATAATTCTTTGTCTTGTCTGTGTCAAGTGACAAGAGGTAATCTGTACATGAAATATTAGTTGTATGGGATAATCTTTAGTAAATATCTTATTTAATATACTTTTTTGAGTACTTTATAGGACTAAAAGAAGTTTTGTTTTTTTATTTTGTCTGTCCGTCTTTCTATCTGTCTCTATATTTGATCGCACAACACGAAAAAACTATTGGATATTAATTTGTCAAAGATATGAATTTTATTATATTGAAGCGGTGGTGGTGTAATGGTAAGACGACGTGAACCGAAAGGTCCCAGGTTCGAATCCTACTCATGCCACGTGAGTCTGTTATACCACAGTGTATACCAATCTGACTCATGTGCAATAGTTTTCATCGACCACAACTTGCTTGCGGTGAATAAAAACATCGTGAGAAAACCTGCACACACCTACAGTGTGAAATGAAGGCATTGGCAAACCACTACTAATATTGCCAAGTCGTTATGTGTGCTTCATTCCCTTTAATGACCACGACCCTCAGCCATGAGGAATACGACAGAAGGAGGTGGAGAGAGTTAGACTGTTGTTATTGAACCATGAACCAATAATCATACAAGCATTTGTCTTTGTCTATATTATTTATCTTGCTTCGTCTATCCCCATCACCAAGTAATAATTTAAGCAATGAAAAATTCAGGACTCGATCGGGGAAATATTTCTTCATATTTTTTTTTTAATTTTAATTATTAATTTCTATTTACACTATTAATTTGATCATTGTATTATGTTTGCTTGCGTCCACGCTTAGGTGACAGCTGAAAATCAGCGGTTGCTCTCCCCGGGCAGCATTGAGCTGAGCTGCGGCCTGTTTGTGCGCCTGTGCACACTTACTGCATGTCACATTTGTAATCTTTAAAATTTTCTTAAGATTGTTATTGTATGTTGGTGTGAAACAGTAGTACGAATAAATGATATATCTATCTATCTATCATTTTAATTTTTTAATCATTGTGTGACATGATTATATTATGCTTTATAAAGGACCTACTTAATAAGGTTCTTACTACTTCAATTTTATGCTATTACTAATGAAATTTCATAATTAGTTTCTCGCGGTGCCTTTGGATTATAAATTGAAGATGACAAAACATAAATTAATTTACAAAAATAAAGTTGTTTTATATTAATTGTAATTATGTGACATAAATGATATAATAAAAGGTGAAAACCCAGAAATTGTTGTGAATTTAAAAATAAACTGCTTTGTCTTGTCTTATTTTGGCAAGAAATCAAACATAATAATACCATTTTTTTTCTCAGGTCACTGACATCTTGCATAGGTATTTGCATATTTTTTCGTCAAAGAAATATTATTTGTTCATAGTCACTTGTCTAGCTTTATATACTTACCTACTTATTCAGGATACATAAATATAGGTACAAAGTAAATAAGTTTTATTCTATATTTAATTTACAGTTCTAGTTTTATTGTGAAAAATGGAATATATATTTTAAATATTTTGTATAATAAGAAATATTATTATTTATGCCCATATAATACAAAAATAATACATTTATGTACTCACTTATCATCACATCTGACGGCGTAACTGGCCAAAACGAAAAACAGAAACGAACGCATTTTCACTTAAAATTAAAAAAAAAGTTAATAATCAAAATAATACTGCACTCAAATACTAGATGAAATTAAAAATAAAACTTGTTTATGTCATTTTAGAATTCAAATATCGAACGTAATATTTCCCGCCAATTTGAAATGCCGCGCGATACGCCACATGTGTGAGCGATCGCGTTAAATACTGAAGAGTTGTATCGTGTGTGATAGACTAGGAGCTAATTTATTTTGTTATGATAATTTTATGAAGACAGCAAAAGCGGAAGATTTTCGCGCGTATTTATTTAATGAAATAATGGAGGTCGTTCATAATTTTATCATTATGTAAATGAACAGGTCCAGTTTATTTACTGACCTTTTCATTCTAGATCAAGCAAGGAGTTTTCAAACAAATTTCAAGCAAATTATTTGCATAACATTCGGTTTGAGTAATTAACATCTCAAATATTGTGTGTGGTGAACCAAAAACCATTTTATTGTAACATAATATACTTAAATGTTTAAATATTTGATTTATAAAGGAAAAGTTTCGCGTTTGTTTGAGTCTAAAGAAAGGTTTTATTTTATATTACCGAAAAAAAAAGGTTAATAAAAAACAATTCTGAATGTTAAATGGGCATTAGTATATTAGTGATTAAAAATTAAGCAATACATTAACTAATTTGTAAAACAGTTTTATGCTTCAGTGGCTATGCTTTTTGATTAAACAAAGGTAGATTTCAGAATCTACCTTTGTTTACCTCAGGGTAAATAAAACAAAACACACCATAAAACGTTTTCACGATAATTGAAACAATAAGTTCTTAGCAGTAAGATCAAAAAGCGAACAATCTTTTGAATCGTATTGTCTTTTCTATTCGTGTTTCTGTCAAGTCAAACGTGAGTTGAATTGTGTCCTTACATATGTGGAATTTTACGCTACGTATTATGGTAATTTAAATGTGAACGTGATCTTTTGTTTTGGTCAATATTCTTAGAAGTACGGTATGGCATTTTGTAAACTATTATTTCCCAATGTAATTAGAATAGTACATTACTCCCTAATATTTAAAGCTCGATGTTTTATTTTTATAAGTTATGATATAAGACATTAATGCCACAAATTTTAAGCATTTTAACTAAATTTACTGTGCTGATTGTTTTATCTGACTAATTCCTTCTGACAAGTTTGAAAGTAGAAAACAAACAAAATACATAAAAATTAAGTAAATACGTAAAAGAGGATTGTTTCGACACCACAAAAATATATTTCCATTTTTTCTCCTAAATTTGCGATGACAAAAAATTTCTATTTAAGAAAAATACTACGCACTAGCTCCTACACTAACGGAATTGAAATTTTGATAACAAGATTGAAAACACAGCCCTGCATTTACCTTATCAATTGATTACTTACATATCCACAAATTGTAACCTTAAAAGCCTTCGAGAAGCGGCACAAAATCAATTAAAAATTTCCGCTTAGATAAGACTGACAAACTTATTATTGAGTCGAACAATTCAAATATGGACTCTATTACAAAGATTTACAGTTTGTTTTGATGGGAAATAATATGTTTGTCTTGTCAATTGGCTCGTGCGGGCAATTCACACTTGTGGTAATCATTAAGAGGACTGTTGTAGGCATTTAGCGTTGCGCATTATGGATATAATTTGCCGAACTTTGTGCGGAATCGGTATACATTGCTGGTTTTTCATTGCGGTAAATAAAAGCTCTCATACAAACTAAGCAATGTTTATTCATTCTCGTCGACATCTGAGTTCGATGATAGTGTGTAGCCGGTTAGAGATGCTTCGTGTTATTTCAAACAAATTATTTTATTTTTATTATTAAATTTTATGGAATAGATACATACCTCGTCTTTACCCATTACGAGGAAGACAGAACCAAGGGTTTCTATCGAAGAGAAATAAATAAAATAAGAAATCAATCATTATATTCATATATTTTTACGACATACATACATACATACAAAAGCCTACAATAGTAATGATAGCTTTGCTAGTAAAGCGCGATAGGAAAGTAATAAGTTTATAGCCCTTTCCCTTGATTGGCTCTTACGACCGGCGCGGAAGGAAATCTAGCACAATCAAATCTATGTTCTGTGTTTCGATCCCCGCTTAGCATGGTTTCATTGTAAATGTAAAAATAAACCTCAAAATTTGAAGATTTGGCTATGATTTTACAACCAGTCTGTCTGACCTCAACCCTCCTTGGGAATGCTATGGTTGCCTATCGACTGTCAAGGCTGTGTCCGCCATCCGGCGGACGAGGCGACTAAGGGACACACAAGACCAAACTTTATAACCACGTGGATACGGGGTTATAAAGTATAAAGTTTGGTCCTGTTCTATGGATACAGTAAATATCCCAAAAGGATAACAAAAAATGAGTTTTATGACCATTTTGGGATTCACAGCACATAGTACTGTGACTTGAGAGGCTTGCGTGGGATAGATACAACACGTAGCGGTTTTTTTGAAGAGTTTTCATGTTTATATAGTTTTATAGTGAGCAAATAAGTATGCGTGTTACCGAATGGTAATCAAACACCACAATCCATAGACAGCGGCACCCGATACGGATCACTGGTGCGTTGCCGACTTTTTGAGAAAAAGATAGACTCTTTTCTTGAAAGCCCCAATGTCGAAACTATTAGGGAACACCGATGAGGGAGAGTTTATTCCATAGTTTAGTACAGCGCAGGAAGAAGTTACGTGATAACACAAGTTTATTTATTACACAAATTAAAAAAACCCCTGACTTTCAATACTTATTCATTACGCTACAACTTTTGAATGACTGAACCAATTTTGATCAAACATATATCTAAGAATCAAACAAATATCAAATAAAAACCGCAATCCAAATCGGTTCAGGCGTTGGTCATTACAATACGTCAATTTTCTTGAGGAAGGAATAATTTCCAAAATCAATAATTCATAAAATTGACATTACTACAGTACAGAGTAATTAATGTAAAGTGATATAGTAAAACTCATTGTTGTCTTTGTTAGAATTTGAAAAATTGTAATGACAGCGCGACCGCAGCGGCGTACGAAACGCTCTGCGAACCACCTTGATGAGCTACTGTGCCACGTACACAAACAGACAGACAGTCACACTAAGCGGGCAAACTTATAACAGCCCTCGTTTTACATCGAGGGTTAAAAAACGGAATGTAGTAGAGTGACAACCGTTAAAATCACTATCTTGAAGGTTGGGGTGGAGATTTCTCCGCACGTCGAGAAGAGCTGTGATACGTGATTATATCGAGCAATATACACGACTAATACTTTCCGCGTATTTTTTAAATATAAAATAACACGTAATAGTATAGTTTATTAATAAGAAGTGCTGAATACATAGAATGGGTACATGTTTGTTTGTTTATGATAACTGATCCTGAAACTTTACACTATGCTCAGCAATTCTTAACTGCATTCAGGTCAATGCGTGTTGTAGTTTATGTTCGTCACGATACACGATACACGTCTTTCGTGGGTCAAAGTGTAAAATTAATCAATAAACTCCCTGCAGAGGCTATTAATCTACAATGAAAAAATTTAAAACTTATGTTAAGATAAATTTAATGGATAAAGCGTATTACACAATTAACGCCTATTTGACTGATAAAAACGCATGGATCCTCCCGACAACTTTGCCATTCCACACATGATCTCTTACTTTTATTTTTATTATAATAATTCATATATTGTGACATTTAAATTTTATTTGTAAAACATGTACGTGATTTGTGATCTTCAAGTGTCTGAATTATACTTCTATTTCGACGAATAAGATTTGTACTTAATTATGTTAGTATGGGGAGGCAGGTGGTCTACTTTTAATTTCCTCCCTTTTCGCATCAAGCTCATCTCTCCTGCGTTCTTCAAAGTTTTGTACATTTTCCTGTATCAAGCGTCATAATGTATACTTATGTAACTGCATCCTGAAGTGCAGCTATTAGCTTTAGCCGGTTATACCTAGGTCTAACCGGTGACAAATAGGTGATGACTTCCTGCTAAGCATATTGTTCGGCTTCGACGCTTGCCGCGGTTTCGACGTACATTGCTGTTTTTTTTTTCCTTGCAGTAATAAAATGCTAATTTAAAAACTACGCAGTGTATATTCATTCGCGTCGTCATGTAGTGTATTTACAGCACTAGAAGCTTGAATACACTAGTTAATAATGAATCAATCCCTACTCAGAATAATCTTCCATGCTGCAGCGAAATAAAAATATAGAATGCTAGCTGCTCCTCTTCCCGCGCAGATTGGCAAAGCCAATAAAGGGAAAGGGCTACAAACTGAGTTTCTCAAAGGCGATGGCATAGCAAACTGTCACTAGTTTCACAACCCTTGATTCTGTCTATTCCGTAAATGATAAAAGAGTGATACTGTATCTGTCAGAAAATAGGAAAATAAAAGTTACGAACTTCGTTAAATGTTTTATTAAAATTAACAAGCCAGGATACTTACTTTCAATTAATTATTAAGTAAGTACTTATTACAAAAACTATGAAAATAATAATGAGATGAAAAAAATCAGGAATCGCGCGGGAATTTATTATTATTTTCAAAAATTAGTTAAATAGCATGTGTGACACGTATAACAAATCCATATACTTATTACTTAATTACATTAAAGCTTAAGTGCTTACATTTTCTTGTTCAAAATAATAATAATATATATAATTATAAGAAAAATGTGTAACAATTTATATTTATATTTGCAAAGTAAAACTTCCCTGTATCATCCAATTCGTTTTCACAAGTTACTTCTTTAGATCTATATTTGTCTATGATTTTTATAAATTCAGGCAATTTGGAATTAATCAATAACCCACAGTGCCGCTTCTGTTGTCCCGTCATCTTAATGTTGCTGACGTTGGAACGACCTTGCAGTCGCTATGGTCGCAGCCAGACTTTTTAGGTTTGTCCGAAGTGGAAGCTTGATGTCGTCAAGGATGATATGCGTGCCAAAGGTCTGACAACTTGGGATGCCGACGACCATGCGAAGTGGAGACACAAAAGTTGGAAAGCGGTCTCCAACGCTCTATGGCTTGAAACCAGGAATGTAATCAGATGAAAGAGAGAGATAAACATTAATATTTTCTTCGAAATTTTGAAACCTAATGAATTTTTTTGACTTATTTGAAGGTGATTTGAACCTGGTATTTATGAAGAAAATATACAGCTTTCTCTCTCTTTATATGATTAGTTTCTTTACTGTATTGTGTTGTTTTAACCTTTATTGTAACAAATACTAGCAGTAATACATCATTAGAATTTAAGACATACTTACATGTAATCTTTCTATTATCAACGGTTTACGATTGTAACTTATTATTAGAACAAATATTAAGAACATCCTTTAGGTCATCCATTGAACTTTATGTGGTGGTAAAATAGCGGAACGCATAAACATAAGACAACACAATTAAAGTTTCCCCTAAGAAGCTTTCTGGTTCCCGAAATAGCTCTCAGGCCGGAACCTCTTGAAGCTCCAACCGAAGCTCCTCTGTGTCCCGGCGATCCTGTTCAGGCTGGGAGACGATGGCAGAGAGTCTCCCATCTGTGATGAGGGGAGAGACTCTCCTAGCTGGATCGAGTCCTGAAACAAATAGGTTTTTATCTACATATTATTCACGGGACTTAGCACGAACCGTCCATAAGTGATGTATATCATCTTACATTGAATAAAGAATTTTGTATTTGAACCTTTTTTATTAGTCTGGCTACGACCATGGGGACTGCAAGGTCGTTGAAGCGTCAGCAACAATATGTATGTAATAAGTTTTTAAATAAAAAACGTTTTTATTGTTGATACGTCTTTATAGTTGTATTTACATTATAGCTAATAATGATGATAATGATCAGACAAACATCGGGACAGGTGAAACAAAAATAGAAAAAGCTTGTAAATAAAAATATACAAACTGACACAATACCTGACTGGATATATTAGTTGGCGAAACAGAGACATTAGTTGGGGTAGACAGAATGTTTCTAGAACTTTTGATGTCCTCCTCGAAGATCTTGAGCCGACTGGCACTACACAGTGGTGTCTCAACTTGTTCCACTGAATTCAGATTCTCTGCGTCAATCTCATAGGATTCTTCTTTTTTGGAGTAACTGGAAAAGAGGACTTGACTTGGCGCCAAAGCTTAATGTAATACCGGCTCCACACTGTCGTCGAACAGTTTGCCAAATTTTGACGGATTCGGTACACATTTCTGGTTTTTTATTGTTGTAAATAAAAGCACTCATACTAACTACGCAATGTTCACGTATTCGGCAATGTCGGCATGTGTCTGAGTTCGGCGACAGTGTCAAGCTGGCACGAGACATTATCCTCGTAATCAGACTGTCTTACTATTTAACAAGTTATTAAGAGAGTAATTACTAGAGCGGCTGATTCTAAAATCACACGAAGCTTCGAAGTATCAAGGTTTATTTTGAACTGATTCAGGACTTCAGATACGCTCAGACCTGGATGAAACCTCCTGGTTACATTCGTACAATTACGCTGCGAAGATTAGTGAGAAAGTAAATATGTACTCAGACAAAAATTAAAAGATTTGTTATATATAGATTAGATCAAGTATCTCAATTTTTTGTGACAACCCTGACCGCATATTAAGAGATTTTTTTTTATTTAATAAATAAATAAATATATTAGGACAAATCACACAGATTGAGATAGCCCCACAGTAAGTTCGAGACTTGTGTTATGGGATACTAACTCAACGATACTATATTTTTATAACAAATACATATATAGATAAACATCCAAGACCCGGACCAATCAGAAAAAGATCATTTTCCATCATGACCCGACCGGGGATCGAACCCGGGACCTCTCGGTTCAGTGGCAAGAACTTTACCACTGCGCCACCGAGGTCGTCAAATTCACGCTTTCATTTTATTAAGCTTACTGTAAGACATTCTTGAACCGGTAACCCCACATGATCTCCTTAGAGAGGTACGAGGTTCTGCTCTGTGTCACCGTTCCCATGTTCTTGGAGGAGCCAGTGAGACAGACAACTATCTCGAATCTGCAAGTAAAAACACTTTTTTACAGAAAATGATCGTCAACGTCAAAACATTTAACTGTCACAATCACTTGTTCAGGTGTCAAATTTTAATTATGTAATATTAGATTTTACCCGCGGCTTCGCCCGCGTGATTTTTCCAAGGGAAGTGTACTTTTTCCCGAAATGAAAATTGCTACGGCATTTTCATTTCGTATTACATTCATATCCTACTCCGTACTCTTAACAATATGTATGAGAAATTTCAAGAAGATTGCTGATTAGATTTGTGACAACCAAATAAACTAAACTTATTCACGGTCGTCGGAATGAATACTTCTGCCATAGTATTCATTCCGACGACCGTGCAAAGTGATAACGAAAAATTAGGTTCTCAAATCGAGTTTTGACCCTCAACGACTCGGGAAAAAGCCAAGAAAATGCTCAAATGACAAAGAGAATTTAGTAAAGTGTGCTAGGTCTAGCACACACAGAACCTACGGATACAGACGGCACAGCTACCAGATCTACAGAATGCATAATACGACTTTGCTATTTACATCCCACCATCGAATCGACTCGCAGTGAGACGCAGCTAACCAATCACAGCGCGCCATTCTGACGTTACAAAAACCACACAGCAATGTGATTGGTTCGCTGCGTCTCACTTCGAATCGAATCAATAATGAGAAGTGAAATGCAAACTCGCACTTCACCCTCAGATCTTTACTTGGACTCTATTTTATCTGAAAAATCTGTACAAAGTACCTGTAATCCATCATATCCTGAGCGGAGAACTCATATAAGGGGCTCTCGGCGTTAATGACGTGGACAACTGTGATTGGCCAGAGCAGGAACGCATTGGCTTGCTTCAACTTCAAGGATTGAATGTAGTTGTATACCAGCTCGCCTTCTAATGTCCTAGAACGAAAAGGACGGTGAATGTGACATTTGTGATTAAGCTAAAAGGGGATTATTCCTTGATTAATCATCCTCATCATCATCAACAGCTATTTAAACGTCCCCACTGCTGGGGCACTGGCCTTCTTTATGGATGAATAAGGAGTTTGGGCCATGACCCCCCACTCGGGCCCATTGCGAGTTGGCGGGTTTCAACAACTGCAAAAACAACTGGGCCTAACGGCTTTACGTGCCTTCCAAAGCATGAAGGAACTCTATATAATTTTGTGACCATCCAATGACCGACCATTGTGAGAGTGTCTTAACCGTCACTATCATAGGCCGAGCGCGCTAATCACTGTACCTTGATTATTGGAACAATTGGCACCTCACCAGAGGTAGATCTTTGTAACGAGATCGTCTGCATAGGAGCATGAAAAAGTTAATTTATTTAGAACTAGCGACCCGTTCCGACTTCACTCGGGTAAAAACATAATAAATTATACCCCTAAACCTTTCTCAGGAATCACTCTATCTATTGGTGAAAACCAAATGAAAATCCGTGCAGTAGTTTTTGAGTTTATCGTGAACAGACACACAGTCAAACGCGGTAGAGGACTTTGTTTTATATTATGTAAGGATAAAACTTGTCCTACCGAATAGGTTTTAGAATGTAGGCTGTGATGGTGCTGGCGATGAGGTGGTGGTTCAGGAGGTCCCACACCCGGAACTGGAGACAGAGTTCACCATCTCGAAGACAGATCTGGAAGAGTAATTTATTTAATTTAAACATGTATTTAGATTCATTAAGGTTCCGTCCTAGGATAGGACGGCTGAATATACTCTCGTGGATGTCGTACCTACGAGGTGACTAAGGTAGTCTAGGCAGCTGATATGCAACAATAGCATTCCCAACGAGGGTTGATAAATAACAGCCAAATATTAAATACTTAGGGCTATTTTAACGCTGTCCCCGGGCTTCGCGGGTCATAGCCCCGCATGCAACCGGGGACATGCGGAGATGAGGACGATAGATTTATTGAGAGCCATCACGTGTCCCACTACTGGACAATTTATTACTCTTAAATCTTTTATAGCTCGGATGAGAGAGTGTGTATCTTGGTTGATCTTCAACTGTCTGTTGATCTGTTTTCAGATCTGAACCTCCTCAAACTCCAGTAGAAGCTCATCTACTGGAGTATGTAAATAGACTACTGGATTAGATTTTTAAGCCACTTTAGAAAAATCTTAGTGATGCACTAACGATTTTTTAACTATTATCATACATATTCCATTTAAGACTTACATAAGTATGTACTAATGAAATTACATATAATAAATAAATATTTGTATTACAATTATAAGTAGTTAAAATGATGTAAGATGAAATTCAACTCAAAAATAAAACTATACGCGGGGTAAATAGATTCGTAATTCCTTTTGGGTTATACAATTTATATCATTGTACACCATACTACAAAAGACGATTGTTACATCTGTCTGTTCCACTTTGTCAACATATAAACAAGACTTGCCATATAATTTGAGAGCTGTTATAATAATCACTGTTTTGGAAAATGTGAATGTATTGACGTGTTTAGTAAACACGTTCTTTGCTCGACTCTATTTACCAAACAAGTCCATATTTCAATTTAAATACATACACACGTGTTCAAAAGTTACGGTAAAATTTGTGTATACTCTGTTTTGCAAGAGAGGGATAGGCAATCTTTAGAAAATTTTACTTCTTTGTTTTTTATTAAATTTTTCATTTAGCTTCACACTAGCGCCACCAACTAATTAAGTTTAAAATATTCAGTACTAATGGAATGCAATTTAATATAATAAATACCGTAAGAGCAGTGTTTATTATAATTAATGTGGTAACAAAATATGAAAGTAGTTTAAAGTTTTAACTTTTCAAGAAATCGTATAGTTATCTTATAGTTATTCAGCATTAGTAATTAAAAAAAGGTATTTTATCTTCAAGTACATGCATAAAGAATCAAATAATAACGATAAAACAATAATGAAGGCAAGAGTAAAACATTTGTTTGAGAAAACTCATTTAACTGCGGCATGCCCATAGCTCGGCATTAGTATTTTAGAGACCATACACGAAATACATCGCGTGGCAACATGAGGAACTATCAATAACAGATAAGTCACATTGTTGTTTGCAGCGACAATAGCGCCATGACTGCGGGACATATTTCGTGGTTTTTACCGCTCTGGATTCCATGGGAGGGATCATTTACATTATTGATCTTTAGATTGTATTTGCCTAAAAATAAGTACTTACAGCAGCTCTCCTACTGAAGCCCACAGATGAGACGTGACGGTTCGGCCGGACCAGCTTCGTGAACAGAAGACTGGACAGGCCTCCAGAGAGGGCTGTGCCGGCTACGATCTGTATTGCAAACAACAGATTTTATCAGGAGTCATGTTTTATGATAAAATGAATGAATGATAAAATCTGACTTTATTGAACTCAGATTTTATAATTCTGTTTATCATTCACAATAAATAAAAGAAAATATATTTCAGTACAGTTATGTCCTATCACAATCACAATGACGACGATGCTAGGACTCCACCAAAGCTGTGCCATGTGGAGCTGACCGTAGGGTATCGATCAACGAATTTGTCAAGAATTATGTAACGCTATTGGTGGCCACACGGTGCCTTGCGGTTTTCGAATAACCAATATATTACAAACAAATGACGAAATTCTATTGGTACTTTGAAATTCAGTTCTGCACAATATAGTTTTCATGAAGTCCCAGCCTACAAAGTTAGTTCAATTGACAACTTTGAAGAAAAGGCTTGTTGAGTTGCGCCGCTTCTTTTTCATCTGCGTTTTGGAAGTCAGCCGTAGACTTAACTTTGCAAACAATGTAAAAATAAAGAATTTTGAACTTCCACGCTTTCTGGCTGATAAATAAATAAATAAATATAAATATATTAGGACAAATCACACAGATTGAGCTAGCCCCAAAGTAAGTTCGAGACTTGTGTTATGGGATGCTGACTCAACCATACTATATTTTATAACAAATACATATATAGATAAACATCCAAGACCCGGGCCAATCAGAAAAAGATCATTTTCCATCATGACCCGACCGGGGATCGAACCCGGGACCTCTCGGTTCAGTGGCAAGAACCTTACCACTGCGCCACTGAGGTCGTCAAGGAAGGAAGGAGAAATAAAGGAAGCAGGAATGCACTAATTTGAGAGAGAGAGATAGAGAGAAATTGAACAAACATATCACCTCCAATACCATGATGATGATAGCTTCAGGGCATTCTTCGTTGGGATATCGGACACCGTAGCCGATCGTCATCTGCAATTTGAAATTATATTCATTATTCAGTCAAAAAACAATATACTTTTGCCTAAAGTCATCAAAAAATCTTAACTTAAATAAAAATAAAAGTGTTCAATGTTTTATTTCATCTAACGTGTTATTATTCCCTGCTAAATATTTCTTTAAGTTGCTTCATTTCACACTTTAGAACTTAGTTTTAGAATTGAAGAAAGCACCTAGTGACTAAATGATGATGATAATTAAATTGGAGTGCAACGTTTTAGAGACATTTTCCTACAGAAAGAAATCGTAGTATCGAACCTTAAACTTGGCTTGACTTTATCTGGGGATTCCATTACTTTTTATAGAGAAATAAACAGCATTATCGGACATGTCATTTTTTAAAAGATGTTTTTGTGGGAATGACTTTACCTGTGTCTCCACAGACATCATGAGGAGTCCTGCAAAAGAAGAAGTGCCTGTAATGCAATGCTCCTTGCCGTCTCCAATGTCATCCGCGTAGGAAGTCGACACGGCGTACCAGATGCCGGCGAAAAACAACCAGAAAACAAAATGGCTGACGATCATGCCCAGGATGAGGAAGCGCCATTTGCTGTTGATCTGGAAGACGAAATGGCGGCGGTTAGGATTTGAAACAATAAAACAATAAAACCACAAAGAAATCTTTTGGCTGACAGAGAATGTACGTACGTATTATATTAAGTAAAATAGAATAAAAAAGATTTTTATTACAAGCATACACGTAAACATACATAAATATGTGTGTTTATGGGTCAGAAGTTGTGTGCGCATCACAATAGGTAACTCAGTGTTACGCTGAGCGAATTCCTAGCACTGATTGTAATAAATGATTTTTTAAAATTAATTAATTCGACGATTCAACTTATAAGGACTCACAAAGTTTAATGAAGTTGCTTTACTTCCTATTTACATCTCTATTTAATTTATCTTTGTCCATTAATAAGGAAAGCCAATGCTCCTGTAGTGGGAACTTTGCGATTGAGTCTGTCTACCTTTGAGATGTAATAGTAAAGCTTCTAAACCTTTTAAAAGGCTTGGGTGGCTGAAGAAGATGTTCAATTTTCTAGATACATCGATAGAAGAAGTATACGTATACTGCTTGCAAATAAGAATTTGTTTACAGCAGTGAAAGTAGCAATGGCAGAATTTTCATAACGGACTCAAAACATTTCTTTTTTTGCATAAGTTTTCATTATTTAGTTTCACTTGTCCCAGTGTTCTATTGTCGTTAGTTACCTACTTGGCTAAAATTTTACATGCATATGTGAATAGGATTGTTCAAAGTAGTGCTTTCATAGTTTATTTCCACACCGGAATAAGTGATTTCTCCCACAGATTGAGTGTGTTTACGAATTCTTCTACGGCCGTTAAGCCTCGATGCCCAAGGCCCACCTTTTTCTCGTCCATTTTGCAAGGTCTTCGGCATCTTTAGTTGTCAGACTATCGGTACGCATATCTCCCTGGATACCGGCACTTTTCCACCAGAGAAGTATGAATGTATTATATACTGTTACAATATATGGTAGATCTTGGTCTTGAGATAGCTTATGAATGCTTGAAACTGAGCAGTTTCAAGTTAATTATAAACACTGCTAAAGACTAATCTTTAGCAGACTCGCTTTGCGAGTCCAGTTTAGAGGTCTTTGAAATAATTTGAAACTACGTATCAAGGATTTACCTGAAGTACTATATCGACGACCTCGGTGCGCAGTGGTAAATTTCTTGCCACTGAACCGAGAGGTCCCGGGTTCGATCCCCGATCGGATCATGATGGAAAATGATCTTTTTCTGATTGGCCCGTGTCTTGGATGTTTATCTATACATTATATGAATTTGTTATAAAATATATTATCGTTGAGTTAGTATCCCATAACACAAGTCTCGAACTTACATTGGGGCTAGCTCAATCTGTGTGATGTGTCCTAATATATATATATATTTATTTATTTATTTATTTGTATCTTATCACTTCGTATGTACATAGGTATGATGTATAAAGACTGTATATAAAGACTTACGACAGTGTTGACGATGTCTCTCATGTACTTGATGGACTTCGAGGGTATGTTGCTCCTGACTGGAACATTTTCCTCACCGTTCTTGAGGACCACTCGCCGGGACCTGATCCTGCGGCCATGTTGGACTGCCCGTCTGAAAAATATTTATATTTGATCATAGAATTTCAAGAAGTGGGCCCTCAGTCCTCACGTACATTCTTTTGTTTACAACTTTCATTACAGGCTCACCCGATAGTGTAGCTTACAGAAAACTTTTAACCTGTAACAAATTGAGGTTAGTGACTAATTTTAAACTTTCGTTTGTTTCATTAGAAGTAGAAAATGTATACGCGCGTTAAAAGCAATTAATGATATTCAAATTAAAATCATTTATTCAGAAATTAGACCTTCACAGGCAAAAGTGTGAAGGTCTAATTTCTGAAGGTCTAATTCCCGTCAATTTTTATATTTATAGTTATTTCTCACAAGCTACAAACTACTGGCATTTCGGAACGACCACTGCTGCTGAGAAAAAATGCCGAAAGAAACTCATTTGAACAGTGTTGGTCCCTATCATGCCAGAAGGGCTTACCATTATTGTTTCTTACAATGTTTTTTTCTAATAATATAACAATTTCAAATAATATAGTCAAAAGGTATATCAAAACAGGTTATGATTGAGTGCTGATAAATATATATATATATCGATATATGCGTGTATGCGTGAAGTGAAAAATATCATTCTTCAATTTGTTTTGAGGTTTCCGCTATAGAATACGACCACTTCATATTCATCAGTGTGTCGTAAAAGTTGACTAAGGATCAGCATTGGCGGGGTCGACGTCAGATAGTGAAAAAATAGAAAGTGTCCATAGGAAGCATGATAGGATCTCACTAATAAACTGTGCCAAACTTTGGCGAATTCGGTATAGATTGGTGGTTTTTTATTACGGTAAATAAAAGAACTCATATCAACTAAGCAACGATCACGTATTCGTGTTGGCATGTGTCTGAGTACGGCGACAGTGTGGAATGACGGATTTCGATGAAATTAGACACTCTGGAAGCACACAGGATACTTTATAAAATTCCTAAAGATCCAAAGGGAGCGAAGCACCAGGGCAAAGCTAGAGCCATATATATTCATAGCAGTATTTGAAGTAGTTTTCCAAAAGGGTTTGGTCACCTACTCCAGTTTACGTGTTTTTAAAAGGATAAGAAAAGCAAACATTTGTCTATTTTATTTAAACATTATTAAAATTGGTCAAAACTGTGCCATATTTGACGATATCTTATCGTGTCTCTAGATACGCTATCAGAAAAATATATATTGAATCACTGTTTCTTGAAGTACTACGCATTTTTTTTATTTAAATTCGTTTTTCATCAATAATAATTAGATAGCAGCTAGTACACATACACATTACATAGCAGCTAGTAAAACGTGCAGACATCTTTCTTACGCTTATAAATTTGAGCCTCTATCTATATTTACTATCTCTCTCTCTCATCTGAGCAATTACCAGGTTCCTTACGCCGCCATTGAGCGTCGGAGCTCAGGGTCTTTGGCTTCCTTAGTTGTCCTGAATGACGACATCAAGCCAGCACTTCCTGGGCTTGCGCCCCTTCTGCCGGGATCAGGCGGGAACGGGACCGCTAAATGTTAGTTCCTACGTAATGTTGATTCTATACAGGGATCTCCAGTAGTCAGATCCAGTAGTTTGTAGCTTTTTGAGAAGTTACTATATAAAATAACTTTTGACTTGAATAAAAACTTAATTAAATTTAAGAAACACCATTCCGATGTTGCTGGCATCACGCCATCTGCTATAGAAAAGAGCTGACGATTTCCAAACGACGCAGAACGCACATTTTTCAAACATAGCATAGAATACTCTCGATTAAATTATCCTTCAAATAAATAATACCTACTAAATCAAAATCGGTCCAGCCGTTTAGTTTACGATGCCACGAACAGCCATACAGACACACCGACGTTAAACTAATAACTTCTCCATCTGTCGTCGGTTAAAAAGTGACTGATTTCTAAAGAAATGTTTCGATTTTGATTGAAGCGAAAAGAGGAAAGTTAGCTTACTTTGGGTCTTAAGAGTATCCATTTCTACGGCTTCCTTGTACGACTGGTGTCGTACAAAATGTATAAACATTAAGTATCTTTTATATTTATTACATAGATCAAACCTCCACCAACAAGAACTTAGGTTTTTCAACTATTTAATGAAATTAAAATTAACACATGTACAGATTGTGACTACGGTCATGTCTCAAAGTAAACAAAACATAATAATCACTTGGATTAAACAAAGTGCATTGCAGTGCATGTTATCATGTAATATATAGTACCGAGCTTAGACTATTGATTATAACAACCAATAAGTAAATAATAATTATACCATTAGATCTCTAATTTAGGTAGATACTAAATGAAATCGATCCAATAAAAAAAGCGAAACAAAATTACTGTTTTGTTTACTAATAAACTTACTATTATTTTATATGTTTTTAATTCATAAACTACTGTTTACGAATTAAAAACATATAAGAAAATATGCTCGAGTTTCTGAGAGCTCCACGTGTAAACAGACAGACACAATGTGTGAACACACGTGTTTTTTGTTTGTAAGGTCAACAGCATAAAATGTTTGTATTGCCAAATATAGTCTTTGACCGATTCCCTGTCCCGTGAATCATATAACATCTCTCTCTTCTGATTGATTTTTGGTTGATTTTATGACTGGCGGCCTGTCTAACGTTAGCCTATTTGGGAATGCGATTAATCTCTATCTATCCAACGACATATAATTTTATCTTATCATAGCATTTCTCTTATCAAATATAATAAATTAGGACACTTGAAAAAATATGTTATGGGTTCCTTACACAAATACTAAACTGAAGTACTTACTGGGTTTTGGTAGAATATTTTTCCTCTTATCCGATGGTAATCAATGGATATGATAAGAACACACAGAAATGTCCACCAAATCTAAAGCAAGGTACAAGATTGTATTGCCTGGAAGTGATCACGACCCTGAACCATGATGATACAACTATGATGATACTCAATACTTAAGCGGTGGTGGTGTAATGTTTAAGACGCCCGCCTGTGGATCGAAAGGTCCCAGGTTCGAATGCTACCTACTGCTGTCACATGAGTTTGTATACTAATTTGACTCATTGTATAGTAGTTTTCATCGACCACCACTTGCTTCCGGTGAAGGAAAACATCGCGAGGAAACCTGCACACTGATTGATACTTATTAACTTGTGTGTGAAATGGAGAAGGCAATGGCAAACCACTACATTAATAATGAAAGTTGTTGTATGTGTTTCATTCCACGTAATAATCACGACCCTCAGCCATGAGGAATACGACTATGTAGAGAAGAGAGCAATATTAAGTAAGCAAAAGCAAACATGTCTAGATGAGCTGTAAATAAAACTCAAACCCACCTATGTTTTGTACCCTTCTTCCGTCTCCTAGAATACGGCGTCGAATATCCCACAGCACTTCTCAACGTCTCAAGCTCGTCATACAAACTCTCTATTACATCAATTCTGTCATATAACTCTATTGGAGCACTAGAACTAACCATCGGTTGAGTCGACGCGTTTGAAATATGTCTCGTCGACTCTGATTTAGGACTATCATTCTCCACATCTATAGTCAAAGTTAGACCTGTATCGGTGTGTTCATCTTCACTGGAATACTGTGATGCGTCCGTTGTTAGTCCATCACCACTTGACGGATAAGTTTCGTGTCTTTCATTCGCTGTAACAGTAGGAAAAGAAATTTCGCGTCCTTCGACATAAGTCTGAGATATTCTATAATGCTTTTTCAGTTCTTCGTTAGTATAGACGTCAGTGTTGACTATGGATGGTATTTCTATTGATGATCTACCTGATCCGTTGCCAATGGCAGCAGAATAACTTAGTGATCTTTCTAATCCGCGATTTCGACTGCCTCTGCGTTCTGGCTCAATGTTCATGTATATTCTATCCATTGTGTTTTTAATTTCTAGATTACTTTTGCCTAAATCGATTACTGTTCACACTACTGCTTTGCTTTGGTATCAAACTTCATTATTTACAATAACTTATTTCTTTCATACGCACTTTTATATTATCAATTTGTTTATGAACGAATAAATACAAACACTGGATTATTTGTAATTCATAAACAGTCGTAATTTCTATTCAGTTACTGTTTCTTAGCAAATGTGAATCGAAAGATTTACTGTCACCAAGTCAATAACATATTTTCAATACTTTAACATTGTCATACTTCCTTTGTTTACCTCTAACACCACAACACACCTTTCAAATATTATCTCCACATAATTTCACTCTTCCATTTTACTTATACCTAACACTTTGAATTTTATATAAATCATTAAATATATCACAAAAGACTTAAATAGGTCTAGCAGGTTCGTAACAATGAATTACACTATCTGGACTGGCAGATAACACCTTAGCTGACAGATAACAGTATTGTGATCAGAGCCAGTACCTCACTGTTTATTTACCCAAGTGTTATAGGAAATTCTTTAGCTCATTCATGCGACATTGTTTTAATTGGATCTAGCTACTGAAAGTACATAATTATTTTTTATGTCTTAAAATATCTTCTACAGGAAATTCTCTCCCTTGGACATCAATGAAGACGTTATACATAAAATGTTATTGAATTCGTGCATCTGTTTCAAACTACTTAATAATATTAATATCACTATAGCACCAACATCATATTTTATTTATTTATTTTTATTTAAGACTTTATTGTTCCAAGTAAAAACATACTTATAAACAAATGGTGAACTTAATGCTATAAGCATTCTCTCCCAGCTAACCATTAGGAGAAACAGAGAAAAGTTGTGCGGCGCAAAAATATCAAACATAATAACAACATTTAGCTAATCATTATTATGATGTGCTATAAATATTTAATTTTAAGACTAAATTAGGTTTATCTTTGTTAAAAATAAAACAATTCATTGATAATATTATGTAACATTTTATTCTGTATCTAATTATATCTGTTTATAATTTGATCAGTTCCAACCAATGAAATATGCTCAATCTATACTAATATAATATCACTGAAAAGGTAGATACCCATTATTTGTTTGCCAAATATAAGTTAATCTCAAGATTATCCAGTGGGACATCAAAAATATATTTACACTTTGATAACCCAATTAAAGAGGAAGGCTGCTTTACTGGCTCTTTCAAATTATACCTACACGAAAGGTCTTAAAAAATAGGTATTTTAAACCTTTCAAAATGAGGAAGTTTCTTTATTAAGGCAAAGATAAACTGTACTTTTTACCTGTTATATTGGAGACGACTACGAAACTTGACATTTAGAAAACACACTGAATAAACTGAGATTACTTTGCCATCCAAAATCACAAAGCATAAGTTATCCATACAAATATTATAATGTAAAAGTGTTTCTTTATCCTTCTTTCACGTCAAATGGAGCATTGTTGAGTGATTGTTGAGGAGATTGTTGGTGAGTGACAAAGCTAACATTATGCTGTACACTAATAGTTTATCATTTCTGTCCTTTTCTCTTGAAAGACGACTGTCTCTCCAGGTGGAAAGCTGATATCTTCTCAGTGAAGCTGCTTGGAGTGCCCGGGCATGGAGTAGATTCGGATGCTTCTTGTGGTGCACTGAAATATAAGCAATTTTATTATGTTTTGACAGATTTTTTTATTGATGAAACAAGCACTTAATCTTTTACTACTAAGTATATTTAAAAAGAAGGGGATTTTCCTGAAAGAAAGAAAGAAAGAAAGAAAACATTTATTTGCCAAAAACATGAGTACAAATGGTCAAAATGAATTAGACCTACACGTTTTACCGAATATAGGTATGCAAATATAATTAAATAAAGAGGAGCATGCTATCCACTACAAATCCAAAACAAACTATAATGAACTATAATGTACTATACTAGCCCTAAATTCTATCCGAGTCTATCATTAAAGAAATCATTTAAAGTATAATAACATTTATCAGTTAATAAAGACTTGAGGTGCTTTTTAAATAGATTTAAATTTAAGCTTTTATATTGATTTGGAATTTTGTTGTAAATTTTCGGTGCCATACATACTATGCTATTACCGAGTAAAGCAGTTTTTGATGGGTGCATGCATAATCGATAGATATCTCGATGATTCCTCAATACAACATCAGCTAGACGAGGGAATAAATGAGCATTGGTTTTCACAAATGTTGCTACCTCAAGTATGTAAAGTGACGGAAGTGTAAGAATTTTGTGTTCTTTAAAAAACGGCTGACAACTATCAGTGCTTTGTAGTCTAAACATTGCGCGAATACAGCGTTTTTGCATTTTAAAAGCTATATCCTTATCCGTCGAATTGCCCCAAAAAATTATTCCATATCTAAGTATTGATTCCACTAAACCATGATAAGCTGTAAGAAGCGCTTTTATGTTTAATTCATTTGAGAGTTTAAATAGTACAAACGCCGAACTACTAAGTCTTTTATTAAGACCATCTATATGGGGTTTCCAGTTTAATTTAGAATCTATAGTTAGCCCTAGAAATTTTGTTGAATCAACTTCTTTCAACACATGGCCTTGATATTCTATTTTATAATTTTCCGTATCAAGCGGTCTTTGACTAAAATGCATTATATTGGTTTTGTCAAGATTTATCTTTAAATTATTATTATCAAGCCATTCAATTATGGATGTTAAAGTTGCATTAATATCTAATTGATAAATATTTACATCATTACATTTTATTGTTACCGTGCTATCGTCCGCAAATAAAGTCATATTATGTTTGGTAGTGTTTGGAAGATCATTAATATATATTATGAAAAGAAGGGGCCCAAGCACACTACCTTGTGGAACACCATATAATACAGAACGTTCAGTTGATAAGTAATGTTGTTCCGATTGTGTTTTAGGATTGAATTTTGAAATTTCTGTTAACTGTTTACGATTAGATAAATATGATTTTATTAAATTTAACACATTACCCCTAATTCCGTACGCTTCTAACTTGTGTAATAGTATGTCATGTTGAACATAGTCAAAAGCTTGTGTCATATCACAATATATAGAGCATATGGGTTTTCTGATGTTAACTTCAGTTAATACAATTTTCAAAAAATCATAGATGGCCATATTTATATTTTTATTACGACGAAACCCCTTTTGTTCATTACACAAATTTTTTTTATCTTCAAAATAGACGTTTAATTGGTTGGAAAAATGTTTTTCATAAACCTTTGAAAATATAGAATTTAAAGCTATAGGTCGATAATATTGCATTAGTTCTTTGTTATTTTTTTTTAATAAAGGTTTAATTATGGTAGTTTTTAAGTCTTGAGGGAAAACACCAGCTTCTATACTAAGGTTTATTAAGTGACTAACATGATGACATATATGTTCATTTACAGCTTTGAGTATTTTGGTTGAAACACCATCATACCCAACACTATCCGTATTTTTAAGTTCTTTTATAATTTTATAAACTTCCTCTGGTGAGCATGGTGCCATAAACATTGAATGTTGTCTATGGGTAATAGCAGACATGGTATTGGCTCGACTTCTTTTTTCTGGTTTGATTTTGTCAATGAAATAATTATTAAATGAATTAGCTATTTCCTCTGGATTTGTAATATAGTGATTATCAACTTTAATTCGACTTATTGTTTCTTTTGGTATGTTTAGTCTAGCTTGATTTATAATTTGCCATGTGGTTTTTGATTTGTTCTCGGACGTCATTATCTTATAATTATTTTGACTTAATTTTGTCAATTTAATAATTTTTTTAAACTGTTTCGTGTATCTTTTGTAATTTATTTTATTATTAAGAGTAGGCTTTGTTCTAAACTTCCACAAAAGACTTCTTTTCTTTTTACTACAATTTCTTAATCCTTTGGAAATCCAAGATTGTTTTCTATAGACATTGACTATAATCCGTTTTTTAGGAAAACATAAATCATAAAATAATATAAAAACTTCTGCAAAACTGTGATACGCAATATTGGGGTCCACCGTATTATATATTTCCGAAAAACTTAAGCGTTTTATACAGTCTATAAATTTATTAATATTTTCGACACTGTAATCTCGCACTGTTCTACGCCAAAACTTAAATCTTACAGTTTTTATAATAGGCAATTTAATAAGCTGAGCTGTGTGATATGACAGACCGAAATCTAACACTTCCGTTATACAATTCTTTTTGAAATTATGAGCAAAATTATCAATACATGTCTGGCTTACTGGTCTAGTGGCTTGTTTCAATGCTAATTTTAAATCATAACTATTTAATATACATTCAAATTCATTTTTTTCCTTAGTATTTTTCAGATTATCAATATTAAAGTCACCAGCAATTATTAATTGTTTTTGACTACATTTCGATATACCGTTTAAGACTTGTTCCAACTTTTGGAAAAAATCATATATATTTTTATAATCTGGCACCCTATATACACAAAGAATATTAAGTTTATAATCAATTAACTCAACCGCACAGCACTCGAATGTACTAGGAACACAATATTTTCTAACATTTATTTCTCTCCACTTATGCTCTTTCTTCACTACAATACACGCTCCTCCTCGTTTGGAATTATTTCTACCGTAACAAGCAGCTAAATTATAATTATGTAAGTTTAGGAAGGTCTTGTATCCAGTCTCCATGAAATGTTCAGTTATGCAAATGATGTCTACGTCTATTTTCTTATCAATGAGTTCTTGTAAAATAATGCAAAGCTCATCAGATTTATTTAATAACCCTGCAATGTTTTGATGTAAAATGTACAAAGCCTTAGTCTCGAAAAAATGAAGAATCCTCTTCTGGAGTATTATTTTCTAGTTGATTATTATTGTAATCTATATCTTTAATAAGATTTTTAATATCATTAAATATTATGCGCATTCCATTATTAGTTACAATTCCTGTTCGTAACAGGAATGTTGAATAATCGTAACCTATATTTTTATTTGAATCTAATATATAAGCATATCCATGACTATGTATCAACTAAGATCCTGGATCAACTAATTTTGTTGCATGTGGTAATAGAGGTCTATCTAGATATAAATTATTTTTCATAATATCCACCTCTGAAGCTCACTGGCGCTGCGGAAGGGCGTGTCCACAGTCTCTGTTACATCTAGTTTCTGCTGATCTATCACATACTTCTGCTTTCTGGCGTCATATCTGAAAGTACCAATGTCAAATTATTCAGAAAACATCTTAACTACTATAATGTTATCCTTAAAGATATTCGAAACTATCCAGTTATGTAAGAAGTTTCATTTTTATTCTCGCGTGTTCTTGGCTGGTAAAAACAACTAATACTTACTTATATCTTATTGGTCTAAGAAAAGGCAAAGGAGCTGAAGGTCTAATGTAAATCCATTGTAAATCCTCATCCTACATAATGTGCGACGACAATATTTAAATATAATTATGGTCAAAGAAGCAAATATAAACAATTTAAATGACGGAGATAAAGATTATTGAGAAGAAGAAATAGAAGAACGCTTAAATTTAACGCTTAAGAAAGAAGGCTTAAATTTTAAGAACTGACAAAAACAATATATTATAGCAGAAGATAGTTTGAAATCACATCAAATCAAAAACCCTTATTCAACTAAGGATGATACATCACTTAAGTGAAAAAAAAAATTTATAACTAAGTCTACTGCAAACTTCCAAAGTGCAGGTGAAGAAGACGGCGGTGAAGAAGCGGCGCAACAAAACTCACCGCAGCAGAGGATATAGTAGAAGGTACAACTTACTTAACAACAGGCACAAAGCGCTGGCCCCACATCACCTCCCGTGGCAGATAGGACGTCTGGCTCTGGGTGAAGGTGCCCATTGATGCTGAAGCGCCCTTCAAGCTGAGCGTTATTTCGTAGCTGAAAACGATAGGTTAAACTTTGTAGACATATTTGTCTTCTATGTGGTTAGAACACTCTCAAAACGACTTTGGCATTCTATTGTAGTTAAATGAATTATCAACTAAGGAGTACCTATACATCTACTATTATTTAATGGAGCAAGAATTGATATTTCACAATGAAAGTCATGATTGATCTGAAAAGAGACGAGCCTCGAATAGACACCTATCTTCCGTCTAATACCGACTCCACAATATCGGCAAACAGTTCGCACAACTTGGCGTCTTCGACGTACATTTCTGGTTTTTTCTTGAAGTTAAAGCCACACATAAAAATTATAAGTAATATACATTCATTCGCATCGGCATAGTGTGGAGTCCATATTACGCAAATCTTGACCACTTCTGACAACTTCCGACAGATTAATATCTCGGAATTGTCATAACAAACCATGATATTCATATGAGGATAGTTGAAGTACCTATCAACTTTTTCAGTTTAATACTCACTTAGTATTGACTATGTGGTCAGGAGTATAGCCAAAGAGCGGACTATTTTCGTCGATGACGTGTACAAGTGTTACAGGCCACAAGAGGAACTGCTGCTGTTGGAGCTCCAAGGTTTGGGCGAAGAACCGAAGGGTCTCGCCTTCCTTTGTTCTGTGGAGACAGAGAAGAGAGAGAGAGAGTAAGAGAATGCCTTCTTTATAACCTTCTAAAGGCCTAAGTAGTTCTGAATCTTACTAATATTAAAATTTGTGAGATGTGAAGATGTATGTATGTAAGTAGTTATGTACCTATGTATGTATGTTTGATATTCTTTCACGCAAATTGGTACACGAAATTTGGTACACGGGTAGAATATTACCTGGAATAACACATAAGATACTTTTATCCCGAAATTTCCACGGGAGCGAAGTCCCGGGCGCTGCTAGTGAACTATAATTGTTTTGATAATTGTAGGCAACGCATCAGACTTTTGTCGGATTGCTTCCAGCCCAGCTGTCATCAGGCAATCCACGTGGATTGCTATAAACAATTGAGTAAAAAAAGATCAACCTGTGTGTGTTGACGAAGTGTGCGCTGAATTCCGAGCTGATGATGTGGTCGTAGTTGAGGTCCCAAGCTCGCATCATGAGGCAAAGCCGTCCGTCTCGCATGCTGATCTGAAATAATCAACAGTATACTAAGCCCTAACCTCGTGTTTCTACCCTTATGGAGCAGTCCATATTCTCCGGTAGCGTATCATACGAGGCGACCAAAATATAAAGGCTAAGGTAAAAAATAGCTTATTAAATTTTAGAAAATCATAAAATGTATTTGCTTAATTATATGCTAGTTACGTACTTTTATCTCTTTTTGTAAATATCGTACTGGTAATGGTCTTTGAATTAGTCAGTGCGCCTGTTTGTTTTGTAATCGCAAATACACAGATAGGCATATTTGCAGATGTATTGGTACAGTTTCTTCGTTTTGATACCTTCATAATTATCTTTTGCACAAAAGTTTACTTCACTTATATAAGCTATAAGAATATAATCGAATCAGAAATTATTTATTTATATTTATGTGTATGCATAATGAACTGAATGAACTTGAACAAACGCTGTAGTGGTTAAAACGCCGCCTGTGAACTAAGTTCCCAAGTATGAATCTATTGTGTCACATGAGTCAGATTGGTATACAGCAATCTGGCTCAATCTTTCATCGCCTACCACTTTATCAGGAAAACATCGTGAGGAAACCTGCACTCCAGTTAATGTTATCATTATGTCAAATGGAATAGTCAATGGCAAACCACTTCATTATTGCCAAGAAAGTCACCTAGTTCCCTACTTTTATGCATACAATTTTATGTCATAATTTAACAATTTAACATGGCATACTTTTACTTATCATACCTAATAATAGTTACGCACATATACGCGCATAAAAATTTTTAGGCATAATGGCGGCTTATGGGTGGCCCCAGGGCCACACCACCGCACCCTAACCTATTGCTACACTATAGCTTTATGCAAATCAAAATTATGGTAAAATACATTAGTCTAAACTATAATTATGCTTATTGAAAAGTATGCCAAAAAACAAGTGAGTATGTCAAAATATTATTATGTCAAAAAAAATATGCCTAACTCGTTATGCTAAATTAAATTAGAATAAAAAAAAATGGTTGCCTGTAAAGTCGGTTTTACGGGCGAAGATTTTACGTGACAACGTCTTTTTACGCGCGCGGCAGACCGATCATAGTTGAGTGGGAGAGAGACGCAAGGCATTCGGCGGGCCTCTCTCTCGTTCGGTGACTCATCGTAACGTTACCGGGCGTTACACTTTTTCATAAGTGACTCCCAGCCGCAACCTAATTTAAGACGTTGTCACGTCAAAAAATATGTGAAAAAAAGGGATCCCGTTTCACCTACGTAATAATCACGATCCTCGGCCATGAGGAATACGGAATCTACTGAACTTACAACTGCATTCTTGCTGAACCCAACGCCATCTCGTGACAGCTTCTCAGGTCTCGTCAGCTTGGCGTACACTACGCAAGTCAACACCCCAGATAAGCCTGTGCCCAGAATCAGCTGGAATATACAAGGGATTTAATTAGTGGCGTGTGGTTAGATAGTTTAATAATTTCCGTGGTTGTCGTACGAGACGACTAAGAAATGGCTCTCGTAGATAGGCAAAAATAGTATTTCCTAATGGATTGACATAGGGCAGACAGCCAGTTGTAATATAGGAAAGAGGTATTCCTCGAAGCGCACTTGTTTTGAGCGCACCCGTCGAAATTGTTATTCGAACCGCACCAAATGAGTGCGCAAATACTAAAAATATTAAAAATTCATTCTTCGAAATGAACCTACGTTTAAATATAGGGAAGAGCATGAAGTAATCGTTTAAATTAGTAGTAAGTACATATATTTATATATTATTAATAATTCAACGATGTTTTAAATCGATAGTGTGATATGTTTGATCTGAATACCTTTCTAATATTGCAAGAACAATTCCCTCACTAAAAATCATCATCAATCACAAAAATATCGATGTATTTATATCATGGCTCTTCCTTATTTTAGTTTTAAGCGCTTCGAAGAACGAAATTTCAATATTTTTTGTATTACAATATGTATGTACAATATGTAAGAATAATTTTGTTGCGCTCCGACGGGTGCGCTCAAAACAAGTGCGCTTCGAGAAATACCTCCACTTTGTACCAAATTAATATAAGAAAAACGAAGACGTTTTTCTTGATTTTAATCGATATTTAGGTTTAAAGTTTAATGTTATTAAGTTGTACTATTATTCTAAATCAGAAATCAACCAAAAAAACAATTCATTTTTGTATTAACCAATTGTAATTACCTGCATTATAAACAGAAATATTGACTCTGGACATTCTTCGTCTATAGCCCGATCGCCAAATCCAATGGTCGTCTGAAAAAAATCATAATTTTTTTATACCATAGAACATAGCTTTTAAGTGTAATTGTTACAAACAAAGATGGTCCCTCTGTTGTCTTCACTACGTAGGTAGAATAGAACAAGTCGTTTCCCGCTGTCTATCTGTCCATATGTAGGTATGCTTAGATCTTCATAACTACGTAACGGATTTTGATGCGAGTTTTTAAAGTGATTTCTAACGAATGTTTTATAATATAATTGATTATCGTTTTACCCGAGCGAAGCCAGGACGTATTGTATTAAATATATTATGACAAATCACACAGATTGAGCTAGCCCCAAAGTAAGACTAAAATTCGAAACTTGTGTTACGGTATACTATATCAACGATACTATATTTTATAACAAATACATAAATAGATAAACATCCAAGACCCGGGTCAATCAGAAAAAGATTATTTCCGTCATGAGCCGACCGGGGATCGAACCCGGGACCTCTCGGTTCAGAGGCAAGCACTGTACCACTGCGCCACCGAGATCGTCATAGTGAATGAATATGTTGAATGACACACAACAACAGCAGCTGCATCCAGGGTTTACACCCCCGTGGAAATATTAAAATTAAAAGTACAATCTCAATACAATTAAGAAAATGGAGAAGGACATAGGGCAGGTAACTTTCATCCTGGTGTAACTGTTCCCGTGTGAAATATATGCGGGAGAAGCCGCGGGTAAAAGCTAGTACATTGGTAGGTACAGCTTTCCTATCGTAATTTGAACGTGCTTCAACGAATGAAACTTCAGTTTGATATTATTGAGCGAATTTAACCAATTGCAGATAAAGAGGAAGTGTCTCTAATTCGATTTTCGTTTACATCTGTCGTGCGTTGTGCAATCATTCACTTGAAAATCTGACAGTAACTGCGGCGATTTCAAAATTTTTACGATACTTTTTAACGCTGACTCGGGGCTTCACGATGTCACAGCCCCGAGCGCAAGTAATGCTCGCATACTGTGTTGCTAGTAAATTGCATTCGCATGCCAGACTCAGTAATGAAATAATGACTTAATTCGCATCAAATTTGAGATTTGATGCGAATTAAGTCAATTTTCCGCTGATTATACGTAATTTACCTTTACTGAATGACAATTTAAAATACAATACGTCTCTGTTATCGTAGTTGTATTCATAATTGATTTATCGTGGTCATTAACGTGACTAGTGCTTCGATGTGTGCTTTCCGCCTTAGAATAGGACCACTCTATATCGTCGACAATCATAATCAATCCGTGTAAAAATTGAAGTAGATAACTAGGAATAAAAGTGTGATCCCGCCCTAGAATAGGACCACTCCATGTCCTCTCGTGGATGTCGTACGAGGCGACTAAGGAGCACATAGCTTTAACAGCTGATAAGCAGCAAAAGTATTCCCAAATAGAGTTGACGTCAGGCGGTCGGTTGTAAAATCATAGCTAAATCATTTCAAAGTGATTTTTTTTTATGCCAACCCTGCGGGCTTTGGGGCGTCACAGCTCCGAACGTAACTACAGAAGATGAGAGACTAGAGACGTAACTAAACTTAGGATCTCTTATAACACGTGGGTGTACATAAACGTCGCTTCGAACCATTGCTTCATGATAGAGTTAAATTTAGCCCAAAATTATGATAAACGAGATTTTGTGGGTGGAAGGCGTCAGACAGTCCAAGGATTGGTGTTATCTCGGTTAATGGAGGTTAGGAATTGCGGCATTTGACGATGATTCATCATGTTAATCAAATAGTATCGTAAAAGATTAGACACGACATTAGAAGTTAGAAAGATTGACCAGAATATAACCATGTTTATATTCTTATTGTTAATTTTCATATAAGAAGCTTCCGGTGGAGGAAAACATCGTGAGGAAACCTGCACACAGATGGACAGTTTAGTTTACTAGTGTGTATGCGACCTCCTGCCATTAGATGGCGGTAAGTAGTCGTAAAAAGGCATGTCAGGTGCCTTTAGGCGACTTGAATAAAATCTGACACCAGTGTTAGCTATAACACACTCGATATGATGATGATCTGTATAAGAAAGTATCATCATTTGTTTTAATTTTACAAATGATTCCATTATATATAGGTATGTTAAATGATTTTACAAAAGATTCAAATTTTTACTATCCATAAACGAAAGCGTGTCAAGAAAAAGTAAATTTGTCAAAGCATTTGAAGTTTCCATATAGACCTACCTAGCTTTTTACCGGTCATCGTGCCTCATCGTAATTTGTAACAACATACATAGACACATACAAACTTTCTCATTTATAATATTAGTATGTTAGTCAACGTAAAACGTAAAACTTTACCTGCGCTTCGACAGATGCTAAAAATATGGTGACAAAATCTTTTCCGCCCGTGACGCAGGTCCTCTTGGGAGGGTTGGGCTCGAAGTCATAGTGGGCCAGCGCCGTGATGTACCAGAACACAGCGAAGACCAGCCATATAGCGAAGTGGACGACCACAGTCCCCATCACTATCCAACGCCAACGAAGGTTGATCTGTTGAAACATGTTCATTAGACTGTATACTGTGGCAATGGTCACACAACTTGGGATGTCGTCGTGCGAAGTAAAGATGAAAAAGTAGGAGATCTAGGACCCTGATTGATTTGATTGGTGATTTAAAGATAATGAAGAAAGAAGAGAGAGAAAATAAGATTACCAAAGTATGGAACGTGTCATTGAGAAGCCGGATCCTCTCGTACGGCACGTTGGAGATCATCGCCACGTTCTCCAGACCAGCCTTGGAGACGAGCCGCTTGGGGTAGTCCGCGTATCCTCCGCGACGCATATGGATGGGCTTGCTGGAGCTGCAACTTTATAAATAACTGTACTAGATGTTCTGTATAAAGACGAAAAAGAAATCAGTAAAAGATATACTTTTGCGTTTATATCCTTACATTATTATAAAATAAAGTGCCACTGCCGCATCTGTCTGATCATCTGATATTTTCATGCGGTTTTCATCAATAGATAGTGCGATTCTTGGCGAAGGTGTACAATTTATTAAGTTTTTACCCGAGCGAAGCCGGGCCGGACGGCTAGTATATCGATAAGAAACAATATATAAACTTTAGCTAAATACATACACAAACGGTCAGACAACGAAGTTCCGTTTTTTTTTGAGCTATGGAACCCTAAAAATATAGTTACATGTGAATATGCATACATTATAGCTTTCACAAAATCTAATTCCAACTTTCATAGTTGTTTAGGAATTATTCGTAGAAGTCGGCCTTCAGGCCACACGCTACATAGACCAATTTAGACTAGATATCTACCAGAATCACAGCTATGGCAATAGTCGAAACAATATGTTAAATACCTTTATAAACAACGTTATTCATACTCTGTTTATTGAGCAATTAGCAAGTTATTGATTCACTAATCTTACTTCTAAAAAAATATTTTTAGACTTTGCAGAACACGACTTTGTGTTCGTTTCGTTCCTTTTGTACTAGAATTTAAAGATTATTACAACATAGCCAGTCAATTTCTCATCAAACCAGATTTCATCATTAGCAATGATAAAAATATTATTCTTCTATGCTGTTAGCGACGTCTCAGCTCTGAAACTCTTCATATCAGTGGCATATCGATATATGCTTAATTGTAAGAATTCTTGTAATTATTAAATTATGTTTTAACTAACAAAGACATAGTTACTTACTAAATTGGAATCTGCTTCTTCTCCAAGTTCATTGGTTTCGTTTTCATCTCTTGCTCTTTTCTCGGTAAACTCAAACTCGTATCACTCTGAGTGATCACAATCTTCGGCAGTTGTTCCGACAGTCTTCTCAACCTTTCTGACTTCAGCTCTGGCAGTGACGTCACACTGTTCATACTTATAGCATTTCCTATCTCGTTTTCTATCTTAAAATTTACGTTTTGTTCTTTAAACATTTCATTTCTGATATCATTTAACACTTTAGGTTTCAACGGTTCAATTTCTTCTTCGTGACCCAAAGATTCATGGCTTGAATCTCCTGTTCCACTTATATAATAATCCGGTTTATGACTCTCGCTAAGTGTTTTACCTTCTTCACCATTTACTTTGACAATAAATTCAGAATCGGATTCTTCTTTAGGTATTTCTATAATAGCCACACCTCTATTATCGTCCTTAATAGTTTCATAATCTGGTTCTTCCAAAATTGTGTCGGTAATTACTTCATGTCTATAATTATCAAACTCTTTATTCAATACTTCGTATACTGCATCTTCTTCATTGATGAATGCTGCTTTCTCGTCTACATTTGGTATTACATTTTCGAGATAGTGCAAACATTCATCATATATTTCGTTTAGCTGTTCATATTCATTGTTTAGGTTAGTACTATCCATTTCTAATACCTTTTAATTGCAATTAACTCAATCAAACGTAACATAGGCTATTGTACAAAGTAACATGTGATGACTATTCCTTTGCGGCGTAGATAGAACCTCAACAATTATGTTAAAAACTTTTGCACCAATTCACTGATTTTATACAATATACGTAGATATAATAAAATCTTTCCCTAATCACAATAAAGAACTTACTTTTGCACAACATAATTTATATTATTTTAACAACATTGCGAGTTTTCTCAAAAAAAAAATACTTAGCCAAAATATTATATAGTATTACATAAATTTCGTTTTCACTATTTACTAGTGTAGTTCCTCACTATTTCACATCACCACAGATTTTTTCACATTGTAACGAAGCCTAAAGAAAATTCTGTGTTTGTCACCAACTTCTTCCAAGATTTCCCCGACTATGTATACCCAGCCTGTCATTTGATGAATACGTTTCTTATCAGATGGCACTGTTATCTTGTTATCAGTGCTAATTGTGAGCGTGGAGAGCGCGCACTAAACTCGAGATCCTACTGCGACCTTGTTTGACTCTGCTTGTGGGTCATTCTGCTCCCTACAAAATACTTAGTAATATATTTTTATTAATATAATATTATTATATTTTATACTTATTTATTCCCAACATGGGTATTGGGAATAAATAAGTATAATAAAGCATGTTTCTAACAATCTGTTTTTTTATCATTTATTATACACAAATACTTAAATCAACAGTTAAAGCTCCACCGGTAAAGGTTAGGTTAGGTTACGCATATTATATTTGTAAATTTCAAAATTTATTTTCAAGTAGGTACCTATGCATACCTACTTAGCTTTAATAAAACCTAAAAGCATTAGCAATATTGCTAATGTTGTCATATTTTATACAACTCACCCGAACACACCCGACATGACTTTTTACACAAATTTAAATAAATAAATATTTATATAATAATCACATCTACATATTATAATTATGAATTAAACCCCGTATATATAATTTCACAAAATATTTATTATTAAACACGCCAAAATTAAAATCAAATCAAAATGAAAATTCAGATGTTAGGCCTTCACAGGCACTTTTTCACGTCATATTCTAAATTAAATGATATTTATCGAATGATATTTATAACGACCACTACTGAGAAAAAATGCCGAAAGAAAATCATTCAAACAGTGTTGATCCCCATCCATAACAGAATATACCTCTCATGATGATCACAATTTGAATTCAGCATTGCAGGTTTCATGAGTTACATAAAGATATTACGTCGAGTGTAACGTGACAGATATAGGTATTATAATATATTACTTATACAAATGTTCACATATGCATAGTGACTTATATCTGTAAGTCTTTGTTTCTTTCAAAATCATCACTTATTCAGAACTAAATCAAATAATATTTATCAAATCTGCAACTCGTTACTGACATGGTGAAACGGCCACTGCTGAGAAGAAATGCTGAAAGAAACTCATTTAAACATTGTTGGTCCCATATCATATTCCGACTGATTTGTTAGTTTGTATAGAACAACTGAAAGAATTCAGAATTTCAGAATCTAAAACACTCTTATCTTTATATGTTTCCTTTGTATACAATGCTGTGACGCCGCGGTCCCCGGGCCTGGCGTAAAAAATGAAACTTAAAATTTTGTTGTGAGTTTAAAACTGTCCGCCAGCCTGATTTCAACCTCCTTGGCAATGTTATTGCTACCTATCAATTGCCAAGGTTATATGGTTAAGTATATTTTGTGCTCAGAATATAGAACATTTATGTTGTGCAAATTTCCCCTATTGGAAGAATAAATTATTATCTTTGTGTTTTTTCTCTTCAAAGAAGCAATATGATATTCATAAATGCATTATTATTACATTCTTCAGTTACTGTACACTGCACTGTACTGTGGTTGTATAAATATTTAACTAGTTAAATGAAACCTGAAGATCTTTGGGTGTTATTTTTGGAAGTTCTATTGCTATTGAAACCAATTTATAAAAGTTAATTTATGTGTAATTGAATGTTTCGACATCTGGCGTTTGAATTGAACGATAGAATCCTTCATCTACGAACGATTCGCGGACAGAATGTCTCCTCTATTCTGTCGGCGAATCGTTCGTAGACGAAGCAATTGTCGGAGAATTCTGTTGTACCGACCAAATGTCTCTAACGAATAAAACATACAAGTATTGTATGTACCTATTAATTTTTTCATTTTTATGACGTCGGGAAAGTTATCGTCAGAAAAGAAAACACATTATTGTCTTAACATGATTTATTGCGTGTTAATACTAATAAATCGGAAATAAAGTAAGTATGCATTACTTGTAGCACGTTATAATTAATAAGAAACTTAAAAATTGTTTAATAATAAACAACGAAACTATTTAAACATATGTTGTAACACAAGTTATCGCAATAAGCCCTCATTCAGAACTGTTTTCGGTTGAATTAAAATACGCAACATTATTATTGATTATATACTAGTGTACTATTACCCGCGGCTTCTATCGCGGCAAAAAGTAGCCATTGTCACTCTCTGGCTCTCCAACTACCTAAACACCAAAAATCATCTCAATTCATGCTTCGTTTTACGTGATACAAGGACAAACAAACCAAGCCATTTTATTAATGTAATCGTATATTATAATATGTATCGATAAATATTTTAAATGAGGTTGTCCAAAGCAACTCTTATATCTGATAAAGATTCTATGTTTTGGCATTGCAAAATTGACTTTCCCTAGTTTTGGCATGACTTAATGTTAAATTTATTTTTATTAACTTTTTAGCAAGTTAACATTAAATAAAATCACAATTTTTGGGATCTTCATTTACCCTACATGGAAATTTTGTACATTTCTTTTATATTATAGGTACTTTTTACTATTGTAATAATTCAGGGCTCAACAGCATTTTCTATGTGTATACATAACTCCTGTGATATACTAGCTACGTATCTCTAGGCAATGTTTGGACACGTAGGTGGGTAGGTATATACCATGATAATCTATATTTCTGACAATATATCGCACTATTTTTTTTTTCAGGTAACAAAGTGACAGTTATTTATAGTATATTTTTATTCCTTTAATTAATTATAAACTAAGTATTACACAATTTTAGGCGTCGGCTAACGTAAGTATAAATACTAGTTACATAGAAAAAAAATGTTTTACAACAGTTTATATATAATATAGAATAAATGATATAAAGTAGGAACCTATCTATGTACCTAATTAATTTTATTTAATTGAATTTTTAAAATTAAGTGGAAAAAAAATTATTACTAGTTTAAATCTTAATTAATAAGCCGAATTTTATTTTATTGTAAATATTATTATTATTTGTTAAAATGTGAATTATGTATATTCTTATGAATATTGTAAATATTTACTAACAAAAAACACGATGAGTATTTAAAATTATCGCACTTAGTAATTAATTATGTATTTAATGATAACTTCTGTTATTTCTACAAATTAGGAATATGTATCTATTAAGTTCAATATATATCATCTACAATTGGTATACTATTATACAATTTAAATATCGTGTTAAATATAATATTAATTTGATAAGATATTTCAATCATTGGTATTAATTTATATTAAAGAGGATGGATTATTTTTTAACTTCCAATAATTTACTTTTAATAATGTGTCAATGCAAAATTAAAGATTTTTAGCAACTAAATATCATACATATCGACGTAACTGCTAACTCCATCAATCGTTCCAAATATACGTTTGATATAATAATGTTATGCTAATTGCATAATTTAATTTATATTTTGATGTTACAGAGCAGTCTTTACATTAATATATTTATGAATGGCTAGCTGCGCCCCGGGGCTTCGCCCCCGTGGGAATTTCGGTATAAAAAGTACCCTATGTGTTATTCCAGCTTATTTTATATCCGTGTACCAAATTTCATAATAATCGGTCTAGTAGGTAATGCGTGAATAGGTAACAAACAAACTTTCGCATTTATAATATTAGTTGGGATTGGGATATGACTACTAGGAGTTAATCTTGCTAATACAAAACTTACGATAAATTACAGAATTATTTCTTTACAAATACACTATAAATATTTACACTTATACAGCTCAATGGAAAAATAAATAGGTATAGATCAACAATTTGACAGTGAATTCACTCGCGATAAATTTATAAGTAGGTACTTAGGTAATTCGATAACAAATTAGCCTAAATAATTTTTCAGTTATTTTTTTATCTACTATCAAAAGGTCGTAATGAGTTTTATAGAAAGATCTCATCATTAGATATGTGATTTAAAGTAATCTTGTGTAAGGCAAGATGAAAATAGTTGAAATTTGTAAACAGTAAATGTAATGTGGGTAGTTTATAATATGAAAAAAGTAGAAAAAAATAAATTTATCTGTTTCACAACCCTATTTAAACTCTTAAATACAACCTGGGAATAGACACACTGGAATGGACTTCTTAAAATTAAAAACAAGAATGAGATTACTAATGCTCAAATCAAATGCTCAAATAATAAGGTAAAAAAATTGTGAGTATGAGAAAAACGAAGAAAACAAATTAAAAATAAACATTTATTTAATAAAAGAAACAAATTTCAAAAATATAAATGAATAATTTAAATCTAAATACAAAATCACAACAGTTATTGTTGCATTTGTGTTCTATTGTAGTCAAAATATAACTAGGTATGTAGCTCATACATCATCAAACAGTGATGTGAGGCTTGGATACCAAATTTTGTTGATGACTGTACAATTTATCTACATTTAGATTTTTGACTAACTACCTAATATCATAGCCTGATTTCGTAATACCTACTAAAGTATATAAACTTTACAGCCAAATTAATACCGACACTGCTTTGCTATTGTGTAATAATATTCTTATTCTAGGAAAGAATATATAATTATTGAAAAAAGTTGTCTTTTGACAGAAATTTCGATTTAAAACATTACAATATTTATAATTATAATATACATAACAAATTCGTGTCTGCAGATTCTTAATTATATTGTAAAAATGTACTTACTTTTCGAATTTATGGCTTTTCTAGTGAATCACTGATTTTATGAATCTATGTTTCGTAACTAGATTTAACATGGACCAGCATGCAGCAACCACATCATCGATTTCAATATACTCGGGGTATGTTTATATATATTAATTTACTACTTTAAGAGCAAATGATTTTATTTGTATAATTAAATATATATATATATAATAATGAGTCCCAAGATACAAGCCTAGCCAATAAACTTTAACATATATTTTTAGATAAATAATTTATTTAAAAATGGTTGCCTGTAAAGTCGGTTTTACGGGCGAAGATTTTACGTGACAACGTCTTTTTACGCGCGCGGCAGACCGATCATAGTTGAGTGGGAGAGAGACGCAAGGCATTCGGCGGGCCTCTCTCTCGTTCGGTGACTCATCGTAACGTTACCGGGCGTTACACTTTTTCATAAGTGACTCCCAGCCGCAACCTAATTTAAGACGTTGTCACGTCAAAAAAAATTAAATATAATATTAAAAACCAAGGGTATCTTGTAACTTCTACACCAAACTAATTTTCTGGTAAAAGTATTTTATATCGATGATTTGTTACGACTGGTATTATCTAAATATTATTTCGTACAAATGTAGTTACAGTTAATATATTATTATTTCTAACTCACTCGTCGAAATACAGAAAGAGTTATTGAACTTTATAAAGTTTGTCTCTGTCATTGTTATATTTTAATTTGTTAATTACATCATAGAGAGCGATATAACCAAAGCCCATTCTTTCTGCATCTCAAAGAGCCGTATAGTATTAGAAACTAGATTGTTTGTCTCCTGACCTCGATTTGCGTAATATAGGTGACATTCTTCTTTTCGAATCGAAATATGACAAATTATGTTAATTTTGAAAATTATACATTTGTAATGTTATGAAATGCAATAAATTATAAAACAGTTTTTGAAAATCTGCACACTATACATCATCAACTTCAAGTAAGGTTCAATATTAATGTTCCTTTTTCTTTAGTACCTACCTATATTTGAGTTAGTATCGTAAACACAAGTTACGAACATATTTTGGGGCTTGACTCAATCTGTGTGATTTGTCCACATGTATTTACAATGTTTATCACGTTTTATGGAGTTCCACATACTTAGCAGCTATAGGTCACATAATCATTCATATCATCTATATTAGCATTTAGAGGTCAAAGCTACAGTTCAGAATTACAAAATAACAATTATTTAGCTTCTACAATAGTAGTTCTAGTCTTCTTATTCATAAAACATAACAAAATCTTGCTAAACATTTAGTTACAATAAGTTTTGTTACTTATCCTCCTCTATTTTAGACATGCAATATAGGTACCTATATATATATGTATAGGTTTACAACGCTTCAGCTACTTGGCGCCTGGCAAGAAAGCGTGCATGTCATTGCCATTAAAATTTCCATTTTAGAGTGAAGGTGACGCTCTGAATGTTTGACGCCAACTTGTACTACGTAGACAAGTATTAAGGTAGGCAAGTGTTTATATTTTTTTATGAATAAGAGGATAGTTTTATTTGAACGATAGACATCAAACTGCACTGAACTCGCGGGGCTTGAAGGAGTTCCTGTAAGTTTTAATATGCCATAATTATTGTTATAAACATCGACAACAGTGCTACAAATTAAAGCGATGTATTAAAAAAACACGAAGAACTAAAATATTACAAATTCATTCGAGTTCTAGAATACATATGAATATTTGTGTAATTGCTTTACATGTGGGACACAAGACAATAAGCATTAAATACGAACACACCACAACAAACCACAATACGTAACTACCAATATTGCATTGTATGAATAGATTTTATAAATAATGTTAACTATTTTAAAGTCAATAAAAATACTAAACATACAATATAGTATAGCAGTGCCGAACTATAGTTAATAGTATCGACAATTTCGATAGTATCGATAGCTATTTTGGAGCTATACTATTATTCAAGAATAACACTATCAAGAGTAACAATTGCTATGGAATATTACATAAACATTCGATACTATTGCTTTTTCTCAAACTATCGATAGTATATCGAAACGCTATCGATAGTTAACAGTCGAGCAGCAACACTAATATAGCTACAACATACAACATTTACAATGATAAAAACACAAACATACCAATATAATTTTCGGTTACACGTCAGTTGTGTACCTGTAATATTTGAAGCCTTGTTACAAGAAGACTTTCACAAGCTTGCATTCTTTGCAAGTGCGGGGTGATGTTACTAATGTTTAGCTTATTGAAAAGTAGTGGAGAACAATCTAACCAAAATTAAAGGGAGTCTTTAATATTTTTCTTAAATCTGCTAAGATTTTGTAAGTATATTATGTGTATAATTCTTTGTTTCTTTCGTTCAGTAGTTATTTTTAGTTAGATAGGTAAATATTTTTAAAATAATTATTATCAACAAATAACTGATTAAAGTATACAGTTTTTTTCTAAATGATTTCTTTTAACTTATATTTCTGTAAATAAGCTGGGTAATAACATACAATTTATCTATTTAATTTATGCCTATCGCAACAAAATGTACGACAACGTACTATATATAAAGATATTTTATTTCTACACCAAAAGAATATCATCTAAATAAAACGCTTCTACCGATAGAAGCGTTTTATATAGATGATTTTTTACGGCTGCTTCAACTAAATAATTTGTGTTAGTATTTTTTAAATTCTAACTTGTATTTCATAGAGGAAGAGATAATAAACTTCGAAAAGAGCTTCTCTTTCATTTTTGTTCAACTTGTACTAGAGCGAATCAAATTTTAGGACTTGCTCTCCACAATGGACCCCCACGTCGTCACACATACCTGTCCCGCTTGCCGGCCTCGTCCTCCGACTCGTCCGACATCTCGTCCCGGGTGAACGTGTTGTTGGTGAACCCGCCCATGTCCACTGGAAGTTCAGATATTATCATAAGCATAAAATATATATTGTCCCAAATGATTTTTTTTTGTTTCTGCGATAGGAGAAGAAATGTTATATTAAATAAATATATTAGGACAAATCACACAGATTGAGCTAGCCCCAAAGTAAGTTCTACACTTGTGTTATGGGATACTAACTCAACGATACTATATTTTATAACAAATACATATATAGATAAACATCCAAGACCCGGGCCAATCAGAAAAAGATCATTTTCCATCATGACCCGACCGGGGATCGAACCCGGGACCTCTCGGTTCAGAGGCGAGCACTTTACCACTGCGCCACCGAGGTCGTCAATGAATTTATGAATACTAACTACTACCTACTTAGAATACCTAATAATGACCAACTAGTTATACCAGAGTACTTAATTACAAATGTAGCTAGTTTAAATAGACGCAAACTCAGAAATTCTTTGGTATGGGCACGTCTTGCATTACCACCAAATTACGTAGATAACAAAAGTTTGGCTACGCTGCTCCACCTTGCCCTAGCAGAAGGGGCAAGCCAATAAAGTAGCCAACTAAAAAATGACCAAGATCGTGCGTAGTGGACACGAAAAAAAAGGAAAGCGAACTCTGGTCTCCGACGCTTAAACTCTGAGTTGAGAGAACCGGGAAAACTCTCAAATGATAGAGAGATGTCACGTTTTCAAATAAAAAATGATACATCATTTTATATTTAAAAAATGGTAGGCCCATAGCATATCAGGGGCCAACACTGTTTGAATGATTTTCTTTCGGTATTTCTTTTGCTAGTAGTTTGTAGCTTTGGTAAATATCATTTAATTTAGAATATGACGTGAAAATGTGCCTGTGCAGGCCTAATCAATCAATACATAGGTAGGGTATATGAATAAAACAGTAGAAAAAAAATCCTGTACATTGAATAAATTTACATAAAAACAAAATTAGGCGTATAGTAACAGAGTATGAATCTGAAAAAAAAATCTGTCTATTTGTCTCTATGTCTGTCTGTTTGCCTGTTCGTACACGCTAATCTTCGGAATTACTGGACGGATTTGAACGAAACTTTTTTGTTATATAGCTATTAAGCCTGGGCAAAATATAGGGTATAAATCATTTTAAAAATTGGAACACCGTGATGGTGTAGCTAAACTATAGTAAATATAGAAATGACGCCTTAACAAAAGTTGTTCAGTCTGATGATTTGCATTGTATTTCCTGTTGAAGTATAAAAATCGAAGATCTGGAACACCTGAAGAAGAGTCAGACTGTTCCGCCGAGCTAAGGACAAGAAGGACTTCACCATGCTAATCGCTGACCTTCACTAGTTGGAGAGGCACCCATAGACGAAGAAGAAGTCTAATGAGAATCTGTATAGGTATTGTTACGCTTTGTCTGTATAATTAAATTTCTCTAATAATTTTGACTCCTCACGAAAAATTGTTCGCCCACGCGAATGAAGTCGCGGGCATCAGCTAGTTTCTGAATAAATGATTTGATTTGATTTAGACATCGAGACACAAAGGATACGCTGTTGGGTATTGTTTATTCTTATTACCTTTAGTGTCATCATCGAAGGTCCTATCAGCCCACTTGTAGTCGCTCTCCGAGTACAGCGGCGGCAGAGTCTGGTGAGGAGTTGGGTACATGTCCAGGGCGCGTTTCTTCTCCTGGAAACTGTCCGTGTCGTTGTAGTCTACCATCCTGAAAGCAAATTGAATCGTGTCAAGTATAGTGAGCTTTTGATTGCATTCTGAAATCGATGTCTGCAAAAATAGCATGTCATTTCTAACATACTTAATATTATTAGTATTTGCAGTGTTTAAGACCTTCTCTGATAAATTGACCCAGCGACTGTTGGATGAATAATCCTTACACGTTATAAAACAAAGTCCACTGTCCGTCAGTATGTTCGCGATAAACTCAAAAACGACTGCAGATTTCACCAATAGATAGTATGGATTCCTGAGGAAGATTTAAGTTTTTGATAGATTCAAATGGTAAAATGATGTACTTACGTTGCGAGTAATCGAAACAAATACTTAAAATACAAAAAAAAATCTGGCGTATGATTTTTGCAAGACTTTATTATAAACTATTTGTTATTGCTGAATAAAATATTTAATTCTCTCGTACCTGGTATAGTTCTCGACGCAACTGTACCGCCACAACACGAACGACAGCACGGCGGCGGCAATGAACACCGCTGTGCCGATCACCACCCACAGCGTCAGGATGTAGCTGTCTCTTGGTGGAGTGTAGTCCTGGAAACAACCGTTTCAATTTGAGGTTTAGACTAGCACGTGTTGACTAGAACAACTAACTAGCTCGTTGCCATGGCGCCATGCTGAGCTGGTCGCCATTTCGGCTAACATAACTTTGTCTTGTTCATAACTCATAAGTTTTAATGTTTGAATTTTATGTGTTATGCCGAGAAAATTCTTGATTTCTTTCTTTCATCTTTTCTTTGAAAGAAAGAAATCAATTATGATTTTCAAGCTTTCAAGATAAAAGTTAAAAGCTCAGCTTCTTTTCGTTTACTTCCGTCAAAGGATAAATCGTGTGGAAATACAACGGAGCACAGCGAAGTGACAACGTGCTACATCAACGTAACGGAACAATGGAGCCAGACTCTGTGTGAAATGGCAAATTGAAGCAATTAACATACTTTAGTGGTAAAAATGTCAAAAAGAAGAAGATTATCAAGACAAGGAGCAAATTTATTTAAAAATATAATATTATATGAAGTTCCCCAATCAGCATTAGATGAAACATTTATTTTTTCATTTGGGGAAGTTATTTTTACTGATTTAAAAATGGAGACACTCACAGAAATACCCATGCTAGTAAGCCTGGCCGCGAAGGGATCTCTGCCTGAGAAGTTCTCCCACATTTCTATCAACTCCCTCTCAGTCAGCCTGTTGGTGTCTTCTTCATACACGAGCGGGATCCCGAAAGTGACGGACACACACGAATCGAAGTCCGGCCAGTTGATGTTGCAGACATACGTGCGAGTGATTTGAGCCACAACGACGCTGGAAAGAATACGAATACTTTGTTATGCGATATATCATTATATTAATTCATTTGCTTTTGACGAAGCGTACGCTTCGTCAAAAGCAAATGGATCTCTGCTGCTGAGTGAGCTGAATGGCAACTCTTCAAGCAAATTCAATTTTAATACAAGAGAACAATTCTAATGAAGTGGAATCTACATTATTAGATTTCATAGTTCCATAGTTAGTGAACAAAATAAAGTAAAGCTATGTGACATGTCTGGCTATTGGGAATAAATAACAAAATCAGCAACAAGATTTGACCTTCAAAAGCGTATACAAAAGCTTAATAATAAAGGAAAACGTATTGTAATGAATGTAGGTAACTCTAATAAAACAGCGCATTCAGTCTAGAATAATACATATTCCGTAATGTTATCATTAAAACACAAATTTACATTTATGTTAAACGCGTACATTCTATAGGTGGAACAACGAAAACGATTGTTCATTTCATAACATCGGAACTACAATAATGAAAGAATGACATTATTTGGGTAAATTCCAGACATAAAAAGTGAGAAAAACAATAAAAACTAACTGCCCACCCTGGCTTCGCGCGGTTAAAACCATAATAAAAAATGACTTATGTTACTACTTATTCGTCTGTGATGTGCCAAAAATCTTTATTGTTAACTATTATATAGTATTGATACATGCGTGTAAAATAATGTGGTACAAAAACTCAAGGCAAGATTAAGATTCGAACTTGAAACATTTCGGCTCATAGGCATTATTTAACCATTGGACCATTCGTTTTATTTTTACAGCATTTTAGATCCGCAATGCAGTACAATGTAATTAAGTCGATGCAGGCGCAGGAAAACCCGTTAGTTCCCCTTAAGGCTTCAGATTACGATCATTGGATTTGGCTCAAGTCCAAAAACCTTGGTATTCTTGTATTGCGCTAATACACGTATCTACTGTTTCCTCCTTATCAAGAAAACTTATGCTTTTTACCTTCGACAGAAGGAAGGAAGTTACAAGTTTAACTTGTCTGTGTATCAGTATCTGTCCGTGGCATCGTAGCAGCCAAATGGCTGGACCAATTTTGATCAATTTTTTTTTGTATTTGACAATTTATTCGATAGTGTTTGCAGTTTGGAAAATGTGTGTTCAGATGTTTGGAAATCATCTGATCTTTTCTTCTCTTTTGTTAAATCACGAACGTGTTTCAAAGATTTTACCTTTGGCTATTTTCCAACAAGTCAAATCGGAGACTTTGTTCAGATGTCAGAATAAAAATTTGCATGAAACTTGTATGTAATATCGTGTGATGTCACGATTTTAGAGCCAAAAAGCATTATTACTTTAATCAGAACGAAAATAACAATAGATTAATGGCGGAGGTAATTAATTAATTTTATTATCGTACTTTTATTAATTAGGTATATTATATCCCGTCAAATAGCCGATTAAATACTGTTATTGATATGCCACTAGAACACTGTTATCTGTAGTGAAAATTTGAAGCTTTTAACATATTTTCGGAGATTGAGCCAATACATTGGGTGTCAAATCAAAAATCAAAATCAAGTCATTTATTCAGTACGCTAAATCATTGCTTATTTTTTGGCGATCTAGGTCTTTTAAAAATCTTCAGTAATAAACAGTGTGTCGCTAGCTAGCCAGCCATATTATTTGAAGTATATTTTAGTTAATATTTTAATGACGTACAATCTTATCTTCGATTAAAGCCGGTACGGCTTACGGTCACGTCTCCGATTATTATTTTTATCGATTCAATTGTTTGTGTAAAACAAATTAAGTACTTGTTTATAATTATCGATTTTGTGAGCTAAAATGATTTTTTGATTTTTGACATTTCAGAAAGATGAAAGCCAAGAAGGGCATTCCTAGATGAAATAAAAGAGAAGGCAGAGCTCGTGTCGTATAGGGAGGTGACATCGGTGGCTGGAGGACAGAATTAGATGGAAAATGCTCCACCGACAAGAAACAAAGTTCTTAAATTAATTGATGATGATGATATTTCAGAAAAAGCGCTCTAATTAAATAAGAAACGGCAGAAGTGAAAACTTGAATATTAACTTTGTGCATTTTTGACGTCTTACGAACGTGTCCTGACGCGAGTTTAACATTTATTACCCATCACAAAAAGTGCGCAACGCCGCGAAACAAGTTTTCACTTGAGAATATGTGTGTAATGATATCTGAGCGTTTTTCCATTCTTCAGTACATTTTCCTACCAAATTCTTACGGTTTTCGGTATCTTTAGTCAGACTGTTGGCACGTCATCCTTAACTACATCAAGCCTGAAGACCTACCACGTAACGTCCACATGTTGTCTATTCCTTACACACCGTTCATTTTATTCCGCCATCATTTTATTTTATGTTTTAGCGAATACAAAATAATAATCTATACTAGTTTCTAGATATCTGTCTACGCGACACTAGATAAAGGATTTTATTTGAATGTAACTACTATAGTTTTTATTATAAGTACCGTGTAGTTACAATTTCTTACACGGATTTTGATGGCCAACGATTTAGATCTTGCAAATTGTAGCGACATTGTCCATTCGTCTATGATATTAGACAAAGTTGTTATGTTTTTTATGGAGTTAACCATAATTTATTTAGGTAAGTAAATTACTTTAGTTTTCTCTAATAATAATAATAAAATCGTTTGATTTAGGTTTGATATTAACAGAATCATTTAATTGTTTAAAATTAATGGTAATAATGGTAATACACATAAAACATGGAAAATGCTAGTAAAATACAATACCCTCCTGTATAAAGTCTGGTAAATATCGTATAATATAAAGTTCGCGTCAAGAAACATGTGGAAAATTTTGCGCGAATGTTATCGCTCGTATATAATGCTTCATCGAAATCATTATGTTATCGGGCGGCGGTGTCAACCGAGTTTTATGGGTTGATATAATTAATTAGTGTCAAAGTATTAATTACATGCAACTACGACAAAAATATGTAATCTATGACTTTCTTTCTACTTCTTTTTAGATGCGGCCGTGATTTAGAAATTTATTGTTGCTTATCAGCTGCCTAGTAGGCTATGAGTCCCTTGAGTCCCTTAGTCGCCAAGTACGACATCCACCGGGGGATATGAAATAGTCCAACTTTGGGGCGGGAACCAAATGCCACACCATTTTCCAGTAAGCCATTCAGCATTAAAAATAAATATTTGTATAAAGTTATAAACACAAAAATTATACTCACCTTAAATATAATGTAGTTATCCTTTATGAGGAATAGTCACTTAATATTACTTAATTACACCATTGAGACGGATCGATTCTATTAGTTTCAAACGAACATTTAACATCTAAATAGTCCTTATTATTATAACGATAAAGAGCTACTGTCCAGTCTTTAGAATTACAACATCTCAATAGACGATATGTTCGACCTCTTACGCCTTCGTAAGCGGTACCACAATCTGCACAGACGGAAGTGTGTAGCGAAAAAACGCATCTCCAAATCTCATACAAGCTTTTCTTCTGTAAATTTGACAGGCTGCTTCAACACCTCTATCGTATTATCTGATTTCACTATACAGTTCTTTTTGGGTGCGTCATTATTGTTGCAATTGTCCTTTGCAGTTTCAGTTATCTTGTTTGCAACATCGTTGTTATTGTCGCGCACCTCTGGCAAATTTAGATCGGATTTTTTCGTCGCCACACACTTTGACTCATTCGGCGAAGAATTTTCTGCGTGTTTTTTCTGCGACATTTGAGGGTAATGATGCAGTATTGCTGTAGTGCTAAAAGTTATTTTTCCATATTTAACTATTTCTGTTGGCCGTTTATTATTGCTACTAGTACTAGGCCCTGCTTCTAAATCTATATCATAAGGAATACTCTTATATCTAGATTGAATGGGGCTTTCTTCAGATATACCTTCAAAGATATCCTTTGTATCATCCAATAAGTCTAATGCAACTTTCTTGCTTCGTGTCAAGTTATCCATATATTTATTATATTTGTTCATATCTATACTATTACTCTGTTTAAGTGGCAATGAATTTGGCATTTTCATTTGTGGTTCTTCCTCGGCTGTGTATCACAATTGTTTTAAACAGTTTTGGCCTTTTTGGGATGTCGATTCGGACTTGGCCGCGCTGTGATCGCGCGCGGCATTTGTTAGCTATGTCTGGGACTGTACCATTGAGATGCTGGTGGTTTCCGTGACAATAGTAGGAGCCGGGAACTCCTCGCCAGTCGAGTCGTAAATTGGAAACTCGCAACAAAGTATACACTTCAGAAACCTGGGTACTTCCACGTAAATAGCCGGCGGTATCGGTATCAGAGGCGACGTTGACGCTTTGTAATAAAGATAATCAGAGTTATCTCTGTACTTTTCGTCCGCGGTTCGCTCCAGCAACGGAATGCCAGATAAGAACAGTATTATGGCCGTCGTAAACAGTGGCGAGAGAATCGCTACCCATTCTACGTGTTCTATGACATTCAGAGATATAACAAATATGCCCCACCACAGTACTACTTCTCCAAAATAATTGGGATGTCTCGACAATCCCCAGAGACCGTCGTTGCACCATTTCCCTTGATTCGTTGGTTCTTGTCTGAACGCAAACTTTTGTAAGTCGGCATATGTCTCAATGAGTAATCCGGTGACGAATATCCCAGCGCCAGCAGAATCCAATGTGGTCATAGTTTTCGGCGATTTAGGGAATGAGTGATGAGGCGAATTTATTATTATAACTGGCAAACTGACCACGTAAACCCATATTGCTTGGAAAGTGTAGAATACTGCAAATCTTAGCGTGTTACTCTTTCTGTCTTCAAACTGTTTATCTCTACCTATGTGGTAGATCCTGTATATTAAGTACCCTGATAGTCTCAAACCCCAGACGCAAACAAAAGCAGTGACCATCAACTGTCTACTGTCATAGCTCTTCAAAGTGCTTCCACCCTGGCCTAAGAAGAACGTGAGCAATGCTATGATGATAAAATTCGCTCCACCAGTGAAATCCGTCACCTTATCCGTTTGAAATAGAGATGCTATAGTGAAGAATAGGATCTGCAGAGCTACCGTCACCATAGCACTTATAGCAAAGTTGTTTCTATCTATGAGTGGCTCCATGTTTTTTTCTTTACACTATATGTTTTTGACATCACGTAAACCATTGATTTGTTGACGCATTGCCGTATTTCGTGTGTTTATTTCGTTAACCTCTGTTGACACAATGCTATCATAGGTTTTAACATTTTTATTATAATTGTGGACGCGTATTTTGTTTTATATTTGGCGTAAAGCTTTTATTTTCGCGTTTTTTTTCTCTTGTTGTAAAAGCTCGAACGCGCGTGGACTTTGGCCGAGCTTTGCGACACTGAAATAGACTTGACGTAAACTCTGCGCATGTGCAAAGCTTTGGATTGCGCCTGCGCGATGGCTCGTAGTGGATTCTAAAATTAAATTTGATTGTTTATTTAACATTTTATGAAGTTTTCTTTTCTTTTTCGATGTTAAATATAGAGTAGGCTAGTTATGGGTTTTTATTTGATAATATTATGTATTTTATGTATTCTCTGGCGATAGGGTTATAGTTTAAGGTTAGCTCACGTTATTGGGTCAAAGTGTCGCAAAGGGAGTAGGTCAGATAAGGGACACCTGTGTTTACCTTTACCAGGGAAGGCTTGAATATTCCATGACTAGTTTTCACTCGTGTACACAGCTCATCAGTGTGGAATAAGCTCTATAGAACACGTAACTAAGAATAAATATTTATTTGCTCTTATTATATATATATAGCGAATATAATTCGCTCAAACACTGCTTTCATTTTTGGCCTTAATAATATACTATTTTACTACCTATTATATTACTTTGATGTTAGATATAACTATTATTTTTAGAGTTCCGTATAAAAAAAAATATAAAAACGTATCTCTTCTAATGTCTTTGGGATTTTGTATGCGTCTAGTTTAAATGAAGGAGAAAGATATATAAAACCTTTTAACCCAGAAAAAAAATGTTCACGCGGGTGAAGCCGCGGGTAAAAGCGAGTAAAAAAACACTTATATTCGGGAATTTATTGCAATCGGACATACCATAACAAATATAGGTACAGTTATCAATACATGATTCACGCAATAACAAACTCTTTGTATTATAAGTAACACTTGCTGGATTATCATATTTTTATCGTGCGACGGTAAGTCGCTGATAACCATAAGAAAATACAGTCGACAGCACATCAAACTAGACAAATTCACAGCAATGACTACCCTATTACCATATCATAGAGATTTAGACACGGTATCTTAAGCGGTTCATACAGAGAACAACACATCGATGTACCAAAATTCATTGGATATTCTTCTTTATCACTACGAAATAAAGGTGCATATTAATATCAAAGAAGATAAGTTTATTGGCTAAACACAAACTGCGACACAACACGTATGTTGTGAAGATACCTAACCTATAAAAAATATTCTTATTACATAAATGAATGTCGCGAATAATGTTGTTGACTGTACACAGACACACTGGTATATCATTACTTGTTAAATACACAATTAATACGGAGAAATGACGTGGTTATACATAAATATTGACACAATGAAATAACTTTATACTTAGCGGCTTTATATTTATTTCAATTTTATAGCTATTTGATAACATTTTAACATTTTATACGGAAAAACATTATCATCGTGTAATTTAAGAGCGAGGCTCTTGTCGGTGGAGTCCCTTCCATTATTCTCTCTCCAAAGCCAACTCCTTCACTACTTGATACGACACGACACCCACTTTTTCTTTAATTTGTTTGGTGTAAGTATCTCTTGAAGCGGTGGTGGTGTAATGGTTAAGACGCCCGCCTGTGGATCGAAAGACCCCAGGTTCGAACCATATGAGTGCCATATGAGTTTGTATACCAATCTGACTCGTGTAAACCTGTACACTACTTCATTCTTATTAACTTGTGTGTAAATTGGAGAAGGCAATGGCAAACCACTCCATTAATAATGCCAGGAAAGTTGTTGTGTGTCTTTCATTCCACGTAACAACCACGACCCTCAGCCATGAGGAATACGACTATGAAAAAGAAGAAGAAGAACTATCTCCTGATCTTCCTGGGCCCCTTTTCCCTTCCACATTTGCTTCTATAATAATTCTGAAGAAGACATCGTCTCGTATCAAGTTTCCGAGCATTTTCCCCTCTTCTATTTTCAATATGTTTTATATTTTCCCCAATTCGGTTAAGAAACACTTGTTTGCTAATTCTTTCTTTCCATTAATTCTCCACCAACACCACATCTTGAATGCTTCCAATCTTTTCCTTTCTTTCTTTGTTAACGTCCATGTTTCGCATCCATACAACATACAAGTCTAATATAAATATACATTTTATTTTAAACAAGTACACTTTTGTAAGACTTCCTTATCAACTTTATCACGATATATTTGAAAATGTTTAATTTGGGGAATCCCTTCATTTCTTATCTATACAACAAATGATTCCCGGATTTACGTACCTTAAATCCAAATACAAGCGAACAAATTAATCAACACATATTATTTTCCTAGAAAAAAAAAATATACACGTCGTTTATTTGATATCACTTATTTATAAAGTAACTTAGTGTTGACGAAATTGGTTTTACAGACGTGATAAGTGGGTGACAGATGATTGTTAACAGTCAACCATTTGTGACATAAATAGGTGTTAAAATTGTTATTTAAGAACTTAAATATTTTATCTGTGATATTTTCCTAATCATAACAGGAAAAAACTTTATTTTTAGAATTTTTTTTTTTACTTTTTGACAGCCGTCTTTACCCCACTGCTGGGAATAGGCCTCTCTTAATGAACACCATCGTTCTCGATCTTATGCCTTACGATTGATACATATAAATAAATGTATATCAAAATGTGCCAATGTACACTTTAATTAAACAGTTTTATTAATTACGTAATTTACCATTTTTTGTTCTCAATTTGTTAGTATACTTTATGTTGCCTAGTGCTTCGCTCCCGTGGGAATTTTGAGATAATATAATAGCTTATAGCAATCTTGCGTAATGAAACTTTCTAATGGTGAAAGAATTTTTGAAATCGGTTCGGTAGTTTCGGAGATTACCCGCCTCAAACTTACAAACTCACAAACGCTTACCTATTTATAATAATAGTAGGTATAGATTATTATAATAACAGTATAGATTATGCGTTTTGACTCCAAAAATCTATATGTAAATTTAGTAAAAATAAAATTTAAAAAACAAGAAAATACCAGCATGGTTGTTGTTATCAGCAAGCTAACAAGACACTTCATAGACAAGATCTAGCCGCACAATGGAAAGGGCTCTCTACTGTTCGTGAGATTTCTTGTGTACAAACAAACAATACAGGTTTTTTTCAGTCTGGTTTTTTTCTAGATATTTAGGTGTAGTCGCGCTGCTGAACAAAATCCTCACGTAATTAACCAGCAAAATTAAGACTTATAAGCATTTGAAAATGAAAAAAGACCCAATACAGGAATGCGTGGAGGGAACCAGATTATGAGAAGTTATTAAGGATATTAGTAAAATTACATGTGTGTATATCTCTCATGCTCGCGGCGTCGCATTCGGGGCTGCGACGCCGCAAAGCTCGGCTTAATCGGTAAAAATAAACCATTGAATTTTGATCATTCTATTGTGAGCGTGACTCAGAAGTTCCCGCCTATATCTCATCTGCTAGGAAAGAGCTGACGGTTACCAAACGGCTCATCGTCATCATATCGAGTGTGCTAACACTGGTGTCAGATTTTATTCAAGTCGCCTAAAGGCAACTGACATGACTTTTACGACGACTTACCTCCATCTAGTGGCAGGCAGTCGCATACACACTAGGGTAAACTTAACTGTCAACCAGTTTCCTGCCAGGTTTCCTGATGATTCACCGGAAGCAAGTGGCGGTCTATAAAAACGACTATATAATAGTCAGATTTGTATACTTGTATACTCATGTGGCACGAGTAGGATTCGAACCTGGGACCTTTCGATCCACAGGCGGGCATCTTAACCATTACACCACTACCGCTTCGACATATCTAGACATGACATATCTAATATAATATATAAATATAAAAAAATAAATATAAATATATTAGGACAAATCACACAGATTGAGCTAGCCCCAGAGTAAGTTCGAGACTTGTGTTATGGGATACTGACTCAACGATACTATATTTTATATCAAATACATATATAGATAAACATCCAAGACCCGGATCAATCAGAAAAAGATCATTTTCCATCATGACCCGACCGGGGTTCGAACCCAGGACCTCTCGGTTCAGCGGCAAGAACTTTACCACTGCGCCACCGAGATCGTCAGAAATATATAATAATATCGTCCAGAGCTCAAAAGGTTAAAAACTAAATATAGTAATAAAATAAAAAAATATAAGTAACTAAGTAGCAAATAAAGAATATTGGTTGATTGCGTGAACTAAGCGATGAGTCACCGACAGATCAAGTGCAAAGATCAAGTGCATGTAATATTTAAATACCTACTTAGATAAAAACACTTTTCCTCAAACATTGCAAAAGACAGTGTGATTCGAGGAAAATCATTGTAACTACAATATCTGCAAATTGTATCGTAAGACGTCATATTTCATTTTTTTGTTTTAAATAAAGTCTTATAGATACGATTTTTGATACTATTTAAGTGGCGTAGCATTAGACAGGGTGAAGTCATAATTTATTTTCCCCCTTTTAGTTTGTGGCTATAGTTAGTTAGTTGCAAACATTAAAGAAACTATTAAAATAAAGGTTATGTAAAAGTTTTTCTAACATATAAAAACCCCTAAATTAATAAAGATAAAATAGAACTAAATATGGAGACACGATAAGTAATTATCGCTAGTAGAATCAATACATGGCCGTAAACAAAACTCGATTATCAATAATATTTGTAGAAACTAATTATTTTGCGAACTATTCGCTTAAATGTCGTCAAAACGTATAATTTAAAAGAGCTGAGTATCATTTTTTGCGACAAAGATTAAAGGTTACTCGCTAAATTAACAACACCTTGGGATTGAATGAAAGAATAATATTTAAGACACGATCCATAACATTTTTCATTTTTTGTTTTACAATAAGCGGCCTATGATCCGTCAAACTTCTCTAAAACGTGATAGTGTCGGCTCCGAGAAGAACTAACAATTTAAATGAAAAATAAAAACAAGAAATACTCACGTCTCGTTCATTCCGGGATCGATATCATTGGAGTTGATGTACATGGTAGCCATGTCAGCCAGGAGCCTTCGGAACTCCTCCCTGATAAAGAACAAGAGATTAGCATAATAGCCGTAGTAAAATTTAGGTACTCAAAACGAAATATATTCTCAACTTTCAAAGCGCAGGTGAAGAAGACCACAAACTTTTCTTTAAAGACGTCAAATTAACAACAGTCAATTGACAGATAGACAGATATTCGCCTTTATAAATATATTCAAAACATCGGTACTACGTTTCGAGTGAAGAAATATTTCATTCTTTTTGGAATGCAATTGGAATTTGGAAATAGAGTATAGAATATTATGTTATTACCTGATGTCTTCGAATGTGGTGGTGTTGGCTCCAGCGAGAAGGAGCGTGGCGGACTCCCGTGGCTCGGGGGGCAGCGTGTCCGGTTCTGACAAGTCATCGTCGTCTTCAGCTGATACCGGGGCTTCTAGAGCATGATACAACAATTTAAATTCTATGATATTCATATTCTATGATATTCTATGATATTTTTAATCGAAATAATTCTCTACATGTCCGAAATTCCAATATGTATGTTATACAATTTGCAAAAACAATATTAGATAGGTCTTTTCATTTTCTTTGACGACCTCCGTGGCGTAATGGTCATCACACCGGACTGTTACACTGGAGGTCCCGGGTTCGATCCCCGCGGTCAGGTCAACATGGAAAATGATCTTTTTCAGATTGACCTGGGTCTTGGATGTATATCTATAATATGTCACAGAATATATATTGGGTTAGTATCCCATAACACAAATTTCGAACTTACTTTGGGGCTCACTCAATTTGTGTAATTTTGTCCATAAATATTTATTTTATTTTCAACTACCGGGGCCAGAAATAGAGTTTGGAAATTTTCATATCGATTTTAATAATTGGACTGTCTATAACAATTTTTACCAGTGATCGCAGAGTTTGTTTCTATTGGTTGTTCAAAACCCACCTTCACCGCAGCTTATACACGCTTGCAACACCAGGGATGTCACACGCGTCTTGCTGACTTTACATCCTAGATCTTTTGCCACAGTACCCAGTAATTACACAGCCTATCTCACTCAGCAAACACTGCTGTTTGGTGAAATATATGAGTGTGATGTACCAATGCAGAATACAATCTTCTTATTATTCTACATAATAATGTAACTATTTATTTCCTGCCGGTTTATTGGAAGAGATCCCTCCATGAGAGAAGTCCGCCGTTGCTTTCATATTGCTATAAGTTGTTTCTATATGTGTTAAAGTTATATCAAAACAAACGATCTTTATATCTAATGGGTCTATATCGAAGTCTTCCGGAGATGCCTATGACGATGATAATAATGATAAACTCACCAATAATCTTGGCGCTCAGCCTGAAGCCTTTGGCGAAGGACATGCCGCCCACTGGGTTGAACCTCACCAGCATTTTGTTTACATCTCTGAAGCGATACCGGCGCTCGTTGTTGAGACGATACGCGAAGACGATTCCATCGTCACCTGATGCGTCTGATTGACCTAGATGTTAAAAATTTAAATCAATTTCGTGAAACAATTGCTAATATGAATAGGGTAGTTGCCATCAAGTCAAATCGGATACTTTTTTCCATGTGTTAAAAACAAAATTGCATGGGGCTTGATAAATGATAGTGGGCACAAGTGACGTCTCAAATGTTGGTGTCAAAAAGCGTTTACTAATGTTAGTAAAATTTACCCATTTGATTATCGTGTTTCAATGTGTGAATGCATTTATACATTACATTTACAGGCTACTGCCCTGTTATGCCATATAATAATTCCATTCTTACTCCTATTTCCTCATCATAGACAGATTGTTCTTTCTTAAAATTTACGTTAATATTATTCTAGTTTTAAAGAACTTCAGGCAATCATACTTTCTTGAGTCACTTGTCTTGTTTACTTACCTAGTATTTTTACCTACTATTTTTTTTTATTAATTAGCTGTAAGTCAACATAAATAGTAATAAATAAATAAATAAATAAGACAAAATATCAGAAAACTTCGCGCCGTATCGTATTCCCGTCTACGATCTAGATTATATCTGTCGACGATCGCCATTATTATTCTTATTAGTCTGTGTTTAAAGCCAAGGTCTTGGAATATCTGAGTCGAAGAACATGACGGGAGTCGTAAACATGTTTACGGTGATTGTTAAGATGAACGAAATTATGTCACAATTTAGACTCGATTTTTTTAAGGTCAAATATGAGAAAAATTAACTATACATTTAACTATAAATTTTTAATTATGCCAAAAAATTAAATGGGGCTATCAGTACCTATTAGTCAAAACATAAAAAATCGAAATCCAAAATGTATAAAAAAAAAACTATAATAATTGGTTATATAATACTTAGAGTGTGCCACCTGACTACCACGCTTCATAGTAAACGTAGGTTCAGTGCAGCGGTTCACACAAAGTCTATTTTCATTGATAAATTCTGGCAATTCTTTTTTATTTATTTATTTTTTGCCTATGCCAGGGTCATTGCGAGAGCGAGAGAACACGATAAACTGTATTGGAATATTGGAGTTTCATACTACGCCCAGAAATTCATTGATATTTTGGGATAAACGCAAACCTCAATAACTTAAACATGGTGAGGTTCAACCCAGTGGGCGGCATGTCCTTCGCCAATGTGATAAACGATAATATTAAATTTTGATTACTCACATGTATTAATAGGGTCTTTAATATTAAGCCTTTATTTTTTTTTTGACATAATTAAAAATTTTTGGTGTATTTGGCTATCACACGAGTTAGATATTTTAAAAGTATTTCTAGAATATACACTTCTTACTGATTAATGCGTAACTATATATAGATACGTAGAAATTATGAAATAATTAATTACCTGGTTTTAACAAAAGGTAATGCCCCATGACACTGTTGATCTCCAAGTCTGTAACATTCACTTCTAATCCTATGCCTGGGCCTTCCAAAACCCAATCGATAATAGATGTATCTGTTGGGTAAGCATCAGGATAATTTGGAGAAGTTATAACGACTGGCTCATGTGCATTCAAAGTTATATATATAGGCGTCTCGTCAGCATCATTTTTCAAGTCTGCACTGTGCAAAATCGTAAATTGCCTGTTGAGTTCAGCCAATTCATCAGAGTTTAATTCATCAACATCTTTTGTGAGTTTAGCAGATTTCTCTTCGACATTTTGTTGAGTTTCTGAATTTATCAAAGTGTCATTTTCATCTTTAGGTACGTCATCCATCTTTAATTCATCATCATTTTCAACGACATCTACAGATCCTTTATTTTCTTCTAAGCTTTCGTTGTCCTTTTGATTGTTTTCATTGGATTCAGCAACTAATGCATCATTTACATATAAAACTGGAACCGATTCTTCAGAGTCTGTATCAGCCATATGTAGTTCATTATCATTGTCTTCGAATATGCTTGCCAAATCCTTATCAGGAATTGAGTCATAATAATCTTGTCTCGATTGAAGAATACGTGCTTCGGCTTCGTAGTCAAAGTTTTCATCTTTGACATCATCCCCTATATCAGCTTTATCGCGATTGTAATCGTCATCACCATTTGCTTCTTTTGGTATTGGTTGCTCGTTTTTATTTTCAACATTACTATTTTCACCGTTTTCATTATTTGGACTTAATTGTTTCCATGTCTCAACTAACTTCTCAAGGTTTGGAATGGTATCGTCATATAGTTCATCTGCATTGTCTAAAATTTGTTTTGGATCTTCATTCTGTACGTTCAATATCACCCCATCTTGGTCCGGTTCTTCCACAACTTCTTGATTGTCTTCGTTATTTTCATCAAATTCCTTATTCGTATCTTCTAAAATTTGTTGAGTTTCTTTAATAATGTTTTGTATATCTGCTTGAATATCAGGCAAAGCATCTATATTGGCCTCATTAATGGCTTTTGAATCATCAACATTTACATTGTCTTGGATAACTTGTTCATTTTTATTTTCGGCACTTTCTACATTTTCTGCATTAATATCAGATTCATCATCGTCAACACTCAACTTTTTCCAAGTTTCAAATAACTTATCAAGGTCTGCGTTCAGATCTTCGTAAACCTTGTCTACAGTATCTTCGTTGCTATGAATTCTTGTATCTTTATTAACTTTGTCCTCTAATACTACTGCTTCTTCATTGTCATTATTATCACCTAAGATTTTTGATTCAACTACAGCTTGATTTTCTTCTTTATTTTCATCAAACTCCTTATTAGTTTCTTCTAAAATTTGTCGGGTTTCTTTTATAATATCCTGGTTTTTTTCCTGAATATTGTCATTTGGTTCGTTTTTGACATCGACATTATCTTCGTCAAATTGACTATTAACATTTTCTAAAATTTGTTGAGTTTCTTGATTAATGTCATCGATCATTTGCTGTATACCTGAAACAACTAAATTAATGTAAATTCTGTTTAAGTTTTAAACAGATTTGGTAAAATATCATACAAAGGTTTAAATTTACCTTTAATATCAATTTCTTCATTCACCATTTCTTCATTATTTACATCTTCTGGTATTAAAACATTTAAATCAATTTGACTCTTCTCATCAACAGCTAAAATTTTGTCAATAACATCTTCGTCTATCGAGTCCTCATCATTATTCATTATTTTTTGTAAAGTATCAAAATCTTCAATGGCTGCTGATTCATCATTTTTTTCCAACTCCTGTTCTTTATTTTTTTCTTGATCGTCCATTTTTGGTTTTACTTCATCTCTATTGTCCTCAATTTCGTAATCACCGTAATCATTATCATTTTCATTGGCGTAGTAATCGTCTTTATTCTCATCTTTGTTTTGTGTATCAGGCAAGTTTCTGTCTTCTGATTCGTCCAATCTTCCTACTAACTCTTCGTTTTCGAGCTGTTTGAAGTCATCCATATCATCATACCAGGTGTCGTATTCGTCCCACACATCTTGAAATGCTAAAAAACAAAATTACATTCTAATCTTACATATAATTTTATTTTAAAATTACAACTAATTCTATATAGTTATGTTGTTTGGAAATAATTGATGATTGTTTAAAGCTATTTAAACAGTATAATTATTTAAACAATAGTATCTGGTTTTGTTGTAGATAATTAATTATCACGTGATCATGAAATTTCTTCTGGGTGGCTTTTTTAAGTTTCATTTTGTTTTTTATGTACAATTAACACTCAAGGGTACTGCACTGAGCACTGAGCTTATAGACACACAAACGACTCTCGTGGCTATATTAGTGGTTTGCCATTGCCTTCTCCATTTGACACACTTGATCATAAATAAGTCAACTAAAGTGCAGATTTCCTCACGATGTTTCCCTTCACCGACATCAAATGGTGGCATATGAAAACGACTATACGTGAGTCAGATTGATTTACAAAGTCATGTGGCACAAGTAGGATTCGAACCTCGCAACGGTCTTAACCACCGCAAATCTAAATGATTTTTCTATAATGTGACAAGTGTTAATAATAATTGTAATCAATAAACTGCATTTGCACTGAACATAACCAGTTGCAGCGCAGTACAAAGTCCGCTGCGATCGCCAGCGTGTGACGTCACAGAACATAATAATAGACAATGAAACTCTGTCCTGTTATTTGTGCCATCAAAAATGTGTCACGTGACTCATCGATATAGTGATTTTGTTTTCGGATGAATTTAAATATGAAGCATTTGTCCAAATGCTCAGACGGATACTAAACAACCATTCATATGGAAGAAATTCAAAATAGCGAAAGAATTTTTGCTGATTCATATATTTTTCTCAAATTGCCTAACGTTTTTAACGTATTTTATTTCGTATGCAATTAATAAAATTTGATGGAGTTTTGAAGTAAATACAATTATCTCATTAAGGTACATGATACCTACGTGATTATAACGTCGTAGCTGCTTATATAGAAATATTTTGATAAAAACATTTGACATAACGTGATTGATAAAATTTGCCTAAAAACTGTTTACTCCGTATCAATATTACTGATTTTGATGAAGCTGTTTGTATTTTCAGAGGCGAATCTTTATCCATACAGAGTTATTAAGGATTTGAAACGAATATTAAAAGAGGAATATAAAAAAGTGGAATTATTTTGTCAAACGCGTGACATAAATTAAAAAAGCCAATTGATAGTAGATTTAAACGTAATAATAAAAATTGATTATTGTATTTTTACAAATCTGAAGAGAATTCTCCAAAAGTATATTCCAAAAGTTTCAAGGAAGCAAAGCCGCTGGTCACTGCTTATTATAAAGTTCCCGCGTCCAACTGTCTGTTTTCGAACTTTACGATAAACTGATCGGACATATTTTCTTAGTATGAAAACTCTTAATAATTAATTCTTCCGTAACTGTAAATAGGATCTATTAAAAATATTACCCCGACAATGATATAAATTTAGGAGCGGCAGAAACTGATATAAATTGGTCATGTAGGTAAGTACTTACATTTTAATCAAAATCATTGAGATAACGCGATAAATAAGTTATTATAAGTAAGTACTTTCAATATAATTAATTGATGCGAAATTGTGTGCGAATTGTTCCAAGTTTCTTTGTATTTGTGTTGTGATACTAAATAATCAAAGATTCGACACTATTTTAACTAAATCGACTGTATGAATATCAATTAATTTTGATATACGGATAGAGTTAAACTTGGAACAACTCATAAGCGAAGAAAATATATAAGTGGCGGAATACCGCCATTAAATGACTCAAAACTATTACGATCTGTTTCTGATACACGAAATACTTATTTAAAACTTACGAGTACTTATAAACATTGTAAGTACTTGGATTTTATTACTCTATCACGCTATTTTTATTAATCTATACCATCCGCTGTCAATCTCAATAACTTTGATGGATATAATGTGACAGCCATAAATTTGTAGGGTCCTTTAGGTACTTATATCCCGAAATTCACAAGAGTGCATCCTTGTTGCATAGCTAGTATAACACGTTATATAAATATTATGAATATCAAAGTGTGTTTAAATCACACTTTGATATTAATTATATTTATATAAATTTTCCAATCTCTTCCCTTTTTCACGTCAAAACGGAGTACCTATTGCATTAAAGTGATTTTCGGTGTGAAGATGGCTTGATAGCGGCCTACAGTAGGCAATGGCATAGTATTTTTCCGTGGATGAAGCCGCGGGCAATAGCTAGTATCTGCTAAATCTAAAAATTTAATCGACACCGTCTACGCCTGCAAGATCACGCCTACATGTAAACAAACTCGATTCCAGCATTAAAACAATCATCAACATAAAACTATGACCAAAAATAGTTGCATCCTTAATTATCACTGATTTAAAGCATCACTACACCACACTACATTATGTCTTACCGCACGGAACCACGCAAAACACAGCAATAACAAAATAAACACTCTTCATTGTAAACACATAATACAACAAGAGACACGTGCGTCCTCAACAACAGTTCTTGATCTACTGAACATATGGTGACAGCACATTGAAATAGAGTACATTTTCGCGTGTTTTTGATAACGTATCAGACATTGATAGTGTTGTATATTTGCTTATATGCATACGGGAAAATATTTTTGTAACGGAATTTGGTTATTTTTGGGAATCTGCGCAAGCGCATTATTTGTAAACAGGCCGACATCGACATTTTGCTCCTGTGGTAGTTTGAGGATAACATTTTACCTATTTAATATTTTAAGTTTTACTTGTTTTGTTCATATACCATATTACATTCAATTACATCCAATCGATTTTGCTGTGAATAAACAATAAAAGACTGCTTACTAATTGTCGACGGTACAAGAGTTATTTTAGTAATTCTTTGTGTACCCACCCGATGAAAGAGTTTTCATTCAAGTTGTAATAATACAAATTATTATTAAGAATTATTATCTTGTCTGGCTATCTGTCTGTCTTATATAAGTCTGCCTGGGATAGTCAGTTCAGTTTGGCCCACATTCTTTACTTCTTATCGAGTGTGTTAATACTAACACTGGTGTCAGATTTTATTCAGTCGCCTAACGGCATCTGACATGACTTTTACGACTACTTACCACGTCTAGTGGCAAGTCGCATTCATATTAGTGATTTAAACTGTCAACCAGTGTGCAGGTTTCCTCTCAATGTTTTCCTTCACCGGAAGCAAGTGGTGGTCTATGAAAATTACCATCGACTAATTAATAATCTCAATGTCAGTATGTTAGGTATAACGTAACAGTCGCACGTTTTACATAGATAATTAATACGTATTAGATAATTATGTAAAACAGTAAGTATTCAGTATGTTCAGGTGTAGGAGGTAGGTACATGCGTCTAGCTATCAATTTAAATTTACCTAACATTCTAAAAATAAACTTGTTTATCATTATTTCATTTTCTAAGAATTTATTTTTTTATTTTGAACTCTGTAGCTGCGGTAATACGGCGAATTTACAACGATTTTGAATAACTTCGCGCGCTGTCGACTGTACAATCTGATACAACTAAATTAAACATGTAAGAAAAAAGTCCCCGATTCATAAGTTTTTGGCATCAGCTAGAAAAGGAGCTAACGTTTTCCAAACGGCTTTCACACAACACACACTTTCCAATCACAACTAAGTACAACTAACTTTCAAACGAAAAATACTAGATCAATAGCCGTTTGGCTTCTATGATGCCACGGACAGACATACAAATAAACAGACACATTAAACTTATTAGGTACCTACTCCCCTCCCTCCGTCGTTGGGGATTAATAAAATAGATACCCATACAAAGTAATACATTCATACATGTCATATGTTGTTCCATGTGGATGATAGATAACAATTTCTATAATATTTATGTTGATATAATTAGCTACTAAGGTAGAGTTGCACCAGTCAACTTTGACCTGCGCGTCGCTGACGTTTAGACAAAACTACTTCGCGTTTTTCTGCGCTGGTTAAAGTTAACGCCAAAGTTGACTGGTGCAACCCAGTTTAAGAGATGTTTTGATGTAAGTATCTAGCTGGAAACGTTATCTAAATAGTATAAATTAATGAGAAATCAATAAAATTCAAGGAATAACAGAAGTTTCGGTTTTCCTGTTGTGTGAAGTGAAGATTGAAGTGGACCACCTGGCAAGAACAGTTCCCGTGGTCCACCCAGGTAAGCAAAGACTTAATAGTCGACGATCAACATTCATATTTTTGTACTTTTATAGAAAATTGGACAAGTTAGACATACAAATAAAATAAATATATTAGGACGAATCACACAGATTGAGCTAGCCCCAAAGTAAGTTCGAGATTTGTGTTATGGGATAACTCAACGATATTATATTATATAACATATACATATATAGATAAACATCTAAGACCCGGGCCAATCAGAAAAAGATCATTTTCCATATATATATATATTCCATCATAACCCGACCGGGGATCGAACCCGGGACCACTCGGTTCAGAGACAAGCACTTTACCACTGCGCCACCGAGGTCGTCAAATTATTTATTCAGAAATTAAACCATCACAAGTACTTTTTCACTTCAAAATTTTATATAGTAATTTCTCAAAAAGCTACAAACTACTGTCATATTAGAACGACCACTGCTGAGAGGAAGTACCAAAAGAAACTCATTTTAAGGATGTCAGGTGGGGCAATGGACGTCCACCGGACCTAATGTCTGGGGTTCGAGTCCCACTCGTGCCACGTGTAAACCAATCTGGTTCAATCAAGTTTGTATACCAATATGACTCAAGTGATTTTCGCGATGACCACCACTTGCTATCGATAAAGGACATGAACATCGTGAGGAACCCTAGTGGTTGGTGTATCAGATAGTGCGAGGAATGCAGCAGGCAATAGCAACCCACTCCATGAAGTCATTGCATGTGTAATATGGATTTGTATGTATTCCACAATGGAAGAGATCCTCAGTCATAGATACAACTATTTTATGAAGTGCTATTAACAAAATCCTACCTACTAGGCAATGCTAACTCAGTGACCCCAAAATGGATCTTGGCTTCCGAATCCTTAGTTAATCTCAAATTATATAGGTTAACTTTAGTCTCAATTTCAGCCCAAGGTTACATAAGTGTGCTGTTTGTTCTGGTCGTAATTTAGTGGAACTAAAATCTTGAAAATCAAGTGTAATTAACAACGATACTACGTGTAGGCACTAGGTATTTTAACTAAGTAGGTACATATCTAATTAAGTAGGTACCATATTGGTACTACTAGGCATGTATAGAGATACTGACTTTTAGATATAA